>NC_133470.1:61034014-61336514 GCF_048565385.1 Saimiri boliviensis
CCCAGAAAAGGAGGATGAAGGCCAGTTGAGCACTCAGCCACCCTACCTGGGTGGACTTGGGCAGGGTGGCTGGGGCTGCTCTTGCAGGTCATGCCTGCGGTGATGCAGGCTGAGGCCATAAAGGATTATGTGGGAAAGACAGCTAACCGGCGGACGATGTCCGGACCAGAGGTCCAGCACTGTCTTGGTGCAAGTAGTCCTCCACTCTGCTGCAAAAAGAATGTCCCAACCCCCTGGAATTAAGGAGAGGTGGGAGGCTTAAATAACAACAGTAGCTACTCTTTATTGAGTCTTTACTGTGAGCCAGGCACTGAGCTAAGTACTGGACGCCCTCATAGCAACCCCATGAGACATTATTATCTCAGTTTTGCAAATATAGACTGAGTCTTAGGTCAGTGAAGGGACTTTTACAAAGTCCCACAGTAAGAATGGCAATCCCATTACTGGGTATATACCCAAAGGATTACAGATCGTTCTATTATAAACACACATGCACATGTATGTTCATAGCGGCACGGTTTACAATAGCAAAGACCTGGATGCAACCCAAATGCCCATCGATGATAGACTGGACGAGGAAAATGTGGCACATATACACCATGGAATACTATGCAGCCATAAAAAATGATGAGTTCGTGTCCTTTGCAGGGACATGGATGAACCTGGAAACCATCATTCTCCGCAAACTGACACAAGAACAGAAAATCAAACACCACATGTTCTCACTCATAGACAGGCGTTGAACAATGAGAACACATGGACACAGGGAGGGGAGCATCACACACTGGGGTCTGTTGGGGAGGTTGGGGGGATAACATGGGGAGAAATGCCAGATGTAGGTGATGGGGGATGGAGGCAGCAAACCACATTACCATGTATGTACCTATGCAACAATCCTGCATGTTCTGCACATGTACCCCAGAACCTAAAGTGCAATAAAAATAAATATATAAATAAAAATTGGAAACAAAAAAATGCAGTGATATTGAAAAAAAAGAAAAGTAATTAATTTTGCTACTGTGTCTCTAATGTGACCAGTCAAATAAATATGTGCATTGAAATAAACAAAAAAAAAGGATAAGGTAAATTAAAGAATTGCAGCAGTAGCAGCAGCAGCACCACCAGTTCCATGGTGGCATTTTAGCAGCAGGGAGGGGCCACACAGCCCCTTGACTTACTCACACTCAGTCCTCCTCAGAAGCAGGAGTGGATACTCGTAAAGACAGTTGGCCGAAGTGAGACTCACTCCTTTATTCATTCAACATGCATTTAATGGACACTTGCCGTGTGCCAAGCACTGTGGATATGCTGGTGACCAAGACGGACAAGGTCCTTGACCTCAAGGAGCTTACAGTCCAGGATAGGGCAAACAGACAGTCATCAGTAAAACTACTTACCAAGAAAAGCTTCAAGTAGTGGCAAGTGCTATGAAGAAAAGCAAGCAGAGTGATGTGGCTGGGGTGACTAGGATCAGGTCACCATAGCAGGATCAGAGGTCTATCTGAAGAGGTGATATTTGAGCAGAGACCCAAATGAAGGAAGGAAGCAAGCCATGTGAAAATCTGGGAAAAGAGTGTTCCAGGCAGAGGGAACAGCCGTTTCAAATGTCTTGAGGTAGGAATGGACCTGGCATGTTTGAGGAGCAGCAAGAAGGCCCCTGTGATGAGAAAAGAGCCAGTAAGCAGGGAGGGGCAGAGGCCAGAACATTCCGGCCTTATAGCATGGTGAGGACTTTGCATTTCAGTCTGATGTGATGAGAAACAATGGGAAGATGTGCTGGGGAGCAACGGGATATAATTTACTTCTTTCTTTGCTAATAGCTTTCTTGAGATATAGCTCACATACTGTGTAATTCACCCATTTAAAGTGTGCAACTTAGTGGCTCTTAGAATATTCCCAGATATGCACAACCACCATTTAATTCCAGAACATTTTCATTATGCCAAAAAGAAGACCCTTTTCCCATAAGCAGTCACTTTCCACTTTTGCCAACCTCCATATCTCCCCAGCTGGTAGTAACCACTAATCAGCTTTCTGTTTCGATGGATTTGCCTAATCTGGACGTGTCATAGAAATTGAGTCATATAATGTGTGGCTTTTTGTTACTAGCTTCTTTCACTTTGCCTAATGTTTACAAGGTTCATCTATGTTGTAGCTTGGATCAGAACTTCATTCCTTTCTTTTCTTTGAGACGGAGTCTCGTTCTGTTGCCCAGGCTGGAGAGCAGAGGCGCGATCTCAGCTCACTGCAACCTCTGCCTCCTGGGTTCAAGCGATTCTCCTGCCTCAGCCCCCAGAGTAGCTGGGATTACAGGTGTGTGCCACCACATCCAAGCTAGTTTTTGTATTTTTAGTAGAAATGGCATTTTACTATGTTGGCCAGGCTGGTCTCAAACCCCTGACCTCAAGCGATTCCTCCCACCTCAGCCTCCCAAAGTGCCGGGACTACAGGTATGCGCCACCATGCCTAACCTTTATTTTTCTTTTTATTATGGAGTTATAAGAGATCTTTATTGTATTCTAGATACAAGCTCCTTAACAGATATATGATTGGCAAATATTTTCTCCATTTCTGTGGGTTGCCTTTTCATTTTCTTGATGGTGGCCTTTGAAGTGCTAAAGTTTTCAACTTTGATGTAAGTTCAGTTTATTTTTTCTTTTGTTGTCTGTGTTTTTGGTGTCATATCTAAGAATCCATCGCCTCATCCCTGAGTGACTTTGGAGGATGATTCCTCTGGTTGCTGTGGGAAACAGATGGGAGATGGGGTTGCTGAATACCCAGCAAGAGGAGGGGTGCCACCTGCAGTGAGGGGTGCTCTATACTCAGCTTGCCGAGTCCCCCGAGGACCAAATGCTGAACCCTGCTGTTGTGCTAGACCCCTATTGACTTCAGTAGGGATGGTACCAGGCTCAAGAGGCCAAAAAGGAGACCTGTAGCCAGCAAACAAGACGTAGGGTTTTATTAGAGGAAACTTACATGCAGAGATGATTCAGTGGGAGCAGGCTGGACAGGAGAACCACAACCTCTTGCAAAAAGCATGCACCCGCCGGGCGCGGTGGCTCAAGCCTGTAATCCCAGCACTTTGGGAGGCTGAGGTGGGTGGATCACGAGGTCAAGAGATCAAGACCATCCTGGTCAACATAGTGAAACCCCGTCTCTACTAAAAATACAAAAAAATAGCTGGGCATGGTGGTGCGTGCCTGTAATCCCAGCTACTCAGGAGGCTGAGGCAGGAGAATTGCCTGAATCCAGGAGGCAGAGGTTGCGGTGAGCCGAGATCTCGCCATTGCACTCCAGCCTGGGTAACAAGAGCGAAACTCCATCTCAAAAAAAAAAAAGCATGCACCCTCACTTAGCACCCTCCCCCAGCAACTGCTATGTGGCAACTCTCGTTTCTTAAGTTATTGCTGTCAGGTGCTCCTACCATACACCTGCAAAGTGGCCTGGACCCAGGCACAGACATAGACAGGCTGGTTTTCTTTTCCTACATTTCTTTTATGCCAGTCCCATTTTCTGCTCCTCTCCCTGGTTTGAACCTGGTTGAGCAATTCAGACATTTGAAAAGAGGCTCAGAGCCAGGTCAAAAGGTGATCTGGATAGGCTCCGGGTGGCTGGGGAGGAGCCCCCCTCACGATAACTCAGTGTGGGGCCTGAGAAGAGGTCCTTGCTCTTTCTGAGCTCAGTTTCCACATCTCTTCTGTATGAGGGGCTGGAATATGGCCTCTGACTGCCCACAGGCTTCTGAGTCTTCACATCCCCATTCTCATAGGGAAGCTAAACATGGCTGGCAGAGAATAGTTATTGTGGTAACGAGAGAGTTGAAGTAAACCACAAAACAATGTTTACAGTATGATTTCATCTTTGTTTGGCATAGGAAAATTTCTGGAGAGATACACCCAAGGTATCAGCCATGGTTGTCTCTGGTGTGTAGGATTATGAATGTTCTTTTCCTCTTTCTGTTTGTTTGTATGTTCTGATTTTTAACTATGATAAACATGCTTTGCTTTTGTAGTAAGAACAAAAAAGGAAAGCATAACAGAAAAGCATGACAATTTTTAAAAGAGAGAATTGCCTAGAAGCCATTAGCAGGCAAAGGGAGCGGGAAAGGTAGCAGCCAGCCACCTCTCTGGGCCAGGCCTCTCAAACTGCAAAGGGCCTTCCCTGCCAGAGGAGGTTGGAGGCCCCAGGAAGCCAACCCTGAGGCAGAGATTAGTGTGCAGGAAGTTTGTTAGGGAGGCTCTTGGGATCCACAGCTGTGGAAAGTGGGCAAGAAAGCAGGATTTTGCAGAGGGGGTAAAGTAAACTGCAACACAGGCATAGTCAGTCCAAAGAGGAAGCTCTGGAGCTGAGACAGCCCCACAGAGCTGCCCTGAGTTGAGGTGATGGAGCCACCCTGGCAAGATGTGACACTGGACAACACAATCTCTAAAGAAGGCTAACAACAAAATGCCTTCTGGCAGCTCGGCCAACATTTAAGAGAATAAGTTGTTTATCCATGAGATGGAATCTTGGTGGCACACCACAGTGTCCACTATAAGAGGACTGTTTGGGGGCTGGGCGCGGTGACTTACGCCTGTAATCTCAACACTTTGGGAGGCCGAGACGGGCGGATCACGAGGTCAAGAGATCAAGACCATCCTGGCCAATATGGTGAAACCCCGTCTCTACTAAAAAAAATACAAAAGAAAATTAGCTGGGTGTGGTGGCTCATGCCTGTAGTCCCAGCTACTCGTGAGACTGAGGCAGGAGCATTGCTTGAACCCAGGAGGTGGAGGTTGCAGTGAGCTGAGCTCACGCCACTGCACTCCAGCCTGGCACCTGGTGACAGAGCGAGACTGTGTCTCAAAAAAAAAAAAAGAGGACTGTTTGGCAGAGGTGACCTCCGTAAAGGCAAGCCAATAGGCAGATATGAGGGGGATTTGGGAAGAGGAAAAACTATCTTTGAACTTAGATGAACTGGTTTCATCTTCCACTCCGAGCTCTGATCTCCATTCCTGATTTGTCTCCTCGGGCAGTGACCTCTAAAGCATCAAGGGGCCAATCTTTAATTGTTCTGGAATGCAGACATGGTGGAAGTATTATTGGCCTCATTTTATCAATAAAGAAAGCTAAGTTCAGAGAGGACACGCAGCGAGGTCATGATAAGGCAGAGTCTCAAAGCCAGGTCTGTCCAACTCCGGGTCCCAACTTCTTTCCCTGTTAACACAGCTGCCCAGACTTTCAAGCAATTTGGGCTGTGGTCAGACGGACAAATCCGGTCTTTCTTGTTAACACTGAACCAGTTTGTTCTCCATGCCTAGCAATCAATATTCAGATAGATGGTCCCAATCCTGCAGATTACAAAGTCAAATTTGACTCAGTTGATGCAACCTAAAGGGCCCCTTACTATCCTGAAAAGCTGCTGTCTTTGGAGGAAGCCAAAGCTTCCTCCCACCAAGTACAATCCTGAACCTCCCCAAGTTTGTGGGTGGGGGGTGGGGTGCATTAGAAGCTACGGGCAGTCTGACTGAGTTAATACTGAGTTAATCTTATTAACCTATGAGATCAATTGGCTACAGGCGCCAGGCAAGTGACAGCACAGGCATTAATTCAGCAGCGGCTGGGGCAGCCTGACAGCCAGGGACTGATTTACCAGCCCTTTTAATGGATGGGATTGCATTTAGCTAATTGAGTCTGGGACTGGCATGGATAAGACAACCCCCTTGTGATATGCAACTGCTCAGTGGACATCCTGCCAGCGTCAGGGAAAGGGTGACAGAAGGAAATACGAAGGCAGATGACAAGGAATGCTCCTTTCCTGGCCACTGTAAGGGCTGATATTAGGTTCCAGGTATCAATAACATGTGAACTACTAGTGTAGTGTAGGGCAGTCATTCTCAAAATGTGATCTTTGCACTGGCAGCATCCCTTGGGAACTTGTTAGAAATGCAAATTCCTGGGCCCTCCCCAGACCTCGGGGACCCAGCAATTCGTGTTTTAACAGGCTCTCCAAAGAATTCTTATGTACACACTCAAGCTTGAGACCCCCTAGAGGAGTTATGAGTGCAAACTCTAGTACCAGGCAGCCTGGGTTATAGTAGCTGTGATCTTGAACAAGCCATCTAACCAACCTCTCAGTGCCTCAATTTCTTCATCTGTAAAATGAGGGAAATAATAGTACCTGCTTCATAGGGTTGTCATGAAGATTAAATTTGTCAAGTGCCTAGAGCAATGCCTGTGGTAAGTAAGTATATATATATGTTAACATATATTCCATATATATGTATGTTAACAACTGTTATCGTTGGAAATAATGGAGTAATGGAGCCTGGGACTTCTGTCTGCTCCCGCAGTGTGACAGTAATTCTAACTGGATCATAATGTTTCCTGTGATTTGATAAGCAAAAAAATTATGGCACAAAAGTATGTCTTCACTGTGATTGTACTTATGTAAAAATACTTGCACATATGGACAAGGTGAAATTATGGATGTTTTCTTCGTTTAATCATAAATGTTTGAAATGATTGAACTTCCTTTAATCATAAACTTGAAACATCTTTGAGGTCCAAATATTCAATAAATTCAGACGGACAAGAGACCTATTGAATCATAGATAAGCAATGGACAGAGTTGAAGTACAGACTACTGTAGAGGACTTATGATGAAGGACTGCATGCATGGGTTCCTACCCCACTCAGGGGCAGGAGAGTGGTTCTGGGCTCATCATCAGGTTACACTGGAGCAGAACCAAGCTCAAGGTTCCTCAGGGTTAGAAGAGAGGAGATGTGAACAAGAGTGTGGTCCACCTGAGGATGCTTAATAACAGTAACAAGGATGGCTGGCCCCAGTGAAGACAGCTAGGGGGTGGGCATGGGGGCTGGGCAGTGGACTCATCCTCAGGGAGGGAGGAAGAGTCCAGCTAAGAACCAGGGTGGTCTTGGAAGCTGAGAGACTTGGCTAGCTGTCGTGGGAAAATCTGACCATTTTTTGAGAGCGCCAACTAAATCTCCATTCATAAAGGATAATTACGGCTAGTCAGTGGGGTTTATATCTCCATCTTGCCACCTGCATATCTATAGAACCAGGGTCCTACAGATTGTGCTGTGAAATCCTGGCATAGGGTTAGGAGAGCTGATTTCAAGATCAAGATCCAGGTCAGATGATTGGGGTGGGCATGTGGTGAGCTTGAAACTCCAACCATGTGTGCTACTCTCAGCCCTATCTTCCCCATTAAACTAGAACAAAGACACTCTAGTAAGAGTTTTCTGAGGTCTAAGTATGGGGCTTGTCTCTGTACTATATATTTTTGCATCCCAGTAACCAGTTTACTTTTAAATGGTAGCATATCATTAACACATAGTCACTATAGGATCTAGTGTGATGCACTAGAAATTCTGCAGTTTATCACAGCTGCCCTGATCACATTTTGTGGCCATTTTTTTTTTGATGCTTGAGTATGATATTATGGTATGTTTCTGACTTACCAAGGTTCTTTTTCTGATAACAACTTTATTAAGAAAAAAAGCATGTGCAAACCACACTATTCACCCATTTGAAGCATGCAATTTGCTGGGTTTTAATATATTCAGAATTGCACAGCCATCACCACAATCCATTTTAGAATGTTTTTTCATCCCAGAGAGAAACTCTACCATTATCGATCACTCCCTATTTCTTCCCAGTCCCCTCCCCAGCCCTACACAACCACTAATTGACTTTGTGTCTTAATAGATTTGCCTATTCTGGACATGCCATAGAATCAAATCACTGACTATGTGGCCTTTTGTGACTGGCTTCTTTCACATAGCATGATGTTTCAAGGTCCATCCATGTTATAGCATGCATCAGTACGTCATTCCTTTCTACGACTGGATAATTCCATCGTATAGATAGACCACATTTTTATTTATATACATATATATTTATTTATTTATCCATTCACCAGTTGATAGACGTTTTGTTTGCTTCCACTTGTTGGCTATGGTGAATATTGCAGCTATGAACATTCATGTACAAGTTTTTGTGTGGATATATGTTTCCAGCTCGCTTGGGTACATACCTAGGATTGGAAGTGCTGGGCCAAATGGTAACTCTGTGTTTAACATTTTGAGGAACTGCCAGACTGTTTTCCAAAGTGGTTGCATCACATTACATTCCCACCAGCAGTGTATTAACACAAGGGTACCACTTCCTCCACATCCGCACCAATATTTGTTTGACTTTTTGATTATAGCCATCCTAGTGGGTGTGAAGTAGGATCTCATTGTGGTTTTTATTAGCATTTCCCTAATGACTAATGATGTCGAGTATCTTTTCATGTGTTTGTTGGCCATTTGTATATAGTAGTGTCTTTGGAGAAATGTCTATTCAGAGCCTTTGCCCATTTTTGATTTGGATCATTTGTCTTTCTATTACTGATTTGTAAGATATTTTTATAGGTTCTGGACACAAGTCTCTTATCAGACATACGATGTGCAAATATTTTTCCTCATTTTGTAGGCTGTCTTTTTGCTCTTTTCTTGAGATAGAGTCTCTGTCACCCAGGCTGGAGTGCAGTGGCACCATCATGGCTCACTGTAGCCTTGAACTCCTGGGCTCAAGCAATCCTCTGCCTCAGCTTCCCAAGTAGCTAGTACTACAAGTGCACATCACCGTGCCCAGCTAATTTTGTCTTCCTTTTGTACAGACGAGGTCTTGCTATGTTGATCAAGCTAGTTTCCAATTCCTGGCCTTGAGTGATCCTCCCACGTCAGCCTCCCAAAGTGTTAGGATTACAGGCATGAGCTACTGGGCCTGGTTTCTTTTCACTTTCTTGATGGCATTATTTGTGACACAAAGGTTTTTAATTTTGATGAAGTCAAATTTGTGTTTTTCTCTTTTGTTACTTGTGCTACTAATGTCATATCTAAGAAACCACTGCCTTATCTAAGGTCTTAAAGATGTATACCTGTGTTTCCTTCTGTGTTTTATAGTTTGAGCCATTACATGTGAGTCTTTGACTCATTTTGAGTTTAATTTTGTATACATATCAGAATGAATTCCAACTTCATTCTTTTGCATTTGGATATTCTGTTGCCCCAGCACCACTTACTGAGAAGACTATTCTTTTCAGCATTGAATGGAATCAGCATCCTTGTCGAAAATCAATCAGCCATAGATGTATGGATTTATTTCAGGACTCTCATTTTTTTTCCATTGATTTATATGTCTATCCTTATGTTAGCAACACACTATCTTGATTACTGTAGCTTTGTATAAAGTTTTGACATTGGGAAGTGTGAGTCCTCCAACTCTTTTCTTTTTAAAGATTGCTTTGATTGTTCTGGGTCCCCTTAATTTCTATATGGATTTTAGGATCAGGTTGCCAATTTCTACAAAGAAATTGGAGTTTTGATAGGGATTGCATTGAATCTGTAGATCAATTTGAGGAATATTGCCATTTTAACAATATTATTTTGATCCATGAACTTGTCTTTCATTTGTTTCCACCTTTAATTTTTTTTTATCATGTTCCATAGTTTTTAGCATACAAGTTTCACACCACTTTCGTTAAATTTATTGTTATGTGTTTTATTCTTTTGATGATATTGTAAATGGAATTTTTTTCTTAATTTCATTGTAGATTGTTCATTACAAGTATATAGAAATACAACTTTTAAATTGATTTCACGGCCTTGCAACCATGTTGAACACAATTATTAATTCTAATAGTTTTTTAATGGATTCCTTAGGATTTTCTATATACAAGATTATGTCATCTCTGCAAATATAGTTTACTTCTCCCTTCTAATCTGTATGCCTTTTATTTCTCTTTCTTGTCTGATTGCTCTAGCTAGAACCTCCAGTACAACATTGAACAGAGGCAGGGAAAATGGATACCCTTGACTTGTTCCTGATCTTAGGGGAAAAGCATCTAGTATTTCACCTTTAACTGTGGTGTTATTGTGGGTTTCTTATAGATGCCCTTTGTCAGGTGAAGGAAGTTTCCTTCTATTCCTAGTTTGTTGAGTGTTTTTATCATGAAAGAGTGTTGGATTTTATCAAATCATTTTCAGTCTATCGATATGGTGTATTACATTAATTGATTTTCAGATATTAACACAGTCTTGCATTCCTGGGATAAATCCCACTTGGTCATCATGTATGATCCTTTTTATATGTTGCTGGATTTGGTTTGCTAATATTTTATTGGAGATTTTTGCATCTGTACTCATAGGAGATATTGATCTACATTTTTCTCGTGATGTTTTTGTCAGTTCTGGTATCGGGTGATACAGGCCTCATAGGATGAGGTGGGAAATATTGCCTCCCCTATATAGTTTGTGAAGAATTGGCATTAATTCTTCTTTAAATGTTTGGTAGAATACACCAATGAAGTCATTTTGTCTGGGCTTTTCTTTGTCAGTAGTTTTGATTACTAATTCAATCTCTTTGTTATTTGTTTATTTGGAGTTTTAATTTCTTGTCCAGTCATCTTCAATAGTTTGTATCTTTCTAGGAATTTAAGTATTTCATCTAAGTTGTCTACTTTATTGTCATATAGTTGTTCATAGTATTACTTTAAAATCCCTTTTGTTTCTGTAAGGGTGATTATAATGTCCCCTCATTTACTTCTGATTTTTGTAATTGGGGTCTCTCTCTTTGATTCTTGGTCAATCTAGCTAACCAAATTTCTTTTGAATTCCCTTTTGGCCTTCTGCCTCCTTCTGCCTATATGTGAGAGCCTTGGCCAACCTAAGAACATACATATATGTCTCTTACAGTCAAGAAAATGAGTCTTTTCTACATTCTTGCATGTGGAGCTCTCAGCCTGAACCTCCAAAGCATATTGTTATGTTTCCTCAGCTAAGTGAGTCAGATTCATTCTGATCCAGCTTCTTTATTAGCCAGTGGCTATAGTACATGAGTCTGTCTCAATTCCACTCTCTCACTGTGGAAATTAAGCTGCAGCCCTTTTAGTATATGGTCATCAGCCAACTGTTGCTCATTTCTGACTAAATATGAGGGCCTGGGGAAGAGCAGAAGGCAGCAGGCCCTCGCCAGCCAGTACCCCTACGCAAGGCATTGTGGATACACGTGGGGCCTGATCTTCATGACTACTGCTCGCTTTGAGTCTTGAATGGGAACAGAGGCAAGTTAGAAAAGCAGAGGCCTACTGCTGTTTGGACCATATGTCTCCTTGGTCACAGCACCCAGGACTAACCTTCCCTAGTTGGCAGGGACTCAGCTAACAGATGGCAAAGTCAGGAAGTCAGGAAAAAGCATTGGGGATTTTGGGCAAGTGCTGATTCTGGCTAGTGTTTTGGGGTCCCTGGCCCAGTTAGTCATGTTTCTCCTTCCCTCTGCAAGCCCTAAGCCTGGCTAGGATGCTAGTGTGGAAGCATTCATTAGTTCAGAAAATGTCTTAGAGCCACATGTCCACTTAAAGATTATTTCCAGACTAATGAAAAATCCGTGTGTGCAAGCAGGTTCCCATTTTAAAATGGAGAAAAGCCCACCAACATTTTCACGGTAACGAAATGGCAACAAATCAACTCTTTGGGATATGTGGTGAGCTTGAAACTCAAACCAAGTGTGACCACCTCAGCCCCACCCTGGGCTGCTGACTCAGGACCAGGAGGAAGAGGGAGCTGCCAGACTTCACAATTTCTGTAAACAGTTCTTGAAAAAGAAACCACGCACTTGTCTTTCTGCAAGCCCCCAGCTTGTCCCCATAGCTGACAGCGCTGCCGTTGTCTTTTCTCTGACACCTTAGGACAGGGCTTCTTAACTTGAACTCCATGAACCTTCAAGGGGTGTGTGGAGAGAATTTAGAGAGTCTACAAACTTGGACGGGAAGATGATTTGATCTTTTCTCCACGAATCTCAAACAACAGTTAGCATTTTCTCAAATTAGGAATGTAGGTGACAAACCACAGTAGCGGTATCTGTGACTTTATCACCAACAGAAAACACAAATATTTTCATACCACATTACAGTGGCTGTAAGTATCTCAAAAAATCATTTGTGGTCATCACCACTTTAACATTTCTAATCTATAGACTTGCCACTAAATCTCATGATTTAATGCATTTAAGTAGTAATACAACTAGATCACAAAATTTTAAAAATATTTTTCTAACCATTTCAGTATGATTATTGGCCTTTGTGATTCTATATATTTTATTTTATGCACACGAAAACATTATTCTGAGAAGGGGTCCAGAGTTTTCACCAAACTGCCAAAGGGGTCCATGACCTAAAAAAAAGACTAAGACCCTGCCCTGGATCTTGGAACTTTCCTGCTCCACAGGCCACACAGGCCACTGATCCACAGAACTTTGCCTATCTTACTGGAGGGGTCAAAAGCACTTGCATGCGGGAAACTTTCTGTACCTAGTTTCTTAATCTGCAAAAGGGGGAATAATAACACTACCTACCTTATAGGGTTGTTGTGATGCTTCAATGGGTTAAGAAATGTAAACCACTTAATGCCCAATACATAGTAAGCACTATTAGCTATTTTTGTTATTATTGCTGGTTTATATCAGTCATCTCATTAACATGCTATTATTATCTCAATTTTCAGAAAAAGGAAACTGGGGCTTAGAGAAGTGAAATGACCAAGTCAAGGGTACACAGCAAAGGAGTGGCAGAGACAGGGTTCAAAGCCAGGTCTATTTGACTCTCAAGCCCAGTGGAGGTCACCATTAGCACACTACTGAGAGGAGGTGATGGACCCCAGAAAAATGGAGGCCATCAATGGGGTGCTCGCTGGAAAGGAACAAGAAGCTCTATAAGCTCTTGCTTTTTCTCCCCTGCTTGTCCCTACTGTCCATACCTCCAACTTTATCTGGGGGGTTCCCAGCTCCACGTGCATACCATCAGCCCTCAGCCAGTTCTCGGAGGGCCTTTCCTCCTTCCAAATGTCATTGTCAGTGCAGTCTTCATTTAACCTTCATCTGCAAAGAGGACAAGTCCATGTTCTTCCACTGAACCACAGACTGGCAGTAACAAACTCACTTTGGAGTCATGGGCCAGCCTCTGCTCCCAAGTGGATCTCAAGCCTCACAGGCCAGCGAGGTCAGGGTTAGAGGGCCTGAGGGGGGAACGCAGAAGGGCAGGGGCTTGCCTGGGGAGTGGAGAGGCAGTTTCGTGGAGGAAATGGTCTTGGAACTGAGGAGAAGATTGCTAGTTGGAGTGAGGCCAGGAGTGTTCATGAATTTTTCAGGGAGAGGGAATGGGTTGTGCGAAGGCCCAGAGGTATGCAAGGGCCTGCTGTGTACACCTGCCTCAGAGAGCAGCTGACACCCGTTTGAGAGAGATGTGCCACAAAGTCAGTGCAGAATTCTGGCCCCAAGAAACCATGTCCATAGGAGACCAAGCCTGTGTCCTTGACCGCCAGAACTGGCTCCTGAGGGTGGGGGTGGGCTCCTCCAGGGGATAAGAACAGGCATTAATCACACAAGAGACCACCCCCAAATGGGGGGTGGGGAGTAGGCTCCACCTCCGGCCAGCACTTCCTGTATCCTGCCCAGATTAGGGAAAGCTTGGCAGGCTACTTCTCCCCAGGGACTCCAAAGACAGAAACACAAATACCAGGGCTCTCGGTTGCCCTGGTAACAGCAGGACCTACTTGGAAGAAAACAGTTTCTTAAAGGCTTAGGAGGGTGGATATTTCCTTTGACAGAGAGCAGGCCCTGACCTGCTCCCTGCGTCCCCTCTTCCCTTCCTGCCTGCCACACATGGGGTAGAGCAGGGCCTCTCGCCTCAGCAACTCTCCTGATGGGGGGTTGGGGGTGTGTATGTGGGAAAGTAGGGCCTGGGTTTTTTATTCTGCTCTTGCAGTGGGCTGTTCAAGTGAGAGAGAGGCTAAAATGGAAGGTGTCAATAGGTGAACTCATGGCGAAAGTCCCACGGCCTGGTGAAGCCTTGCCTTCTTGTAGGATCCCCTCACACGACCAAGCTAGAGAAGGGCGAGTGCCCCCAGCCATTGAGGTCTCCTTCACCTCTTATATCATAGAGATGAGACCTGTTGGCTATGAAGCTTGCCAGAAAGAGTGTCTCCAAAATCAAGACCTCTGCACCCGCAATTCACCCCTTCCTCCTCTCTCTCGCCTGGCTACTGAAGCCAGCTCTAGTCTCTACCCATTCTAATTGGCCCACCTTCAACATACCTGGGGGTGGAGGCCATGGGCCTTTTAACTCACACACCTGGCCTTGTTGCTCCTGTTCAAAACCCCTCAATGGCTCTCCTTCCTCATGAGACTTGTGGACCTGATTTTGGCTTTTTCTTTCCTATCTGCTCATTAATTATCTATGCCATCTCATGTGCCTATGCTATCCTTCTTTCCTCTTCTACTCAGTCCAAATTCCAGACATCTTGAATTATTTCCTGCTTTTCTGTACACAGCAGGCCCTTGCATACCTCTGGGCCTTTGCAGAACCCATTCCCTCTCCCTGAAAAATTCATGAACACTCCTGGCCTCACTCCAACTAGCAATCTTCTCCTCAGTTCCAAGACCATTTCCTCCATGAAACTGCCTCTCCACTACAGACTCATGCTAGAGCCCATATAAAGTCAGCGGCAAGGCTGGACTGGAATCCAGGGTTCTTTCCCCCATTCCCACAGTGCTTCCGGCTTCAAGATTGGGGCAAGGCTGACTCTATTTTTCTGACTTTTTCCCACCTTCTCTGATTGGCCATTAACACAATCTGGGCTCAGGTATCACTACTTGTGACGTCATGAGAAATCCCCTGGGTGCTGGAGACCTTGTCAGGCCTCCTGAAGGGTAACGGGGAGTCCCAGTGCTCACTGATGAAATCCACAATCTCGTAAGTCTGCTCCTCCCTAGAAGGGGTATTCAGCCACGTACTCGGTACTGTCACCTGGCTGGTTCCCCCAGAGCTTCCAGAGATAGTGCACCTGATGCATGCTTCGTTGCTTTGGCAAAGACCCATAATCCAGACAGGTTGACACTTTAAGCTTGTCAGGAGTCCCTCCTGGAAGACAGAAAGTACGGTGTATTTGAATTAAGAATGCATATGGGTTTGGGAGTCATGAAGACTTGGAGTACCCCATGCGACCTAATATTTCTGAGATTCAGGTTCCTCAGCTTTAAAAGGAGACAGCATTACCTGCCTCACTGAATTGTGGAGAGAAAATGAAATGATGTTGGTGAAAATGCCTGGCACATGGTCAGAAACGCCATGGTTCCCTCCCTCCCTCCCTTCCTTCCTCTTAAAGGGACAAAGCAAATATGCCTCTGAAACCGGAGTTTGTTTCCCGACTGGAATCCTGCAAGCTGGGGGCAGGGGGTAAGACAGGGCAGAACTAGGAGATTGGCCTGGCCTGTTAGACAGCAGGGCCAGCGGAGTGGAGGCAGAGAGGCACTAAGTGTCCCCAGAGCTAATGGGCAGCTGCAGGACTGTGACAGAGCCACTCACTAGCTGTCAGCCTTTGGCCAGTGACTTCTCTCTAAGCCTGTGTCTTCATCTTTAAGATGAGGGTAAGGATAGTTAGTTCTTGCCCCCAGAATCGTTATCAGAATGAAATAAGATAACGGATGTAAAGTGCCTGGCACAGCACTTGAAAAGTACTAGAGGCATGATGAATGTTCCCACCCACTTCCCCTGGGGGCAGGGGAAAGTCCCATTCATGCTGGGAAACTTGGACAAATCCCAGAATGGGATTCAGTTTCTTCTGACCCCACAGTCTGAGGAGCCATGAGATCTTGCTGGGAGGGCTTCTTCTTCTTTTTTTTTAAATTACTTACTTACTTAATTAATTTTTATTGCATTTTGGGTTTTGGGGTACATGTGAAGAACATGCAAGATCGTTGCATAGGTACACACATGGCGGCATGATTTGCTGCCTTCCTCCCCTTCACCGATATGCAGCATTTCTCCCCATGCTCTCTCTCCCCAACTCCCCACTCCCCGCTGTCCCTCCCCTTTTTCCCCCCAACAGACCCCAGTGTGTGATGTTCCCCTGGGAGGGCTTCTTACATGGACTGCTCTGGGGACTTATGATTCATCTTCACCAGCTAACTCACTGGCATCTCATAGCGCCACCTAGTGTCAAAAAGCAGAAGGGCCCTCCCCACCCAACCCGGCCTCTTTCTTTTCCTTCACTCAAAGTTCCAAGCGTGCCCTTGAGTGCCTGCAGGGCTGGGCCACCCTACTCCGCGGGAGAACGAATGCTATTTTTCAAGATGTCCAGTGCTTCCACTTCCCTCCCAACAATTTCTGCCATCCACAAATACACAGAACTGTAGGCAGGTCCCTTGAGCTTCGCCAGGCCTTGGTTTCCTCGTCTAAGGATTTCAAGACTTCAGGGTAGGCTTGATTCCAGCAGGGGGCCTTGGAAGCACCTGATGCCTACCCTATACCCATCTATGTTTGCTCAAAAACAAAGAGACACAATCTTTACACACCCTTTATATTTTTATTGCGGAGAGAAAGCTTTAGCATACAGAGCAGTTTCTTATCTTCACAACACAGTAATGAAACAATAACTCATATATTCCAAACGGGTTTCCTCCCGAGCTTCTGGGAGACCTTGGGCTGCCTTCATACCCCTGCATGCATCCCCTCCCCCCGCCCCTCTTTCAACCCAAGAAAGCTCCCAAAGCCCACAGTTCCTCTTACAGCTCTTACGGCTGTTATATCACAACAAATATTGAAGATCTGGGAAAGGGGGGAAGAGGGTCAAAGGGAAGCCCAAGCCCCTCCTGCCCCCAGAGGGTGGAAACCAGCTCACAGCTCATCTGCTCTGTCCCTGGTTGTGGTTCTGAGGGTTCAGGGTGAGAAGCACCATGGGAACAGGCAGGGCCTATGCTGAAGGGTCCCTGGAATTGTGGGTGTAAGGCACCCGTCCTTCACACTTCTCCACAGGGACATGAGGCAGCAGGGCCAGAGTGTCAACCATCAGCAAACAGGGTCCACAGCCTCGAAGAATAGCAGGTCCCCTTCTGGAATGCACTCCTGAGGAAATCAGACAAAATCAGCTGAAAAACAAATTTTTCTTGACAAAGTTGTTTACTCCTGCCCTGGTGGGGATGGGGGAAACCCGACAATTGAAAGGTCCAACAAATTAGGAGAATGCTTAAATGAATTATTCAGCATGCATGACTGCACAGGCAGCAGCCATTTTAAATCCTGCTGATCAAGAACTGGCAGGATGATCTCAGCTTTGACAAGACGTACCAAGAACACACTAGAAATGAAGGCAGCAAAGTGTTAATAGTGCTTGCATCTATGCGATGGGACTCTGAAGGTCTGGGGTTTTTTGTCCTTATAGTTTTCTCTATTTTCCAAACTTTCTTTAATGATTATGTATTACTTTTCTCTTTAGAGATAAGGGATCTTTTTAAAAGGTAGCAACAGGTTAGAGGGACACAACTCCACTGATTCCCCAGGCTGAGAAACAAAAGCGCTAATGAAAAAGGCACCTTACCTCCCAATGATGAATAGAGACCTCACCAGAAACCAGTCGGAGGACTGGGTTTCTCTGCAACTCCTCTTCCTCCAGCTTCTTCCTCTTGCCTCCATCCAGGCCCAAGATCCTAAGGTCGGGCTGAGGTTATTGGTCAGACTCCCATGAGGAACAAAGGTTGAATTTACTATGTTCTATTCCTTTGGCCACAAACCCTGGCCGCACTTGCTTTGCTGCCAGGCACTGTGCAAAAGTCCAGTGTCCAGGGGCAGTTCAGGCCAGCAGTGGAGTTGGCTAGCATTCTGTGGCCAGAACTGACATAGTAAATGTGTTTTTTTCACTGCAGAAGCAGTGATTTCTGGACTCAAGGCAAGCAGCGGGTCTCTTTATAAGGGCACCTGAGCTTGTACCCAGAAGTCCCAGGAGTTCCTAAGAGGCAGCTACCCTAGATTGGCCCCCAGTTCAAAGACATGAAAAGGGGTCCCTGCTGTGAGGCCACGGTGGGTGCAGCCTTTTCTCCTCTCAAAACTAAGGGATCCTTGAAGTCGAAGGGAGCTCAGAACAGGCCATGGGCCCTCTGTCTGTCATTCTCAGACAGAATGGCCAGTCGGGCATTTGACTGGGGGCTGCAATCCAAAGCCTGGCAGGGGGAGAAGACCACCTTTCCTAAGGAAAGAGTCACTCTCTACAATGGCAGAATGATCATTACTGCTTCTTTCTCCTCCTCCTCTTCTTCCTCCTTCTCCTCCCCAAACCCCAACTGGCTACCCTTTAGGCAACATCAAGGAAAGTGGTAGAGCCTGCAATGCTGGGCGCTGTCCACCAGGGGTGCCCAGGAGGGCAATGCGGTGAGAGGAAAGGGCTCCAGATGTGGCAAGCCAGTCCAAGAGCCCTGATACGGGAGTCTATGCAAAGGTACATTCCAGTGCTGTAAGTGGAACCAGCCTGCACAGTCAGTCAAGGGCAAATCTCGGTCAAGTTGTCCATTTGACATGTGGTTTTGCACACTCTCACTGGGCTAGATGTCAGGTCCTCTTCCAGGCCCTCTGCTGGAGGTGTGACATGAAAAGAGTGTAGGCTTCTAGGGACATTTCTTGAGACCGTCTTGCCCACCATTGAGTCTATCCAGCAACTGGCCTCAGTGGCTTTAGGAGTTCAGGGTAGCCTATCCTCTTGCTCATTGGGGCAGGTCAGTGAGGCATTGGGTGAAGTCCTGATGGGTCAGTGAGAGATAAAACTGTAGAACACAGGGTGAAGAAACGCAGGAGAGGTGAGGGTTAGGAACAACCAGAGGGGGAGACAAGAGGGTGACCAGTGCATTTATGGGAACAGGCCCAGAAACTTGCTCTCCAGCTCATGGCAGGACTGAGCAGAGTACATGCCAAGAGGGCAGCTATTGCTAATCCCTCCTTTCTCAGGTGGCCCTGGTTGGCCACATGTTACTCTCTGGTCATGGCTGCAAGATGGTCTGGAGTTCTGCAGGTCTTCTTCAGGTTCTGCAGGTCTGAAACTCCCTGAAGTCTGGTCAGCAGATGGGGCAGGTATGGCAGCAATAGCAGGGGCAGGGGACGCAAAAGAAGGGTGTGTTCTGGGTGGCCATCTGGCCCCAGCACTCACACTCGAATTCGGCCACGAGCAGCTCGGTGGCCTCCCTGTCTCGGAGTGAGGCGGAAAAGCACAGGGGGCCGTCTTCGAACTTGGCGTTGCCCCAAGCGACCTGTGCGGCGAATCAGTGGGGGTGAGCTGTAGAATGGTGAATTGGTGCCTGGAAGGCCTTCCAGAAGTGGGACTCGATTCTGGTTCCTCCGTCTGCTGGGCTGTATTATGGGAGGCGATGCACCCAGGAAGTTTTCGGCATGGTAACCACTTGTGGGACCAGAAGTCTGGGATGACGCGTGAACAAAGGTCGGCTCCATCTCCATCAGCTCATCTAGGTCATCATCTTGGGCCTCATCCAGGGGCTCCTCCTCTGCCTCACCATAGGTCTCTTCAGTCCCTGGCTCCTGCTCTGGTGTCTGGCCCCCATCCTCATCTTCATCTTCTTCACCCTTACTCTCTCCTTCCTCCTCATTCTTGTTGCTTATCTCCTCCTCCTCTTTCTGTTTCATTTCCTCTTCCTCCTCTTCCTCCTTCTCCTCCTCTTCCTTCTTGATTTCTTCCTCCTTCTTCATCTCCTCCTCCTCCTCCTTCTCCTTCATCTCTTGCTGAAAAGCCCTTATGCACTTCCTCTGGTCCTTGGGGTGAAGCCTGTGCCTGTGTGCCTCTTGGTCTTCATCTTCACTGTAGTACTCTTCATCTTCACTTTCTTCCTCACTGGGACTCGGAGCAAAAGGGAAGAGGATATTGCGAACCCCAGGGAGCGGGATAGGCTTGGGGACGCGCACTTTTCTTTCTATCTCCACACATTCTAGAATCAGCTCATCCAGGTCGGCCATTTCTGTTGACCATAAAAGCTCCTTGCGGAAGAATTCCGACAGGCCTTTGAGGAATTGGTTTTGGAGGCGGCAGTCATCCCAAGACAAGAACTGAGCCAGGAACTGAAAAGCATCTGCATAGCTGCCGAGGGTACAGTCGCCCTGCCTGAGCTTGCGAATAGCCTTTTTAGCCACACGTGGGGGGATGGGGCCACAGAATTCCTTACGGATTTCATCCAGGAAGCGCGGGAAGTTGGCATGCAAGGGGCTTCCTTCCTGGGTGACCGAGATGGCCCAGTCCTTGGCTTCGCCAGTGAAAAAGGAGATCAGAAAGGCCACCCGCTCGGCGCCCCCAGGGAAATGATCCTCATGGTCGGCTATGAAGGTCTCTAGCTGCATCAGGAATTCAGCTAGGTAGACTGGGTCGCCTGAAAAGGGCTCTATCTCAGGCCGCTGCAGCGGTGGCAGAGGGGGCTGCGGGGGCGGCTCCTTTGACGCGGGCGGGGGCAGCGCCGGCGGGGGCGAGATGGGCAGCAGAGGAGGGTCAGCGGGCCCGTCGGGGTTGCTGCAATCCTGGATCACGTTAATCAAAAGATCATCCGAGATACACTCGGGCTCCGCGCGTGGGGGAGGCCGGCACGAGAAGGGCAGCTCTCCCCCAGGAATGGCTTCGATCTCACTGAGCGGGAACTCCAAGTTCTCCTCCGCTAGGACGGGCACTATGGGCACTGGCCAGCGGATGTAGCTCGAGACATTGCCCCGCAAGGAATTAACCTCCGCCAGGGCTCTTCCCAGCTGGAGGCCCAAATTGGCATTCTCCCCGCGAAGGGCATTTAATTCTTCACGCAGGGCCACATTCGCCATGCGGAGGCTGTTGAGATTTCCTGTCGCCTCAGACATCTTGACAAGCCCAGGGGCCCTGGGGCTCCGTAGTGGGGAAAAGGGGACAGGAGCTACGGGCCACAGGAGGAGGAGGCCGAAATGCTGCGACTGGGCGCGGGAGGGGACCGAAGTGCGGCGGCGGGGCGCGGGACAGACAGGGCCACACCCACCGGGGCGAGCTCAGAGGACGGCGCTCGGGGCGGAGGGCCCGGCGGCTCGGCCTGGGGCGCGTTACCTCGTCGCCGGGGCCGGAGAGGGCGGGCGGCGGTACGGGGCCCGGAGGACGCGGGCGACACGGCGGCGGCGGCGGCGACCGGGCAGGCAGGCAGAGACGAGCGGAGCGGGAAGGAGCGGACTGCGGCAGAATCTGTCGAGGAAAAATCTTGCGGTCGGCGATTCCTCGCCTTTTAAGCGCAGACTCTCACTCCTCCCGCCCCACGCAGAGGCGGGCCTTGGGGAACGGCGGGCGCCCACTGGCCGCCGCGCGCCGCTCCCCCCCAGCTCGCCTGTGCCTCTCACTGACTCTCTCCTTCCCTAGCTGCTGCTAACTCGGGTCGGGAAAATGCGACAGCGACTGCCCACTCGAGGTCGTCATGGCGACAGCCAGTGAACGTGTTCCTCTCCTCGGGCAGGCCCCCGAGTGTAGAGGAGCTGCTTCGAGAGGCGCAGCTCAATCTCCAGAGCCTGTTGCAAGGTACCGAGAGGGAGGGGGGCTGCGGCCGAGCCCAGAGGAAAGATACGCAGTGGCAGGAGGGAGGCAAAGAAAGAGGACAGGGACCAGCAAGAGAAACAGAGAAAACAGTTTAAAACCAATCGACAAAGCAGTTTCCAGCTTTCACCTTTCAACCTAATAATTCTGAAAGAGGCTATTTCCAGGGCTATTTTCCCCCACCACCCCCTTTTTTCAGCTCAGAACCCCATGTGGAAACAAGAACAGAGACTGAGGCAGGGCCATAAGTCATGCCATTCACCCAAAGCTGGGTGGGACACTCCCACAATGTGGGCCCACATTCCCTCCAGCCCCCTCCCCCTTGCCACTCCGCCTATGCCTTTTGGATCCTGGCACCAGAAGACAAAGGGGGCATCTGCAGGATCTCCCACTCTACGCTTCACTCACTCTGCTCTTGCAATAACTGCCCCCTGGGTAGCTACTACCTCACCAAAGTAAGCCCAATACACAGCACCCAGGGGTCACCAATTTTGTCCTCCTAACCAAGCTGAGCTTCTCGATGTAAAGAATCACATTTACCGCCGGGCACGGTGGCTCACGCCTGTAATCCCAGCACTTTGGGAAGCCAAGAAGGGAGGATCACTTGAGGTCAGAAGTTCAAAACTAGCCTGGCCAACATAGTGAAACCCCATCTCTACTAAAAACACAAAAATTAGCCGGGCGTGGTGGCAGGCACCTGTAATTCCAGCTACTCAGGAGGCTGAGGCAAGGGAATCGCTTGATTCTCCAGGAGGCGGAGGCTGCAGTGAGCTGAGATCACACCACTGCACTCCAGTCTTGGCATCATAGCGAGACTCCATCTCAAAAAAAAAAAAAAATTCATATCTTACTACCCTTAGGTTTGCAGAAGCACCTGGAACACAGCTGGATTTCCTCCTCATCCCCCAAGAGGTGCTTAGTGGATATTAAGCATGAAAAGAGGTCTCGTCAGCACTCCTTTATCTATATTAATGAAGGTTAACTCTAACAGCGACTAGAAAACTGCTGATGGGCCACCAATAGGATGACAGCCATAACCCCCACCCCCTACCAGGGCAGTGGTGACCTTGGAAAAGCAAGATGCCAAGGGTCACCATGAGCCTTCTGTTCAGATAACAAAGGAGTTGCCACATAGCAAAAGAGTCGATGTGCTCTGTGTTGCTACCGTGGCAGAATTAGGACCAGTGGGTGGAAACCCAGAAGGAGGCACATTCCACCTCCAGATAAGGAAGAACTTTCTGACATGCCTGACAGCCCCAACTGTCCATGGAAGAAATGAGCTGCCTTGGGAGGGAGGGAGCTCCCATTACCTGCAGGTGTGTGCACTGAGGCTGAAGAAGCACCTAAAAGGGCTACTGAGGAGGCAGTCTGGACACAGAATGAGGTGTTGGATCAAAGAACCCTAAAAACAACCCCAAATCTCTATGATTCTAAGAGTCTTTGTCGGTGTACAGTGAGCATGAATGTTCCTTCTCTACTCTTACTGTCTTCATGTATTCATCAAATTCATCACTTCAATCAACCCCATTCAAATCTTGTGCTTCCTTATTCACTGATGATGCCACTGAACTTCTGCCTCTTTTAGGCTGTTACCTATTCCTTCCCTCTCCTTCACCTTAGCCCTCCTAGACCTGACACCATTCACAGCGGGACTAAGGTGCAGGGAACCTGACCCACAAAAGCTCAAGTAAGAATTCTTGACATCCAAGAGAGAACTCCAGATTGGACTTCTGGGTGTAAATCTCTTCTTGCTTCACACAGGTCATTTCCTTGGTAGGGTCGCAGAAAACCTGAAGAGCTGCAGGGCTTCAAAGACAGGACCTTGCAGTCCAAAGTAGCAAAAGGTGTCTGCATCCTGAACCTCTTTTCATAATTGAGCACTCAAGGTGAGGGTTATTGAGATAAGGGCTTGGTCCCCAAACCACCACAGCATGAATATACTGACTTTCTCTTCTCAACCCTCATGATCCTGGGAAGCAAGCACTTTTCCATTTCCAAATCTCAAACACCCGGAAATAGCCTAAAGAAACAATGAGAGTCAGGCCTCACAGCTAGAGCAGGAGCCCTGGCTAGTGACCCTTCCCCAGCCCAGCGCTTGGCCGTGGCACCCTAGAGTGTGTCTCCACTGTGCTATTTTTCAGAAGAATATGAGGAACACTACTCGGAGGCCAGACTTCTGGGGCAGACCTTTCGCTCTTCTGATGAGGCCCCTGAGCCCACCCCCAACCCAAGGCCCCAGTCTGCCAGGCGTCTGGAGTTTGTATTGATGGTGAGTTGCTTCATCCCCCACCTGGGAGAGCCAGCATGCACCCACTGACAGGAGACCTCCAGCTGCTTACATTACCCACTGGAAGCTGCTCACCTCTGCTCACCAGGAGAGCTACCCTGAGGCCCCACCCAGAAGGGCCCTGCACAGCAGGCGTCTGGCCTGGCGGCCTGTCCACACTTTTCTGCCTCCCAGATGAAGCCTCCAACTACCCAGCCTAAACAGCCACCTTGTGGGCACTGGCTCATCGCCAGGCAGGAGTACACCCTTTCCATCACCTTCTCTCCCAACAGCCTACAAAACGGCAGCTGAGTGAGGATGAAACTACCACCCAGGGTGTGAGGGCCCCGGAGGCCTCCCTGAGCCTGTCTACCACAGCCGACAAGCAAACTGCCTGGAATAGCTTCTTCCCTCCGCCCTTCCTAGAGGAGAAGCGGTGGCCTCAGCCTTGCTCCACACAGTCTGACATTGTGCCCATCAACATCTCTGGTAGAGTTGCTTAGCACCACCTCTGGCTGCTTCCCTTCATCCCTCTACAGGCCATCCTCTTCAATGCACTGGGTGCTGGGGGAGGGAAGTGAGACTTTCTTTGCTGCCAGCTCACCTTGCGCTGTCACAGTCATGGCTCTCGCCAGGGAACGGAGGCATGCAGAAGAGGGGGCTCTGGCTGCTCTTTCTTCACCCCTTCCTGGCACTGCCACCCTAATGAGACCATTTAATAGCAAACTTAATTTTCTTAACAGAAAGCTCGAAAGGCTTATGAATTTGTGTGCTCATCAGAGCATATATGGAAACTTAAAGTTTATGAGTTCTGTTTGGGTCTGGGAAAGACAAGTTCTTGTGCCCAGAGCTGGGTTTGCAGTACACCGACAGGAGTCAAAGCAGGAGAATGGGGTTTGGAGTGCTGGTGGTAACAAGGGAGGATCACACCTGGACACAGACCAAAGGTCTGGTGGCACTTTTGCTGGACATTAGTCTTCTAGCAAGGTGGGCCTCCTCAACTTGTTTGGCAAGTTTTCAAGAAAATAAGTGTTATAAAGGTCCTTTGGCCAAAAAGACCAAAATAAGTGTTATAAAGGTCCTTTGGCCAAAAAGACCAAAAGGGGACCCAGTACAACTTTGAGAGTGGGTAGCATGATGAATTATAGGTAGCCCAGCTGGCTGTGGCTCTGGGGGCATATGGCACACTATACCATGCTCACTATTAATCCATGATCTACCCTCCATCAGCTGTAAGGTAAATAGAAGGAGGGCCAGTCATTTGAGGAGATAGGGCCAGTGACATGATGAAACTATGACCTCAGTAACCTAAAAGGATCAGAGGGGTCCTGTGAGCCAGCGCTAGCCTGTGCTCTGCTGGGAAATGTTGATGAAGATGAGGAGGACAGCTCTGGCCACACATGGCAATGCTCCCTGGATATGGGGTCCTCCACTATCACTGGCATCATTTCAGAAAATCAGAGGCAGGAAATAGAGCCCACAGCCTAGGGAAATATACCAAAAGGAGTGAGGGCTGATGAGGAAAGACTCCAGAAGTGATGTTGAACATTTTGTGTCTAAATGTCTATCTTGGCCAGGCACAGTGGCTCACGCCTGTAATTCCAGCACTTTGGGAGGCTGGCGTGGGTGGATACTTTGAGCTCAGGAATTCAAGATCAGCCCGGACAACATGGTGAAACCCCATCGCTACCAAAAATACAAAAAAATAGCCAGGTGTGGTGGCGCACACCTGTGACCCCAGCTACTTGGGAGGCTAAGGTGGGAGGCTCAGTTGACCCCAGGAGTCATAGGTTGCAATGAACTGAGATTGCACCACTGCACTCCAGCCTGGGTGATAGTGAGACTTTGTCTCTAAATAAACAAATAAATGTCTGTCTTCCTCTCAGTGAGGCTGTCCCTGAGCTTTGCCCACAGAGCCACCTGCTGAGATATCTGTGAATGTATGCGGCTGTGCGGCTGGTGGGGGAGGGTCTGGCTAGCCAGCTGCTGAATGAGAGAAAGGGAGGAGGACCACAGACCTTGCCCCATCACCCTGCCTTGCCCTGACTCTGACCCAAGTATTTTCCAGAACCCAAAGACTGACCTAGCACTTTAAGAGAAATAGAGCTCTAAAAAAATTTTTGATAATATTAAGTAAGGCATATTACTAAGTAAATCTTCCATTTTAATTTTATTAAATTTAAAAACATTATCAAGTCAGTAAACAAACTGAATTAACAGGTATTTTGAAAGTGTCATGTAACTCAGAGGAAACGATAACTATAATTTGTGTCAATAATTTTCCTGAATTGAAAAAATCAGTGCCAGAAAAGAAAAGAGAGAGAGAGAAGGAAATAGAGCTCAATCACTATGCTGTGGGCCAGATTTGGTAAAATGTGACGAGGTGACAGACTATCAGGCATCTTCCTGGATGGTGGAGGGCAGTAGGGCAGCCTCTTGGAGACACTGGCCTCACCTGGCCCATATAAAGGCCTTCTCTGAGAAAAGATCACAGTCAAGCAGCATCTAGTCGCAGCCTGCTGCTCTACACCAGTGGTTCTCACCCCTGACTGTACCTCTGAATAATCACTTGAAGACTTCTAGAAAATGCTTCTATGTGAGCCCTACTCCCAGAGATTTCAGTGTTCTGGGGTGGGGGCCAGGTATTGCAGTTTCAACAGCTGACCAGTGGATTTCAATATGTACCCCAGTGTTGAAAACCACTGCCACTTCCATGCCTGAGAAACCCAGCATGCATGCCCAGGGCCAAATTGGGAAGGATGGGGAAGAAGTGCCACCTGCCTTAGACGCTACTCATGCTCATCACGACTGCCATCATTCCTTCTCTCTACCTTGGGCCAGTTTCCACTATGCTTTAAACAGAAATCAGGATGCACCCAAGTGTCTTTATTTTGGCTACAGGGCAGCAGTTTGATAAACATGCAAGTTTGCGACACTCATTGTTTAACACAGAGACAGCCGTGAACCCCAAGTCCACCCTGAGGCGGAGGCGGACCATTATTGGATTCTCTAACTTTTCCCAGCGAGACCAAGGTGACCCCACCACAGCTGACTCCCCAGTCCATTTCCCTTACCCACTCCCACCAATCCTGCCACTCAGGTCATATTGTGGTGATGGGGAACAGGAATAATTGGGAGGGGGGCCCTCGAATGTCCTGAAAAAGCCAGTATGGTAATTAAGAATAGCTAAGTGCCTCTCATCAAGGGCGGCAACTGAATACGGAGAGTAGGTCTCCCGGGCTAATGAATCCATTACATTGTTTCCCATTATAAATGTAATATAACCAGATATGCCAAATTTAGACAAATAGATGAGGGGAGAGGGATCCTCACCATCATCTTAACAGAACCATTACTACCATTAAGTGAATGCTGGCCAAAGAGCACAGCCCAGGGAGATAGCAGAGGATAAGAGCCCTGGCCTCTGCACTTACTAACCGGAAGACCTTGGCCAAGTTACATAACTTCTCTGAGCCTCAGCTTCTTCATCTATAAAGGGGGGATAATAATACCAACCCAGTGGAATTAGCATGAAGATTAGTGTTATTGTATGTAACTTGCCTACCATGTGCCTGGTACATAGTCAGTGCCCAACAAATGGTGGCTGTTACTACAAATTCTCATAGCAGTAGTAGTCATAATATTACTACTACTAATAATAATGACATGATAGTATTGTTTGTGTGTACGAGAAAACCTTTGGGGATTTGGAACATCCAAACGGTTTCCTCACATCTACAGGTTATCCTCAGCCTTATGTTGCAAAGCCTAAAAGTGACAGGTGCAAACAATGCAACCAGACTCTAAGCTTTGCAGCTTGGTCGTACTCCAGAGTTACTGCTGGAGCCAAAAGTCACACCATGCTGTCCTTAGTTCGAAAGCCTCTGCTCTCATCGCTGAATGGATGAACACTGAGGTCTGTGATAGTTTTATGAGCCTGGGGTGAAAGTATGGGAAAAATGCAAGGTAGTCCCACATGACACTTCAGCTCTAAGGGGAATAATCAAAGCTGGAAAGTATTTGGCAGCCATCTGGACCATTCAAGGGCACCCTGTGATTCACTGTGGGGTGACGGACAAGGACCCAACTTCCCCAGCATCCTCATCTATGGAAGAGAAGAACCAAGGAATTCTGACCAAACTGTTGGCAAAAATGCTTCTTGGCAAAAAGTTGGTGCTGCTGTCTCAAAACAGCTGGTGGGAGATCCCTTGCTGCAGTGCTCATGTTCTGTGTTTCTTTCCTCCAGGTCACAGCCACAGCCCAGCAGGCACTGTGGCCCACTCGACCACCTCCGACATCAGGCCCAGTCACTCAGCTCCGGAAGGGGTTCATGGAAGAGTTGCAGATGGTCAGGACGCTCGGTTCCCAAGCCTTTCCTCGCCAGTACTGAAAACTCCTTCCAGTGAGCCGGACGAACCTCACCAGGCACAGAGTGGCCCAAACCCTCCTGGCATGGAGAGCATGGGAATGGTGTACAGTGTCCCCAGTTCTTGCAATGGACCTACAGAATCAACCTCCACTTCCTGGAAGGGAGATGCTTTTACCTACATGACTCCAAGTGCCACCAGCAAGAACAATCAAGTCAATGAAAGTGGGAAAAATCCTTCCTGTGGGAATTCTTGGGTCTCTGTGAACACAGTCCCACCTCTGGTTCCTAAGGAGGCTGCTACTCTCCTTGTCGCTCGTGATAACCCAGCAGGATGCAGTGGGTCAGCTGGCTACCCTGAGCGCCTTATTCAGCGAAGGCACATGACAGAAAGACCCTCCAAGGTTGGCCTTCTGACCAGTGGGACCTCGAGGCTGGAGACAGGCCCCGGTGGAGCCAGCAGATTCCGGGAGCGGTCACTGTCTGTGCCCACAGACTCAGGCACCGCAGATGTTGACTATGATGAGGAGCAGAAGGCCAGTGAGGCCTGTGCCTTGCCTTTTGCCAGTACGAGCTCTGAGGGCAGTAACAGTGCTGACAACATCGCCTCCCTTAGTGCCCAACAAGAGGCCCAGCACAGAAGGCAGAGGTCCAAGAGTATCTCACTCAGGAAGGCCAAAAAGAAGCCTTCCCCACCCACACGCAGTGTCTCACTAGTCAAAGATGAGCCAGGCCTCTTGCCTGAAGCACTATCCAAGGACCAGAGGCCCAAGAGTCTTTGCCTCTCCTTGGAACACCAAGGACGTCACTCGTGCCACCCAGATGCTCAGGGTCACCCAGCTGTGCCAAACCTCAAAGATCCAGAAGGTACACAATTCTCCCACCACTGGTATCTTACTGACTGGAAGTCTGGTGACACTTACCAATCCCTGTCCAGCTCCAGCACTGCCACCGGCACCACAGTCATTGAGTGCACCCAAGTTCAGGGCAGCTCAGAGTCTCTTGCCTCGCCTTCCACCTCCAGAGCCACTACACCTTCCCAACTCTCCATTGAAGTGGAAGCTAGGGAGATATCCTCCCCAGGAAGGCCCCCGGGACTGATGTCACCCTCCAGTGGCTACTCCAGCCAGTCAGAGACACCAACTCCCACTGTTTCCATGTCCTTGACCATGGGCCACTTACCCCATGCAAGCAGCAGTGTCCGAGTACGTCCAGTGGTACCTGAGAGGAAATCATCGCTACCCCCAATGTCACCAATGGAGAGATTTTCCAAGTCACGGCTATCATTTGACCTACCACTGACCTCTTCACCCAACCTGGATCTGTCTGGGATGAGTATCTCCATCCGAAGCAAAACCAAGGTGAGTCGGCATCACTCAGAGACAAATTTTGGTGCCAAGCTGGCCCAGAAAACTAGTCCCAACCAGCCAATCATGCCTATGGTTACTCAGTCCGACCTACGTTCTGTTCGCCTGAGGTCGGTCAGCAAGTCTGAGCCGGAAGATGACATTGAGAGCCCTGACTGTGCCGAGGAAACCAGAGCAGAAGTCTTCACCTTGCCAGAGAGAAAGATGAAACCTCCCGTAGCTGAGAAGCCTCCAGTGGCCCGAAGGCCTCCAAGCTTGGTTCACAAGCCACCATCTGTCCCCGAGGAGTACCCACTAACTTCGCCAACCTTGGCTATGCCCCCCAGGAGCTCAATTCAACATGCGAGACAACTCCCTCAAGACAGCTACACGGTGGTGCGGAAACCAAAGTCCTCCAGCTTCCCAGATGGCAGAAGCCCTGGGGAGTCAACAGCACTCTCATCTCTTGTTTTCATGCCTTTTGCCAGTTCCTCTGGTGCTTTCTTCTCAGGAACACAGCAGCCTCCCCAGGGAAGTGTGGAGGACGAGGGCCCCAAGGTGAGAGCCTTGCCTGAAAGAATTAGCCTCCAGAGCCAGGAAGAAGCTGAGAAAAAGAAAAGCAAGATTCCACCTCCCGTACCAAAAAAACCCAGCGTGCTGTACCTGCCTCTCACCTCTCCCACAGCTCAAATGGAGGCCTGTGTGTCAGAACCAAGGCTCTCTCTCAGCCCCATCATCACGCTGGAGGAAGACGCCAAGTGTCTCCCAGCTGGCAATGACCTGCAATCACCTGGTCAAAGAATGACTTCAACTCCACAGGCTGACAGTGAAAGGGAGGCAAGCCCTCTGGGTTAGTATACTGTCTGCTGGCTTTTCCCTGCAATCACAGGAGAGATGAGGGTGAGAGTGGAGTGCCAGAGATGGAAGCAGATGCCCCGGAATAATTATCCTGATCTCAAGTCAGTAGTGGGCACCTCTTGAGGGTTTGGCTTACTCTAAATAGGAACCATGTGCCGGCCTTACTGCCCTTGAGATCAAGACTGGCCCAAGGCAGATCTCTAAGGCCCAGTTTAGGCCACTCTCCCCTCTAAACCCTACTTCTGAGATAATGAAATCAAGCTAGGTTCTAGTACCCTAGGACTTCAGCATCCCACCTCCCTAGTCAAGCAGGCATCCTGTCATGGGAACTACTTCTCCACCTTACTGTACAGTACTTTTCATTGGCTGCACTGAACTTAGTTCCCTGCATGGGACTCAGTAGCCCCCCCTCCAGACTGAATTCAAGTGCCATGGCAGGCTTGGAGGCATCTGAAACAATGAAATATGTTGCCACCAGCAGCCTCTGTTTGTGCCTTCCAGAGGAAAGGGAACTCACTTTCTTAGGTGGTTTGAGTTCTTTGGCTCTTCCTGGAACCATAAAACATAATGTGTAACATTTCTCATCCTTTCTTTTTCTGTCTCTTTTTGTTTTCATTGTGGTAAAGTACACATAACATTTACCATCTTGACCATTTTTAAGCGTGCAGTTCATTCCTGTTAAACACATTCACATTGTTGAGCAACCAATCTCCGGAACTCCTTTCATCTTGCAAAACTGAAACTCTGTACCCAGTAAACAACAACTCCTCTTTCCCTCTCCCCGCAGATTCCTCCCTTGCAACCACCATTCTACTTTCTGGCTCTATGAATTTGACTCTGGACACCTCATATAAGTGGAATCATACAGTATTTGTCTTTTTGTGACTGGCTTATTCCACTTAGCTTAATGTTGTCAGGGTTCATCCATGTTTCTCATCTTTTTCTGAGCCCTTAACACCAAAAGTCAAAATCTCATGGCCTTCTGTATGCAGGTTTGGACTTTCAATATAAGTCAATCATGACTAAGCCAATCAAATAAATCAAAGCCATAGGTAGTTGTAGAAAACGCTTCCTCAGACTCCACAGGCTCCCCTCTGAGATTCAGATAGGTCCCACTCTCACCCACCAGGTGAGAGTCACTACTTTAGATCACTCCCAGCTCCTTCATTTAGAGAAATGATACACAGTTTTAAAACAAGAGAATGCTCAGGCCACCTGTTGTAATGACAAAGGCATGAGAGAACAGGAATCCATGCTGAACTTCACCACTCACTCCACCTTGGGCAAATCATTAAGCTTCTGAACTTCATGTTCCTCTTCTGCAAAATGGAGATATTAAAAAATCTCTCTCCACCCTGCTGCTCTCACAGAGTTGCTTTGAACATCAAATGAAATAACATATGAGAATGCACTTTGTCCTATCTATTGTGGTCAAAGTCATTCCTTTTGGTGTTTATATCTAGGGAGCTCTGTGGAACAAGGCACCGAAGAAAAAAGTTTAATCAGTGATAAAACAGCCGAATGGATTGCGGAGGATGATGATGACGTGTTTGTGGCTTCACGCACAACTGAAGATTTATTTACTGTGATACACAGGTCTGCACCAATTTCCTTAATTCTAATTGCAATTGCCTTCCCTCCTTGTACTTAAAGAAAAACTGCTATTCCATTTTGAAATCCTAACTGTAAAAGAAAAAGAAAAAAATTAAAAATGAGAAAAACTGCTGCCTCTAAGCAGCCATTAGAATTGCATCTGGAGGCAAAGTTCAGATACCCATATATGTGAGCACAGTCTCGGGCCTCCCAGCTTAAATTCACTGACATCACTGGGTAAAGTGGAGGAAGGGAGAGGAGAGGAGGACCAGGTGCCGAGTGAGAGGCCCCTCGTCTCCTAGCAACCACTTGGCCTATTGTGGCTCCATCTGCTCTCTCTTAGCTCTGTCTATAGTCAGAGACGTTTAACCCTTAACAGAATTCCTTGGACCAAAAACTCCCATCAAGAGGTGAAGTGGAGCACCAGGCAGCATATCAAAACAGGAACTTAGGCAAGGAGGAACTAGATGGGGACTAGTTATTGGACAGCGTTACAAGGCAGGGGTTCAGTGACAAGAAAACTGGCAAGAGTTTATTATTGGAGCTACAGCACCAGTTCAGAACAGGATCAGTCCCCAGGCTGTCCTGATTCAGAGTCGCTGAGCTACTAGCCTTGACTCCTGAAATTCATCCTTGGTCCCTGAACCTGGGCAGAACTGAGCCTACAGGCACAGGACAAGTGACTCCAGCTGGGGGCATTGAAAGGAATGTGGGGACAGAAAGGTCCAACAAGGGGCTCTGAGGATTTAGAGATGAGAGCGAGAAAAAGCAAGTCAATATGACTGCTTGCAGGGCTGCCGCCTGGATTGTGTCACAGACATGGGGTTCTGTGAAGCATTGGTAAATGTCTGCTGCGTGAACTCACTCAAACCAGACTTCCTCTTATCTAGGTCCAAAAGGAAGCTGCTCGGCTGGAAGGAACCTGGTGAGGCCTCTGTGGGCGGCAGAGCGAGCTCCCACTCACCAATAAAAAACACAGCTGAGTTTCCAATCAGTGAGTCTACCACCACCGCAGGGTCAGGCAGCGGTGCCAACCTAGATGCCGGCAGAAACGACGATTTCAAGGCCTTGCTACAGAAGAAGGGAAGTAAGGCAACTCCAAGGTCTCGTCCCTCAGCAGCTGAACTGCTGAAGACCACTAACCCACTGGCTAGGAGAATTATTGCACAATTTTCAAAAGACTATGAAACCACCGATAACCCCAGTATCTAAGCCCTGGGCTCAACAAGCAGGGTTTACTTACTAAATTTGAGTAGAGAAAGGGGAAGAGAAAGGGTCTTTAAACAGAACCGTGGGAATAACAGCAGAGCCTACATTTCTTTCACATTAACTCATACTCTGGACAGCAGGAGAGAGGCTATTTCATCTAGAGCTAAAGCCATCTGGCACTTAATCATCCTCAGACATTTTTATGTTTTCATACTTATAAGCTTGTCATGACTGACTCCCGAGTTTCTTCTTACTTTCCCCCAGTGGTGTGCACTAACTAAGAAGAAATTTTCAGATGCCAGGGCACGTGTGCCAGTTTTTCAATTCAATGACCCGGCTGCTCCATCCCTGGCTTCTGTCACTGAGGAGTGCAGTGTGAGAGCGTATTGGAGGCTGCCAAACCTGGGGGGCGCAGGGCGCCATTGCTCATTATTCACTTTCCTGGGGAGGCTCTGATGGCTCTGTGTACAAATACAGAAAGACTCTGATGCCTCCTCAACCACAGTTTAGCTTTCCCCTGCACTCACGAGAGGTTTGCAGGGTATACTTATTTCCGCATGGGGTTGATTGGATGGCTTTTGTGGTGCAAAATATGACTGTGACTCCGTCCAGAAACTTAATGCCTTTTTCAGTTTGATTGTCTACACGGAGATCAGGGTGACGAGTTTCAATAAACATATAGATCCCCCCACATTAGCTAGAAAAGACCAGGACTGGGTTGCTTTGAATGAACAAAGCTTGACCGACAAACAAGACAGCCATTTGTTCACTCAGATCTAGCCGAGGTAACTCACAAGTGCACCTTGATATCCTCCATGGGTCTGTCAACAGTGATAGACAGGATCTGTGCCCAGCTCATGCTGCATTCTAAGAACTCTCATTTCATTTGCATATAACATTCATTACAGGAAGTGATTAACTGAAAGAACAGCATCATCAAAGGCGCAAGGAGAATGAAAGTAAGTGCATCTTGCCCCTTACCAGTCAATTCAGATCATGGTTTGTGGTTGGTTTGGTTTTGTTTAAAGGAAGTCTGAATCTGTTCCAAAAACCAAGAACATATAAACTGAAAGGATCTATCCAAAACCTAAAAGGCCGTCTTGCCAGTTGCTATGGCCCACAATGCACACACACACACACACACACACACACACACAAAGGGCTACTTCTTGCCATTTGGGTTCTGCTGTTTGATCAGCTTTCAACTAACATTGCAGGGGGAGAGCATAAGAACCTGGGTAAATGGCATACTGAAAGAGCTTCAGAATAATCATTGTGACCTCACCCCACCCCCACCCCCATGAAGCTCATAGGCACTAACTATGCTTGTCAGCTCAATTTTCTAAGCAGAGCAAGAGCAGTGATTCATTTGATTTTTGTATGCCTGATTTCTGGGAGGTTGGTGGTGGGGGAGACAAAGCATTGAGCAAAGAAAATCTGCTGATCAATGATGGAAAGTTAATTGTCTACCGTCTTCAAGAGGCAAAAAGAACAGTAGAATGAAATCGTAGTGTGCTTCACAAAGAGGGTTCCCTGGCCCCTTCCTACGTCACCCCCCACCCAACAGATTCAATGGTCAACCTCCTGGAGGATGCAGTAAGAGTTCCAGAGATAAACAGATCTCAACTTTGATAGGTCGTATTGCCCAATGAGAAGCTATGTCTTAGCTCAACTGCCCACACTCCAGCTGGACCGAGCAGCTGAAAAAGTACTGAGAAAACTTCTCTCACAAGAGAAGCCCCAGGCCTAGACCCTTTCTTGTTAGAGTTCTGAATCTGAGATTTATGGAAGCAGGCCAGGTCCCCCCAACTCCCTTGCAATGAGTACTTCTTTCCGATTTAGAAAGAAGACACTTAAAATAATAAATAGCTAGGCCCAGTTGCTTTTGAAGGTATTGGAACTACTTGGTGTGAAGGTCTTAACCAAATTCCAAATTTTAGGGATTTTTGCCTGAAATAAAATCAATTCATCCTTGGCCTCAGTTTATATATGAATGCCACATTTGTCTGCTCCAGACTCAGAATTCCAGAAAACAAATATTTTCCTCTGTAGAAAATGAAGTGGTGTTTGTGCTTTTGCTTAGCAAAAGTGAAAGAACACCAGGGTCTGCTCCTTGGGAACCATTATGAGTAGTTAAACTTTAAAGCTGAGTATGGGACTCACATAATATAGGCCTTGCTACTTCTGCTGACTTTTCTGGAAGTTTCTTGTTTACTACTTCTAGTGGGCTTTGCCTTTCCCCTCACCTTGCTACCTCTGGAGGTTTTCCCAAAAGATTCTAAAGCTGAATGCTCAGACATCTTTTTGTTTGTCATTACCTTTAGTCTTGCCTTCCTCTACAATACCCTATATGCCTGGAATTTTTAGCGTGTCTTCTGCATCATCACTGTGCCCCACCCAGTGGTATTCCCATTAGCACAAGAGGATTCAGGGCAGAAATCGTATGGTTAGAGAGAACATTTAAGACTGGAAGTATTCATTTAAATTTTAAACTAATTTTTTGTAACGATGGGGCCTTGCTATGTTGCCCATGCTGGTCTTGGACCCCTGGGCTCAAGCAATCCTCTTGCCTTGGCCTCCCAAAGTGCTGGGATTACAGGGGTAAGCCATCGTGCCTGGCCTCATTTAATATTTTGCAACAGGTAGACGTAGCCCCAAATAAAGAACCAAACTGTAAAACATCTACTAATCATTGATTAACAGAACACCAAGCATCTTCCCCACTCCTAACACTCAACCTCTCTCCTGCCTCTGATTATCATAACACCACTCTCTCTCCCACCCAGGCACTTACCACAATGTTTGCTGCCTTCTGCACCTACTCTGCCACGACTGGAGAAGAGAGGCTGAAAGCCCCTCAGGAAGGCTTACAGAGAACCCACCACTACTACAATTACTAGTACAAATGATAATGATAATAATTTTTGAATGTATAATAGAGAAGAGATTTGAGTGAAATGAAGTTGGCTCTAGAAGGTCAGCTTCCATTTCAAGTCATCCCTACCCCCTTTTCTCCTCCCCATTCCAACCAGTAGCAACAGATGGCTCTGCTAGCCTGACTTTGATCTAGTCACTATCCCCTGGAGAGAAGGTTAATTGGTAACCAAGGATGCTTTGCATTTGGTGGATAGTCAGTACATGTTTGCGAGGGTAGTTATTCTTAGTACAATAGCAAGCTTTGCTAGTGTCTCCTCTCCTTTGCCTGCACAGCTTGGCCTGCCTTAGCTCCCGACTGGGCCTCCCCCCACCCCAGCCCCAGCTTATCTCTCAGCCTCAAATCCCATGAACTGCATCCCTAGACAACAACTCACCCATAAAGGAAGTGAGACAACAGGAAGCAAAATAATTAATGTTAGCATAATGACCACAAACTGACCAGTTGATCTGGATAAATTACCTTGAACGTACAAAGACAGAGGAGATCCTACCAGGCTCTCCTAACAAGCATTGCACCTGACATCCAGTGTAACTATGTAGACAACACAGACCCTATTGCAGTTTTCTCCATACCTGTCAGTCTGAGCAGATCTGTCCACGTACCTGCCGTCTTTCTCATCAATGAACAATTTGGGAAAAAGACGAGTTGATGCTCAGTGCTCTATTCCTCACTCATTCAGCCTTCCATTATCATCAAGTCTGTGACACAATGGTGAGCTTTCGCTTTAATATGATTTGCTCGGGCCAGGACTAGGGTGAGGTGAGCGAGGCGCCTAGGGCACAAAATTCAAAGAGGTGCCCGCTCTCAGGGCCATGCAAGTGCCTTACCCTCGTCCCAGCCCTGTGATTTGCACTCTTTAAAGTAATATCAGTTTATCTTCTTCCTATGAACAAGTATAGTCCTGATTTGGGATGGGCGGTAACTCCCTATCTCTTGTTGCACCAAATATTTTATTGCTATCTATTTTTCCATTGCTATAAGTCTTTGTATGCCTATACATTAAAGAATCTTTAGTAGTGTTAATATTGGAAAACATAGTTGATTTCTAAGTAATCTGCTCCAGGTGGTAAGTTAACACCCATTTCAGCAGGGATGCTCCCAGGGCCAGCCCTTCAACAAAAGAGTGACTGAGTTGAGGTCTGTCACCAGGATCCTCCCTCTCCTCTTTCTGCTCCATTCTCCCCAAACTTCGCTTCCCAGCACCAACTCTCCTCAGTGCCTCCTACTTCGTTCTCCTCCTCTCTAAGAAAAACATGCTCTCAGGAAAGGGATAAGTTCATTTACTTTGAGATTATAAGGCTTAATGCTACCTCTTTTGAGGGTCACTTGCATTTTAACAGGGGGAAAAAGCCTTAAACCAAAGGAATGAGGTTCTACTTGCAGGATGTTAGGCATCTACTAGTTGTAGAAATGTCTTTTTCACCATGGAAAGTCCAAATTCCCTGACGCCTAACTCCAGAATATAGAAAATATCTTAATCACCTGGAATCATTTGAGTTAATAGCTGATGGTCAATTCAATTGTCCTGATACCCAATGCTATTCAATATGGTTACTACCAAGGGACTCTCAGAAATGGCTACTAAAGCCACTGAGAAGGCCTAGATCATTCATACTGTACATTGACATTTTTACATAAATGGAAGTAATACTACTTACCATTTGAGTAAAAGAATACAAGAATTTAAAGAATCTGTGAAAATGTGTCCTGTTTGTGAAAGGTGAAACTGTCCAATCCATGTCCAATGTCAGTCGTCCAGTACTGGTGGTGATTATTAAACTTATTGGAGGTACAACTTTACTGAACACAAGCTTCTGCTTTCCCCACTTCATCTCTGTTATGGGCTATTAGTTCAGCTTCGTGTAAGAATGAGACTATATCTATACCAGAGCCCCCAGTCCTTTCAAAGCCTTTGATGTATTTCAGCAACAAGTGACAAGGATATTAGGGATTTAAAAGGACAAGAGAGTGGGAAAGAGGTATAAGGAAGTGCCTTTGTCAAAAGGCAGCAAAAAGTATGATATAAATGTAATATGAAATAAGCAAAGTTTTAGAATACTTTGAACAGATTTACAGAGGAATACATAGTAAATGGTTATAGACACACATCTGGGGCATTTTTAATAAGGTTGGCAAGAAGAAATTTGCATGAGTAATGAGCAATGTGAAATGGGCATTATACTTTTGCTCATTAAAGCCCAAAATCTAGGTCAATGGTTCTCAAAGTGCAGTTCCAGAAGCAGCAACAGCAGCATCCCTGGAGTGAGTGTGTGTGTGTTTGTGTGTTTGTGTGTGTGTGTGTGTGTGTGTGTGTGTGTGCGTGCATTCCAATGATGTTACTCCTTCAAGCCCCTGAATCACTATAGCCATCACTCTCCAACTGATTCCAACCTTTCCCATTATTTTGGCTCTCATTATAATGACCAGTCTCTGGCCAAGACTTGTATGTTGTCATCTTGGTCAGGCATATGTTTGCTTGGTTTTAAGAAATTGTCAGAATGAGGACTCTCATGTTTTATGGGACTCTGGTGCATATGCTCAAAAAAATAAATAAAAAACAACTTATCATATTGGATCAACTAATTGCTCAACGTGCAAAATCTTTGATTTGACTTAGCCAGCACATCTGGCCTGCTTTGGGTTAAAAAAAAAATGTTTTTTTAACTCACAAATGGAAAAAAGAGAAAGGTGTTAGGTTTGTTCGGCATTGCCAGCTCTTAAATACCTGTCTTCACCATGGTGGCTGTTCTCCAGTAAGGCTCTGGCAGAAGTATATTTGATTTTAGGATTTTTGCCTAAATAGTGGAATCTGATAGCAACGAACTCAAAAACAAAATCTGAACTGGAACAACTAGTTAACCCCTCTCAGCCTCTTTGTAATGCCAAGCTTTATAAACATTTATTCCTTACGTGGTCTTGAGCTTTTTCTAACATCCAATTTTATAAAACGTTATGCATGCAAACGCAGCATTGTGCTCATTGTACAAGTCACCTCAAACTCATTCCTCCCCCATGTGTATGATGGCAAAGAAATATCAATATGTTTTCTACCAAAGTAGAAGGAAAAAAAAAAAGAAATATCAATATGTATGTTCTGAAGTTTCCTGATGAATTGTAAATTACAAACTTTTTCATTAATTTTTAAATGAAATAATGTTTACCCTGGCTAGCAGTTAAAATTTTATTCTTTTTATTATATTTCATTGCTACCTTTTTCTACTGACCCTGAAGCTTACTTTGGGGAATATTTCTTATTTCTAGATTGTTGTATTTATCTTATTTCTATATTTATCTGCAGTCATGGAATGTTAGAGCTGAAAGGGACCAACCTCTCTCATTTCACACATGAGAAAGCTGAGGCCCAGAAAGGTCAAGTAACTTATATACAAGGTCACAGAGTGAGTCAGCGCCCAGCTTCAATTCCAAGTCTCCTGCCCTTAGGCCCAGTGTGGTTTCATTGAAAGCACTACATTTATAGAAGACCCACAGTTGGTTTCTACTTTTATGACACATAGATTTTCCAGGTATTTAAATGAACTAATATATATGCTGTAAGGGAAAATGTTCAAGAGTTCTTTAATTCATTAATCCAAAGACAAATTGGATTTTCAGTTTAGAAACATTCGTTTCTCTCCAAATTCAATATGTGCACCCTACTTAGTACAATGGATGATTTTCCTAAAAATTGTATGAAAAATGAATTTTTTATAGATCAAGTATCATTTTTAGTAGGTAAACTTCCTATGTAAAGGAACCTTCTGGTGATTTCTTTTTGAAAAACCAAGTTTCCTCTTGTCATTGTCGCATAATGTCTCTGCTTTTTGTAATGCAAACTTTTGTATTTGGTGTTTATTTAAAATAGCGTACAACTCAACCAATATTAGCTTTCCCAGAATCTACTTTAACCTTCCGTTCTTAATCTCTATGAGAAATTTTCAGACTGTTAAACGCTCATGATTTATTTAGTTGTGTTCTAGAAATTTCACTTGGCTTGATATTCTTTCAATCCCTGGGCTCAAATTCCATCTCCATCTTATCAAACAGTAACAGAACTCCCGAATCAGTACTAAGCTCTGCATGCAGTCTTTTTTCCAGAACATTCTTTGCATAATCTTCCTTAGTGTGGCTCTCTCTTTAGTTAGGGCCTCCTTCCTTAGTTCGTGTTTACCTTACTATTCTGTGGAATTGCAAGTTGTGCCTCTTTTAGAGTTACACTGATCAAATTGCTTGGCATTTCCATTTATTTTCCATTGTTCCCTTGTTTCTCCTGGATCTCCTCTGGTTTCTCTTTTCGAGCATGCCCAGAGGCTTGATTGATGAGATTTCCCCCATCATCTAAGTGGCAGATTGACAAATTCTGTAAAGGTCAAGACAGTAACTATTTTAGGCTTTGTGGGCTACATATGGTCTCTGTAGCACATTCTTCTTTGTTGCTGCTGTTTGTTCATTAGTTTGTTTCACAACCTTTGGATAACATAAACCATTCTTTTTTTTTTTTTTTTTTTTTTCTTTTTTTGAGATGGAATCTCACTCTGTCACCAGGCTGGAGTGCAGTGGTGTGGTCGCAGCTCACTGCAACCTGCAACCTCCTGCCTCAGCCTCCTGAGTAACTGGGACTACAGGCGCATGCCAACATGCCCAGCTAGTTTTTTTTGTATTTTTAGTAGAAACGGAGTTTCACCATGTTGGCCAGGATGGGCTTGATCTCCTGACCTTGTGATTTGCCTCCTAGGCCTCCCAAAGTGCTGGGATTACAGGCGTGAGCCACCACACCCAGCCAATGTAAACCATTCTTAGCTCATGGGCCATGCAAAGCCTTAGGCTGACCCCTGATTCAGACTGTCTTCTGGCACAAGCATTTCTGTGAAATGCCCCATGTGAAAACTGAGTTGTGCAGCAGCTGATGTGGTTCATTGCCTTCCCATATACTGCATTGTCAGACCAGTCTGACTGCACAGGGGCAGGTGGAGAGGGACTGCATATGCTGATCATTACTCTTCAATAGGGTGTCCTTCGTGAGTGCTCTCTGTCTCTCTCTCTCTTTTTTTTCTCTCTCTCTCTCTCATTACTGACTACCTCAGTGTAGAAACCCTCATTCTTTTCCCCAGACCTATCCTTGTTATCCAATGTGCCTCTGCTTCCCTGGGTTTGGGGTAAACTGGAAGGAGAGAATTTCTGAGTTCTCTTATTTATTTTGTCCCATAACTTCTCCCCCAAATCTGTGGTTGGGGACCCTCACCCTGGTCTACCCTGTCCTGCCTCATACTAATATCACGAGTTAGGGCTGTCATTGAAAAGTCTGTCAGCCCAGGCTATAGGATTCCAGTTCAGCCTATGATTTCCTAGGGAAATTACCAGGTTCCAAAGGCTGGTTTTTAAACCCGGAATATCCATGTATCCATTTCCTAATGTAGTTTGGACTTGCTCTAGACATAGCACTCTGCCCTAGTGAGAAAACCAATGAGGTGCAGAAGGTATTCTGTGCCCACAGTTTTTCCCTGCCTTCTGGACCCTCAGCCCCTAGAGATGGGCTCCTTCAGATTGCCCATGCAACAACACAGCCATGAGACATTCAGCACACCACTTCTTCCTGTTTTCTGAACCTCTATATGGATTCTGTTCTAAAGCTTCTTCATGTCTCTCTCTATCCTGCTCCCATCTCCATCCCTCATGCTTCTTGGGAGTCTGAAGCTCAGATTCATATTTTCACATTTTTTTCGTATAAACACTGGGGGATAAGAATGGATGAGATGTATGTGTCTCTGTGAGTATGGTTTCTCAACCTGGACTGTGAGGGCTAATTCACTAATAAATCACAACACACACACACACACACACACACACACACACACACACACACTGTCCAGCACCCTCATTAGTTCTCTGGTTTAGGTCCAGATCTGATGGGAATGGTCAAGAAGGGGATGGTGGGGGCTCCTCAAGCATTTGCCCTTTCTTGCCTTTTGTACCTTCTTTCCATTGGCAATTCAAAACAGGCTAACATACAGAGGGCTAACACTCTAATTCGATGTGGACTCAGTCACTCAGACCTAGCTCTCAGGCTGCAGCTTTTCCTAGCTGAGCAAATTGCTTCTTAGAATCTTTGCCTTGATTTCTGTCATTTGAGCCCAGGGATCTACCCACTTACTGAAATCTAAATCTTAAAAAATCCAAGGTGCAAGTAATTTTCAGAATTTCCCTATTTAAAAGCATCCGTGAAACAGTTCCTTTATGCCTTCTGTTTAGGATTGCCAGAATTAGGAAGGGAAACCAGGCTTGTGCCTTGGATCCAAAAGCAGCAAAAATACTACACTTGCCAAAAGCAAACTGAGGAATGAGCACTGACCAGTCCTAGTATGCAGTCAGGATGTGGAGTTTTGTTAAGTTAGCCCTTACCAGTTAGTGCTTACTGAGTGCCAACAACACACTTACAAAAATAAGGGAGACAAGAATTTACAGACCAATATCCTAAACTGGAAGGTACAGATGAGACATATCTCCTAGAGTTGAGAATGTGTCCCTGGATAAACATTTCAAGAAGAAGCAGAAAGAAGGAGAGATCATGATCCCCGTCTTTTTAGGATTCCAACACAAAATGGAAGGGAGCCCTCTGTGGGGTGATATTACAAAGGATTTTTCTTGTCTTTCTTTAAAAAAAAAAAAAAAAAGCATTCCTTATTGGCTTGCTACCAGCAATTGAACTGTATTCTTTATATAGCTAGAGATGTTTGTGTCTTCTTAAAATAAACTTTTTCTGTTAAAATCATTTTCTGTGTCACCCTCTGGTTTTCACTGTAGCAATGATACCTTTATTCAGATACTTAGCCCAGTTTGTGAGCATGTTTTACCATCCACACGAGTATGGGGCCCACATATGTTGGATTTGATGCTCATGAACCTCTGAGAGCTCAAAACAGATACGTGCCACACAATATCTTGCAGAAACCTGGCCCACTGAGCTATGGCCCTAAAGGCAGGTAACCCATGTTCTGGGACTTCATTTCAGGGATTCGAGTCCAGCTGTCCATGGAGCCAACAAGGGGGAGTGGGCAGCCATCACCAGGCCCCTGAGGGTAGGAGGCAGCCTTAGCAACTGTCCCCAGGGCATGGCACAAACTCTGTTCTCCAGCTCAGTAACGCCACCCAGCAAGGCAGACCAGAATGAGTCTGGGCTGGGAGCAAAAAATCCCAGACCAAATGTGGTCCAGATCACTTCCATCCCTCTAAAAGGATATGGTCTCATCATTTAGATGGTGACAGCCATATTTGAGAGTCAAATCTCATCAAAAGAAGAAAGGAACTTTATGCTCTGTTCCCAACTGTCCGAGGCCTCTAAGGCTGAGACCCTTGTAGCCAGCATCCCTGTCTACCCAGGCCCGTTACACTACCAGCCTGCCCTTCCAAAAGACAGAACTGGAAATAGCCAGAAAACCTACAAGGGAAGGGAGGGACCAGGGCCACCCCTCAGACAATAGCAGGTATTTAAATTGGAGATAAAGGTCAGAAAAGGAAGGTGGGCCTCATGGCAAGCAGTCCCTTGGTAAAACCCTGAAATTCAGGGTCTGGTGTTCACTCCAGCAGGCTCGGAACTCCTTTGTACCTGTCTTAGTTCATTTTCTGTTGCTATAAGAGAATACCATAGACTGAGTAATTAATTTTTAAAAAAAAGAAATCCACTTATTTCTTACAGTTCTGGAGACTGAAAAGTCCAAGGACATGTTGCTGGCATCTGGACAGGACCTTCTTATTGAGTCATAGCAGAGTGGGGGACGTCACATGGCAAGAGCAAGAGCATGAGCATGCCATCCTAGGTCTTTCTTCCTCTTATAAAGCCACCAGTCCATCATGCCCTACCCCATGACCAGCACACAAATTTCGAAGGACACATTCAAACTGCAGCAGTGCCACAGCACCATGTTGATGAAGCTTTTAAGGGTTGAACTAACCAGACTCACAAAAGACATGTAAAAGGCAGGTCATGGTATATTAATTAACAGAAGAGAGAGTACACCTCTCAAACAAGGTCATAAACAGGAGGACTACAGGCTGAATTGAACTCACATAACATTGTCTAGAGTACACAGTGCTGTCAATCTTTAAAAATTTCGATGGAGCACAGTCTCTCCAATTTACCTCCCACTACTCCGTGTGGCATCAGACCCAACCAGCTTCATTCCCTTATATTATCTGTGAGGTCCCTGAAGGCATTTGAGTTTTCGACCCTTACATTAAGTTGTTGTCACAGGTTGAAGTCTCCAGGAAGCACACTCTTAGATGGAGTTTACTGTGTGGGATGTCTACTAGAAAATGCCCTAGGGATCAACACCTGCAGAAGAGAAAGGAAGGAAACAAGATTATACAGGAGGCAGCTGAGGGCCATGGCTCACACCCGTAATCCCAGCACTTTGAGAGGCCAAGACAGTGGGGAATCACTTGAGGTCAGGAGTTCAAGACCAGACTGGGCAACATGGCGAAACCCCATCTCTACTAAAACTACAAAAACTAACCAGGTGTGGTGGTGTGCACCTGTAGTCCCAGCTACTCAAGAGGCTGATGAACAAGAACCCAGGAGGCAGGTTGCAGTGAACCAAGATTACACCACTGCACTCAAGCCTAGGTGACTCAGCAAGACTCCATCTCAAAAAAAAAATTTAGGAGGAGAAAAGAGCAGTAATGCAGGTGTGGCAAAGTTTCCGCTCACTCAATGGCTGGCTCTGGCATTCACATGACCTGCCCATTGTTCTGCAGTGGGCCAAAGGACAGGCCTTCATGCCCCTCCTTCAATAAGTCATTGGCTCTGTGCCACACCATGAAGGGTTTGACCTTGGGTGAGATGTCTGTCTTAAGCTGAGGCAATCCCTGAAGGAGCTGATAGCTGAAGAAAGTTTTTTGCTGACAGCACTTTCAGCAGCTGGGAGTAAATCCTCCATTGAAGGGGAATCTCGGTGACACAGTTCTGTGTCCATCACAGGTATCTCTCTCCCATGAATAGTGCAGGCTAAACATTTACAAATCCTTTTGCTGATTCTACCCCCACCTTTCTTTTTTTGAGACAGGGTCTTGCCCTGTCACTAAAACTGGAATGTAGTGGCACATCGCAGCTCACTGCAGCCTTGAACTTCTGGGCTCAGTAAATCCTCCCTCTTCAACCTCCTGAATAGCTGGGACTACAGGCATGCACCACTACACCTGGCTAATTTTTAAATTTTTTTGTAGAGACAGGACCTCGCTATATTGCACAGGCTGGTCTCAAACCCCTCGGCCCAAGTGATCCTCCTGCCTCAGCCTCCCAAACTGCTGAGATTACAGGCATGAGTCACCACACCCAGCCCGATTCCCTCACCCAATCCTTACTTAAGACCAATTACACTTCATTTTATTAGGTTTATAATGTTGTTCAATTGTCACCATCTTAGGAAACATGCTAGTAGACTTTAGACTTCAGTGTTTCACAAGCCTCATTAGTGCCCATTAATAAACTCTCTCCAAGAACATGTCACGTCACATACGCAAATGGCTAAATCAATCCATCATAAAATACCATGAATAAAATGTCACTAGCATCTTTCAGGCACCTACAATGGGCCAGGCATCGTGTGCTCCTCTATCTGCTTGTTTTATGCTTCCATTCAACAAATGTCCAATGATCTCCTACAACATGCTGGCTGGAGCACTAGAAGCTAAGGGCAGAGTAGTGACTGAGGGAGACACCACGTCTGCCTTATGGAGCTTACCATCCAGTGGAGCCACTGCTGAGACCAGTACACATGGCATCCCTGGGAACCAGGACCAATGGACCTCATGTTCCTATTATCTAAGGGTCACTACCCTGGCTATGAACTACTCTGATCAGCACTTATTTCACAATCTGCTCTGCTACCCAATCTTCCCTGCTCCCCTTCCTCCAATCGTTTTCAACTGTGCCTTCCTGGAACCACAATTCTAGGGTGTCTTAGGCCATTTTATCTTGACAGAATATTTGAGACTGGGTAATTTATAAAGAAAAGAGGTTTCTTTAGCTCATGATTCTGCAGGCTGAGAAATTCAAGTGCATGGCCTTGGCTTCTAGCAAGGGCTTTTGTGCTATGTCACAACATGGTGAAGAAGGTCCAAGGGGAAGTGGATACCTGCAAAGAAGAGAAAACCTGAGGGACATCCTGGCTTTATAACAACCCACTATCACAAGAACTGATCCATTCCTGAGAGAACACATCCAGTCTCCTACCACCAAATCAGCACCAAGCCATTCATGATGGAGCTGCTCCCATAACCCAAACACCTCCCACTAGCCCCACCTCCCAACATTTTGAGATCAAACTTCAATATGAGTTTTGGTGCAGGCAAACAAACCACATCTAAAACATAATATTCCAACCCTGGGGTCCCCAAAACTAGAGTCCTTCTCACATGCAACTGACAATCACTATCCCAATAGTCCCAAAAGCCTTAACTTGTTCCAGCACCAATGTAAAAGTCCAGTCTCATCTGAGACTCGAGGCAAGTTCCTAACAGCTATAAGTCCATAAAATATAAAATCAAGTTATTTACTTCCAAGATACAATGGTTGTACAAGCATTTGGCAAACACCCCCATTCCAAAAGAGAGAAATTAGGCCAAAAATGGGGTAATGGGCCCATACAAGTTCAAAATCCAGCAAGGCAGGCATTAAATCTTAAAGCTCCAAACTAATCTTTTACTCTGTGTGCCAGTTCCTAGGCACACTGGTGCAAGGAGTGGGCTCCTAAGGCCTCAAGCAGCCCTGCCCCATGGCTTTGCTCAATACAGCCCATGTGGCTGCTCTCACAGGTTGGAGCTGAATGCCTGAGGCCTTTTCAGGCTGAGGTTGCACACTGCCAGTGGGTCCATAATTCTGGGGTCCCCATGGCAGCCCTACTCCACTAGGCATTGCCTCATGGGCACTTTCTGTGGGGTTCTGCCCCTGCAGTAGGCTTCTGCCTGGGCACCCAGGCTTTCCAATATATTCTCTGAAATCTAGGTGGAAGCTGCCAAGTCTCCATGGCTCTTGCATTCTGGGCCCTCCCAGACTTAACACCACATGGAAACCACCAAGGCTTATGGCTTGTACTCTCTGAAGTGATGGCCCAAGCAGTACCTGAGGTCACTGAACCTCAGCCAGAGTTAGAAACAATGTGGCAGGGATGTGAGGAGCAGGGTCCTGAGGTGGAGCAGGAAAGCAGCATTCAGGCCTTATGCCAGAAACCATGCTGCCTTCCTAGGCCTCTGGGCCTGTGATGGGAAGAACAGCCTCAGATTTCTGAAACACCTTCAGGGTCTTTTTCCCCATTGTCTTGACTTTAGCTCCTGGTTCCTTTGGTTTTATCTCCAGAAAATGCTCTTTTCTTCTATGCCACTTGGCCAGGCTATGCATTTTTCAAATTTTTCTGCTGTGTTTCCACAGAAATTCACCATAAGCAGTTGGAAGTAACCATGCAGCAGCCTGAACACTTTGCTGCTTAGGAATTTCTTTCAGCAGGTATTCTATTAAATTCTATCTGAGATGGAGCAGGGATCCTCTGCCCCTGCTAGTTCAATTCTATAATAAGCATTCCACAGAGCCTTTGGGCATGGATGTAGTTCATCCAAGTTCTTTGTTAATTTATGACAAAGATGACCTTTACTCCAGTTTCCAATATGCTGTTCCTCATTTCCATCTGGAACCTCACCACAATGGTCTTTACTGTCCATATTTCTATCAACATTCTGGTTGAGACCATTTAACCAATCACTGAGGAATTCCAGATCCATAGTAATCTTGTCTAATAAGCCCTCACCAGAAATAGGCTTTTTCTGGCCTGCTCTTCCAAATTCTTCCAACCTCTGCCCATTACCCATTTCCAAAGCTGCTTCTACATTTTAGGGCATTTCTTATCAGCAACACTCTACTTCTCAGTATCAATTTTATCAATCCAAAAGCCCATCGGGAGCAAAATAAATACATTGTGGCATACTATACAGAAATGACAAACTACAGCCACACACAACATGTATGAATCATGCAAATATGAAGTTGAGTGAAAGAAGAAAGACAGAAAGGAATACATACAGTGTGATTCCATTTATATAAAGTTCAAAAACAAGCAAAACTAAATTATTGTTTAAGAATGCACATATAGCTGGGTGCAGTGGCTCTGCCTGTAATGCCAGTACTTTGGGAGGCTGAGGCAGGTGGGTCACTTGAGCCCAGGGGTTCAAGACCAATCCAGACAATATGGCAAGACCCCCAACTCTACCAAGAAAAATACATTATTTAATACATTTTTAAAGTGAATGCACATGTAGATGATAAAACTATAAAGAAAAGCAGGCCGGGCACTGTGGCTCAGACCTGTAATCCCAGCGCTTTAGGAGGCCAAAGCAGGAGGATCACTTTGAGGCGGAATAGGGTCTGGAGGCAGTGAACCTAAGGCTGTTTCACATTGACTTCCTAGAACTAAATTGAAAGGAAAACCCTAACTTCCCACACCTAAGTAACAAAAGGACCAGAGGCTACTCCCTTTGCAAACCTCCATGGTTTCTGCAGATGGGAAATTGAAAGTACCTCTGATTAGTTGCATTTTGCAACCAATCAGACATTTGCATAGGAGTATAACTTTGTAACTTCAGCCTCTGATTGTTTGCTATCCACAACCAATCAGACTGATTGCGGGCCAAGTCTTCATTTGCATAGATGTGCAACTTTGTAACTTCACATCAGTCTCTGATTGCAGGCCACCACTTTATTTACATGGTGTATTTGGATCCCAGAAGATTCTGTATTCCTGGTCCTTGAGTGGCTGCTCAGGCCTGCTGCCACCCTGTGGAGTGTACTTCTGTTTCCAACAAATCTCTTGTTTTTGTTGCTTCATTCTTTCCTTGCTTTGTTTGTGCGTTTTGTGCAATTCTTTGTTCAAAACACCAAGAACCTGGACACCCTCCACAGGTAACAACTTGAGCCCAGGAGTTTAAGACCAGCCTGGGCAATATGGCAAGACCCTGTCTCTACAAAAAGTTAAATAAATAAATAAATAAATAAATAAATAAATAAAGGGCCAGGCATGGTGACTCACGCCTGTAATCCCAGCACTTTGGGAGGCCGAGGTAGGTGGATCACGAGGTCAGGAGTTTGAGAACAGCCTGGTCAACATGGTGAAACCCCACCTCTACTAAAAATATTTTTAAAATTAGCTGGGTGTGGTGGCACACACCTGTAATCCCAGTTACTAGGGAGGCTGAGGCAGGAGAATGCCTTGAACCCGGGAAGTGGAAGTTACAGTGAGCTGGAATGGCACCACTGTACTCCAGACTGGATGACAGAGCAAGACTCCATCTCTATTAAAAAACAATTAGCTGGGCATGGTGGCATGTGCCTGTTGTCCCAGCTACTGGGGAGGCTGAAGCCAGAAGATCGGTTGAGCCCAGGAGGTTGAGGCTGCAGTGAGCCTTGATTGCACCACTGCACTCCACCCTGGGAGACAGAGTGAGATCCTGTCTTGAAAAAAAAGACAGTGAGAGAGAGAGAGAGAGACAGAGAGAGAGAAAAGAAAAGCAAACAAGCTATTATCATAAAAGTTAGGAGATTGGCTACTTCTAAGGATAAATTGTAATTGATAAGGACACATGGGAGATTTCAGGGGTACTGGCAAAGTTCTATTTTCTGACCTGCATGGTAGTCATGCTGCTGTTCACTTGTAACTAATTTTGCAAGTGTACAAACTACACATTTGTTTTAAGCACTTTTCTGTGTGTATGTATGTATGTTATATTTTACAATGAGAAATATTCTTAAGGACCCAGGATATAATTCTGAGTAACCCCACATTTCAGGGAAGGCTGCAGGAGAAGATGTCGCCTTAGGAAGAGACAGGGAAGGGGCAGCCAGAGGCGGGTGGCAAACCAGGAGAGCAGGGTGTCAAGGAAGCTCAAAACAGAAGCTTCCAAGTTCTCAAAAAGAGAGTGGACAACCGTGTCAACCCTTATGCACCCCTGCTCTGCAGGACACATCAGAGCATGGCTAACAGTCACCAGCCTGTGTCCTTGCAGCTACGACAAGAACACTCTTGCACCATAGAAAAATGAGCAAACCCTCAGACAGACAAGAAGAAACTCTATTAAGAGGCAAACATATGGGAAAATGTCTACACTTCCTAATGAGCAAAGACACACTAAATTGTAAAAACTGAATGGCCAATTATAGTAGCAAAAATTAAGGGGAGACAGAAGAAATTACAATATGTCAGGCTGGAAAGAATACCAAACTGATGCACGGTTCCTGGCTGCTAACACTATGAATAAATACCAGTCCTTTAAAATAAAATCTGGCAATATGCACCAGGAAATTTTAAATGCTCATACCATTTTACTCAGTAATCCTACTTCTGGGCCTCTATACTAGGAAAATTATGCAAAGGAAAGAAATGACCGAATGAATTTAGAATTGACTCCCAAATCTCTTTCTCCAGCCCCAACCACTGCCCTGAGCTCAATCTGTGTATCCAGTGTCCACCTGGCATTGCCACTCACATGGCTAGTCTATAACTCAGAGTAAATACATATAAAGTGTAACGCGAACTCCTTTGTCCCTCTCAAACCTACTGTTTCTCAAATCTTCACAAAATGGCACCACCGTCCATCCAATTGGTGAAGCCTAAAACCTAAGAGTCGTTCTTGATTCTTCGTTTTGCTCAGCACATACTTCCAATTCACCGCCAATCTTGTTGGTTCAGTATTCAAAATACAACCAAAAGCATTCCACTTCTCCCGTCTTCATGGTTACCACTTGTGATAGTTAATTTTAGGTGTCAACTTTACTGGACTAAAGAATACCTAAAGAACTGATAATGCATTACTTCTGGGTGGGTCTATGAAGATGTTTCCAGAGGAGATTGGTATGTAAATTGGCGAACTGAGTGGGGAAGATCTGCCCCCACTGTGGGCAGACACCATTGGTCCCAGATAGAACAACAACAACAAAAGCAGAGACAAGGCGACTCTCCCTCTCTCTCCTGGAGCTGGAACACTCTTCTCCTATGCTTGGACATCAGGACTCCAGGCTCTCCAGTTTTTGGAGACTATCCAATGTTTAGATATCAAGTAGAGAGAGATCAATCAAGAAAGAAAACAGGGTTGGGCGTGGTGGCTCACACCTGTAATGTCAGCATTTTGGGAGGTCGAGGTGGATGTATCACCTGAGGTCAGGAGTTCGAGACCAACCTGACCAACATAGTGAAACCCTGTCTCTACTAAAAATACAAAATTAGCCAGGTGTGTTGGCACATGCCTGTCATCCCAGCTACTTGGGAAGCTGAAGCAGGATAATCTCTTAAACCTGAGAGGCGGAGGTTGCAGCGAGCCTAGATCGCACCATTGCACTCCAGACTGGGCAACAAGAGCAAAACTCTGTCTGAAAAAAAAGAAAGAAAGAAAGAAAGGAAACAGGCCCAGCACGGTGGCTCACCCTGTAGCACTAGCACTTTAGGAGGTGGAAGCAAGAGGCTCATTGAGGCCAGGAGTTAGATACCAGCCTTGGCAACACAGCAAGACCCCCATCTCTACAAAAAATGGGTGCCTACCTATAGTCCCAGCTATTCAGAAGGCTGAGGTGGGAGGATCACTTGAGCCCAGGAGTTCGAGGCTATGATGGTGCCACTGCACTCCAGCCTGGGCAACAGAGCAAGAACCTGTCTATAAAATAAAAAAGAAAGAAAGAAAAGAGTTGTGAGCTGCTACGAGAAAGGCTCTAAACTGAGTGTTCCCAAACCTTCCTAATTATGGAAACTTTTTGTCATGGGACAGCTTGTGCCCAGCAAAACACACAGTAAGTGGAAAAGCACGCTACAAAATGGTATGTAAATTATGATTGCAACCATGTACAACTGTGTGCAGAACATGCCTGGCACACATGCTCAGTAAACATTTGTTGAATGGATTAATGAATGAAAAGTAATATACATATGAACAACCACCACAAAGGAATAAACAAAAATAACAGTAATTGTTAGTAGTGAGATATTATTAGAGATTGTTTTTCCAAATTTTGTGTAATGTTTTGCTGTCTTTTTTCTGATGGGAATTTGCCAATCTCGTGCATCCATCTGCTTGAGTTGCATTCAGGGATACTGTTCCCTGACTTCCTGTAGGAACCCATTCTGTTTGTTCTCTCCTGCTTGTTTTGAAATCCTCAACACCATTTCTGGCCTATTTCATTTTAATTCTGGCTGGGTGCAGTGGCTCACGCCTGTAACCCCAGCACTTTGGGGGGCCAAGGCAGGAGGATCACTTGAGCTCAGGAGCTTGAGACCAGCCTGTGCAACATGGTGACACCCTGTTTCTACAAAAAATACAAAAATTAGCTAGCTGTGGTGGCGCGTGCCTGTAGTCCCAGCTATTTGGGATGCTGAGGAGGAAGGATCACTTGAGCCCAGGAGTTCAAGTCCAGCCTGGGTAACACGGTGAGACTCCATCCCTAAGAAAGAAAAAAAGATGTTCTGCAGAGGGTATTCCTCAACTTTTCAGATGAATACTAATCCTTTGGAGGAAACTGCCTTAAAGGAACAGGAAGAACAATTGCTAGAGCTCACATAGGGCTGTAAATAGTTCATCTTCCCACCAATAAGAGTTGAAAACCTCCTATCTTACAGGGTATTTATTAGCGTCCTCAGAAGGCTACTGCCTGAGTAGTGGGACCAAATTAGACCTGGACTGATGGACATTCTGGGTGCCATCTAACAAACCTTAAAAATAAGCCTCTTTCTGTTGCATCCCAGCAGAAAAAAAAGAAAAAAGAAAAAAAAAAAAGAAGTTAAAAAATAAAAATAAAAATAAGCCTCAAAGGAATCAAACTGTTTCCAAGCAATTTAACTGCCTCCCAGAGAAAAAGCTCAGCAATCTTTAAAGGAAAACAAAAATCTAACACCTGTAACATAAAAGTCACAATGTCTGGAATCCAACTGAATATTAACATTGTGTTAGGCAGAATTCCAAAATGGCTCTGCCAGACTTCCCGCCCTGATCCCAAGAACTGTTAATATGACCTAATTCTATGCCCAGGTTTACGTTAAGTTATATGGCAAAAGCAGTTTGGGAGAACGTAATTAAGATTACTAACCAGGCCGGGCATGGTGGCTCATGCCTGTAATCCCAGCACCTTGGGAGGCCAAGGTGGGCAGACTGGTTGAGCTCAGGAGTTCGAGACCAGCCTGGCCAATATGGCGAAATCCTGTCTCTACTAAAAATACAAAAATTAGTAGTCACGGTGGCGCATGCTGTAGTCCCAGCTACTCAGGAGGCTGAGGCAGGAGAATCGCTTAAACCTGGGAGACAGAGGTTGCAGTGAACTGAGATCGCACCACTGTTCCCCAGACTGGGATAAAGAGCAAGACTCTGTTTCAAAAACAAACAAATAGATGATTAATCAGTTGACTGGGTTAATCAAAAAAGAGATAATACTCATGTGCCCAAACTTATCACATAGAGACCTTAAAAGTTTTTCTGGCCAGGCGCGGTGGCTCAAGCCTGTAATCCCAGCACTTTGGGAGGCCGAGGCGGGTGGATCACGAGGCCGAGAGATCAATACCATCCTGGTCAACATGGTGAAACCCCGTCTCTACTAAAAATACAAAAAACTAGCTGGGCGTGGTGGTGCGTGCCTGTAATCCCAGCTACTCAGGAGGCTGAGGCAGGAGAATTGCCTGAACCCAGGAGGTGGAGGTTGCGGTGAGCCGAGATCGCGCCATTGCACTCCAGCCTGGGTAACAAGAGGGAAACTCCGTCTCAAAAAAAAAAAAAAGTTTTTCTGGCTTGTAGCACAGGAAGAACCCAGAGAAATTCCAAATGTGAGATGGATTTAACCTACCATTGATGACTTGAAGATGGAAATGACCAAGTGTCAAGGAATGTCCGTGGCATTGAGAAACTGACAGTGGCCCCAGGCTGTCAGCCAGCAGGAAAAGAAGCCTCAGTTCTGTAGGTGCAAGGAAATGAATTCCGTCAATAATCTGAAAGAGTTTGGAAGCAAATTCTTCCCCAGAGTCTCCATATAAGAGCTCAGCCAGCTGACACCTCTATTTTCAGCTGTTCGTAGAGAATCCAGCCTTGCAAGGTGCTACACTTGTTGCAGTTTGTTATGCAGTGATTCTTTTTTTTTTTTTCAATTAATACAAAAAGTCATGTAAAGATGCAGGAAAATACAAATCTTAAAAGGAGAAAAGCCAATCAATAGAAACAGAACTAGATAAATGATATATTTAGTAGGCAGGATGTTAAATTTACTATTATAAATATTCTCCATATGTTCAAGAAGGTAGAGGAAAGAACTGGGCACAGTGGCTCATGCTTTCAATCTCAGCACCTTGGGAGGCCGAAGCAGGTGGATCACTTGAGGTCAGGCGTTAGGAGACCAGCCTAGCCAACATGATGAGATCCTGTCTCTACTAAAAATATAAAAAATTAGCCAGGCGTGGTGGTGCATGCCTATAATCCCAGCTACTGTTAGTGGTGGCAGGAGCCTGTAATCCCAGCTACTCGGTGGCTGAGGCAAAAGAATCACTTAACCCAGGAGGAGGAGGTTGCAGTGTGCCGAGATTGCATCACTGCACTGCAGCCTGGGAGACAGTGAAACTCCATTTGAAACAAACAAACAAACAAAAAACAAGAAGGTAGAGGAAAAAATAAGCTCAATAAGAAGAGAAATAAAAAATACTTTTTAAAGACCCAGATTGAACTCTCTATAAATAACTGAGATGAAAAATATTCTAGATGAAACTAACAGCAGATTAGATACTGCAAAAGAAAAAAAAAATTGGTCAACTTGAAAGTAGATAAAAACTTCAGAGAAAAAAAAATACCAGGAACAAAGAGGGAAACTGCATAATGATAAAAGAGTTAGAGAAATGATGTCAGAAAAACAGCAGAGTAGGCAGATCCAAATGTCTGTCCCACTACAAAAATCTCAACAACAACAACAACAAAACTATCAGAATCAACTTTGTCAGAACTCTGGAAAACAAGTAAACGTTTACAGAAATCAAGCACATGCCAAATATTTTTAAAGAACAACTTTAAAATGGCAGGAAAGCATTGTGGCTTTGCCCTTGCCACACTAACTCCCGAGCTCAAGTTGTGGTCTTGAAGATGACGGCCCATGATCCCACTGGGACCCTGGTTCCAGAGGGAGCAGAAAAGGACTTATGCACAAATTATTGAGTTTGTCTGTTCTAAACTGTCTGGGGACTACCTGAAGGATTGATGCAAGGTGCTTGCTTCTATTTTGCCTCACTCAAAATATACTCAAGGTGGAAACTTTGTAAGGTAAGCAAAAAACCTGAAGCCTCCTGGGGAAAAAAGATTATGCTTGAGACATATAATAAACCCCTAAAGCTTGGAGGAAAAGGTGGGAAGAGTTTCTTTGAGATATTAAGGCATTCATAAATGCCTACATCGATACTGGGGGATTTAAAAAGCTATGCACATGCTCAGGACAGGATGCATGCTCAGAAAAGACCTATGAAGACCCTAAGCTTTCACCTCTGGCTAATTTCTAAGCACAGTACAGCAGTTAAGTGAAGGCTAAGGCAGAGCTGTAAATGGCCTGGCTAAGTGTTGAAGAAATGACCCAGCACAGAGCTGCTCCACAAACACTAGGACAGGAGTTTTTTGTTTCTATGCTTGTTTTAGTTCCTGGTGTTCGAGGAAACTTCCATCAAAATACTACCTGAAAGGGCTGGGTGTGGTGGCTCACGCCTGTAATCCCAGCACTTTGGGAGGCCAAGGCTGGTGGATTACAAGGTCAAGAGATTGAGACTATCCTGGGCAACATGGTGAAACCCTGTCTCTACTAAAAATACAAAAAAAAAGTTAGCCAGGCATGGTGGTGCACATCTGTAATCCCAGCTACTCAGGAGGCTGAGGCAGGAGAATTGCTTAAATCTGGAAGGCAGAGGTTGCAGTGAGCCGAGATCGCTGCACTGCACTCCGGTCTGGGTGACAGAGTGAGACTTCATCTGAAAAAAGAAAATACTAGCTGAACAAAAGCTAAAAGAGCAGAGACTTCAGAGACCACACGACAAGGAATAAAGTCTTTTAAAAAATAGTTTGGGAAAAGTCACTAAAGGATTGGATGACCACAGCCTCCAGGAACAGCAAACCCTGGGGAAGGGCAACAATCTGATTTCCAGAGTTGCCACATTCAAATGTGCAGTTTTCAACCAAAATACACAGGCACACAAAGTAACAAGAAAGTATGGCTCATTCACAGAAAAAAATTAATGTAGGATGTCCAGACATTGGACTTAATAGACAAAGACATGGCCAGGTGTGGTGGCTCACACCTGTAATCCCAGCACTTTGGGCAGATCACCTGAGGTCATGAGTTCAAGACCAGCCTGGCCAACATGGTGAAACCCCATCTCTACTAAAAATACAAAAATTATCTGGGTATGGTGGCATGCGCCTGTAATTCCAGCACTTTGGGAGGCTGAAGTGGGTGGATTGCCTGAGCTCAGGAGTTCTAGATCAGCCTGAGCAATATGGCGAAACCTTGTCTTTACAAAAAATTAGCCTGGTGTGGTGGTGTGCGCCTATAGTTCCAGCTACTCAGGAGGCTGAGGTGTGGGTATTGCTTGAGTACATTGCAGAGCTTACAGTGCCCAGATTACACTACTCCACTCCAGTCTGGGTGACAGAGTGAGACCCTGTCTAAAAAAGAAAGAGTTAAAAAGGACAGTTTTTTTCAACAAGTGATCCTGGACCAACAGAATATTGATAGGCAAAAAATAATTACGTAAGTAAACATTGATCTAAACCTCATACCTTATATAGAAATTAACTTAGATGGATCATAGATTTAAATATAAAACTATAAAACTTTTAGAAAACAATATAGTAAAAAAAAAATCTTCAGATCTAAGGCTTAATAAGGAGTTCTTAGACATGACATCATACACATGATTCATAAAGGAAAAACATTAAAGGCTTTTCCTCTGCAAAAGACCCTCTTAAGAGAGTGAAAAGACAAGCTTACAAACTGGGCGAAAATATTTGCAAACCTCGTATCTGACAAAGAACTCATTTCTAGAATAAAGAACTCTGAAACTCAACAGTAAAAAAAAAAACACACACACACACACACAGAGTTCAATTAGATAAAGACATGACATTTATTTCACTGAAGAAGACATATAGATGGAAAATAAACACATGAAAAGATATTCAGTATCATTAAGATACAGAAGTGGTGGGAAGTGAAGAGCATGGTCCCTTTAAATGATACGGAAGGGGGCGTGTGAAGTGCTGGGTAGAAAAAGGCTCTACCCCCACTGACCTAGGTGAGGACGGGCACTCCTGCTTTCCTGACCAAATATTGCATTTTCCAAGACCACCCTGGCCTGCCATGCCCCCATCCTGGGCCTATAGAAACGCCAAGACCCTAGCAGGCAGACACACAGGCAGCCAGACGTCGAGAGGAGCACATTGGCAGAAGAAGACGCAAGCAACTGGTGGTGGAGAGGGCATCGGAGAGGGCATCAAGAGGAGCACACCGGCCAGCCATCAACCGGCAGAATTATGTGGAGTTTGTCGGGGGAGGGGGGTGTGGAGGAGTGTGGGGTGGTGGGCAGGGTGGTGTCAGAGGAGAGCTTCAGTCCGAGCGGCCGGAATCCAGAGGAAAACGATCTCCCTTCTGGCTCCCCCATCTGCTGAGAGCTACTTCTACTCAATAAAACCCCACCCTCATTCTCCAAGCCCACGTATGATCCAATTCTTCTGGTACACTAAGGCAAGAAACCCTAGGATACAGAAATCCCTCTGTCCTTGTAGTAAGGAAGGAGGTCTAATTTAGCTAACACAAGCCACCTGTAGATGGCAAACTAAAAGAGCACCCTACAACCTTAACATGTCCACTGGGGCTTCAGAAGCTGTAAACATTCACCTCTAGACGCTGCTATGGGGTCAGAGCCCCACAGCCTGCCCATCTGTATGCTCCCATAGAGGTTTGAGCAGCCGGGGCACTGGAAAAGCAAGCCACACCCGCATTGCATGCACTGAGAGGGGGACTAGGAAACTTTGCCCGTTTCAATTAAGCATTAGGGAAATGCAAATGAAAACCCATAAAGATACTGCTACACACCTACCCACATGGTTAAAATAAAAAACTGTGATAACAGAAACTGCTGGCAAGTAGGTGCAGAAACTGGATCACTCATACATTACTTGTAGGAATGTGAATTGGTACAGCAACTCTGAAAAAAGAATGGCAGTTTCTTTCAAAACTAAAAATGCAATTACCATACAACCCAGCAATTACACTCTTGGGATATTAACCCAAAGAAATTAAAACTTATGGTTTGGGAAGTTTTTTTGAGACAAGGTCTTGCTCTGTCACTCAGGTTGAGGGCAGCAGCACAATCACAGTTCACTGCAGCCTCTACCTCCCAGGTGCAAGTGATTCTCCCACCTCAGCCCCCCAAGTAGCTGGGACTACAGGCACGCACAACCACGCCCGGATAGTTTTTTTATTTTTTAGTAGAGACAGGGGTCTCACTATGTTGCCCAGGCTAGTTTCAAACTCCTGGACTCTAGCAATCCACCTGCCTTGACCTCCCAAAATGCTGGGATTATAGACATAAGCCACCATGCCCAGCCAAAAATATGTTCATGCAAAAACTTGTACATAAGTGTTTATAGCAGATTTATAGCCAAAAACTAGAAACAACCCAAATGTTTTTTTAACAGGTGAATTCTTAAACAAACTGTGGCACATCTACAGCATGGAATAGTAAGTACTCAGTAATGAAAAGAAATGAACTGCTGATATACACAACAACTAGAATGAATGTCCAGAGAATTATGCTGAGTGAAAAGGTCAATCTCAAAAGATTGCATATTGTATGATTCCATACAAAATATTACAATATTGTATAATTCCATAACATTCTTGGAATAACAAATTTACAAGAATGGGAAACATTAGTGGTTGTTAAAAATTAAGGAGTGAGGGAAGGAGGGAGGTGCTGTGGCTATAAAAGAATATTATGAGGGATTCTTGTAATGAGATTATTCTGTATCTTGCCTGTGACGAAGGTTACATGAATCTACAACACGGTAAAATTACATCGAGTTAATACACAAATACACATTTGAGTGCATGTAAAACTAGTGAAATCTGAATAAGATAGATGGATTGTATCAATGTCAATTTCTTGTTTGTGATACTGTACTATTGTTTTGCAAGTTTTATCGAGTGAAACTAGATAAGGGGTACACATGGACTCTATTATAATTTCTAACAACTGCATGTGAATCTACAATTACCATAAAAGGCATTTTTTGCTTTTATTTTTATTTGATTTATTTTTTTTTTGAGACGGAGTTTTGCTCTTGTTACCGAGGCTGGAGTGCAATGGCGCGATCTCGGCTCACCGCAACCTCCGCCTCCTGGGCTCAGGCAGTTCTCCTGCCTCACCCTCCTAAGCAGCTGGGATTACAGGCACGCGCCACCATGCCCAGCTAGTTTTTTGTATTTTTAGTAGAGACGGGGTTTCACCATGTTGACCAGGATGGTCTCGATCTCTCGACCTCGTGATCCACCCGCCTCGGCCTCCCAAAGTGCTGGGATTACAGGCTTGAGCCACCGCGCCCGGCGCTTTTATTTTTAAAAGTAGAGATGGGGGTGGGGGGGTTCCACTATGTTGCCCAGGCTGGTCTCAAAGCCCTGACCTCAAGTGATCCACCTGCCTCAGCCTCCCAAAGTGCTGGCATTAAAGACGTGAGCCACCGCGGCCACCCAAGACAATGATTTTTAAAATGCAATTTGAAAATAGGCAAAGAACATGAAGGGACATTTCACCAATGTTATCTACGGGAAATAAATACATGAAAATATGTTCAACATCACTAGCCATTAGAAAATGCAAATTAAGAACACAATGAGATACTACTACTCACCTATTAGAATAACAAAAATTAAAAATGGTGACAATACCAGTTGGGTGTGGTGGCTTATGCCTGCAATCTCAGCACTTTCGGAGGCCAAGGCGGGAGAATCACGAGGTTAGGAGATCAAGACCATCCTGGCCACCTGGCCATCGAGACATGGTGAAACCCGGTCTCTACTAAAAACACAAAAGTTAGCTGGGCATGGTGGCATGCCCCTGTAGTCCCAGCTACTCGGGAAGCTGAGGCAGGAGAATTGCTTGAACCCAGGAGGCAGAGGTGGCAGTGAGCCAAGATAGTGCTACTGCACTCCAGCCTGGTCAACAGAGTGAGACTCTGTCTCAAAAAAAAGAAAAAAAAGTGACATAGTGACAATACTAAATGCTGGTAAAAATGCAGAGAAATAGATCACTCACATAATTTTGGTGGAAATGCAAAATGGTACAGCCACTCTGGAAAATGATTTAGCATTTTCTTTAAAAACCAAACATATACTTAACCTTATGACCCAGCAATTCCACTCCTGGTTAATTAGTTCAGTAAATAAAAGCTTATGGGCCAGGTGCAATGGCTCATGCCTGTAATCCCAGCACTTTGAAAGGCCAAGACGGGTGGATCATTTGAGGTCAGGAGTTCGAGACCAGTTTGGCCAACATGGTGACACCCCATCTCTACTAAAAATACAAGAATTAGCCGGGCTTGGTGGTTCGCTCCTGTAATCCCAGCTACTCAGGAGGCTAAGGTAGGAGAATTGCTTGAACCCGGGACGTGGAGGTTGCAGTGAGCCAAGATTGCAGCACTGCACTCCAACCTGGGCAACAGAGTGAGACTTCATCTCAAAATAAAATAAATAAATACATAAAATAAATGTTTGTCTCTGAGACTTCGGTCACCACCTGTGGAAGTCTGGCCTACACACCCTGACTCAACAATGGATGAATGAATGCACTCTCACACCATTACAGTGATACAAGTGGGCTAGGGATGGCCATTGACTGCTTTCAGATGGCAAAAGGCAACCAATCGACCAAGACCCTCTGTCCATCCACACATTTATTCCGTCAAGATTTTACAACAGAGGTTCTAAGTTAACACACTTGTGGATAATTGACATGATTAAATGAGTGATTTTATGAATAATTAAAGCTTTAGGTTCTGAGCCCAGAGTAAACACTATTAGCAGGTAATTCCCCTTTGATCTCCCTCTGAGACGGTCATCCAGCACAAGGTTTACTTGAGTAAACAGAGTAGAGACAAAGGGATGTGAGGTAAACAGAAAAACTGGGAAAAGCCTCTTATCATCCCTATCTTCTCCCTAACCTAATAGACCTGCGGCCTGCCCCTATAAAACCTTTCAGCCTTCCAAAAGGTTTGAGGTTATAATCTATAACTTTCCCTAAATATTTTCCATAATATTTTTCCAACCACCCCAAGTGAATATCAACATGTGTCCACACAAAAACCTATACATGAGTGTTCATTGCACTCTAATTTGCAATAGCAAAAAAATGGAAATAACCAAACTGTCCCTTAATAGGTGAGGGGCTAAACAAACTGTGGTACATCCATAACACGGGATACTACAGAATGAAATATTAATATGTGAAACAACTTGGATAGATCTCAAAGGAATCACGCTGAGTGAAATAGGGCAATCTCAAAAGGTATCATACTGCATAATTCCATTTATATAATATTCTTAAAGTGACAAAATTATGGAGATGGAGAACAGATTAGTTATTTCTAGGGGTTAGAGATGAGGATGATGGGATAGGTGTGTTGCTGGTGGAGGGTGTCCAGGTTCTTGGCATTTTGAACAAATAATTGGACAAAACACACAAAGCAAGAAAAGAATAAAGCAACAAAAGCAGAGATTTATTGAAAATAAAAGTACACTCCACAGGGTGGGAGCAGGCCCTGAGCATAGGGGCTCAAGAGCCCAGTTATAGACTCTTCTGGGGTCCAAATACCTCCTAGAGGTTTCTCATTGGCCACTTGGTGTTCACCCCATGCAAATGAAGTAAGTAGTGGTCCAAAATCAGAGGCTAAAGTGAAGTTACAAAGTTACACCTCTATGCAAACATCTGATTGGTTGTAGAAAGCAACCAGTTAGAGGTACTTTCAATTTTCCATCTGCCACCCAGAAAAGGGGGCATGTTGCAAAGAGAGTAGCTTCTGGTTCTTTTATTACTTAGGCGTGGAAAGTTGGGGTTTTCCTTTTGACTTTGTTCTAGGAAGTCAGTGTGAATTGTCCTTAGGTTCCCTGCTTCCAGACCCTATTCTCCTGCCTCAGTTTTGTATATTGATGGTAGTTCCATGAACCTGCATAGGGCATCAAATGACATAAAACCAAACACACACATTATGTCAGTGTCAATGTCCTGGTTTTGTAGCCATTTGGGGGAACTGGGTGAAAGATACCCAGAACCTCTCTGTACTATTTTATAACTTGCTGTTAATCTATAATTATTTTAAAATAAGAATGTTTAAAATGAAAAAGATAATGGACTATTTAAAGCAAAAATAATTACAATATATTGTGAGGTTTATGACATAGATAAGTAAAATACATCACAACAATAACACAAAGGCCAGAGGAGGGAAGTGGAAGTATACTATTGTAAGGTTCCTATGGTGTAGGTGAAGTGGTATATCATTTGAATGTATAATATGAAAAGTCAAACATTCATTTTATTTATTTATTTATTTTTAGGACTCAGCCTCACTGTGTCACCCAGGCTGGAGTTAAATGGCACGATGGCATGATCTCAGCTCACTGTAACCTCTGCCTCCTGGGTTCCAGCGATTCTCCCACCGCAGCCTCCTGAGTAGCTGGGAATACAGGCGCACATCACCACGCCCGGCTAATTTTTTGTATTTTTCATAGAGATGGGGTTTCACCATGTTGGCCAGGCTGGTCTTGAACTCCCGACCTCAAGTGATCTGCCCACCTCAGCCTCCCAAACTGCTGAGATTTCAGGAATGAGCCATTGCACCTTACCAAATTAAATATTTATACTATAAACCTAAAGCAACCTCTAAAATAACACAAAAAAGAGTTATAGATAATAGCCAACAACGGAGATAAAAATGAATCATAAAAATACTTGGCCAGGCATGATTGCTCATGCTTGTAATCCTAGCACCTTGGGAGGCCAAGGTGGGATGATTGCTTGAGGCTAGGAGTTTGAGACCAGCCTGGGTAACATAGCAAGACCCCATCTCTATGAAAAACTTAAAAATTAGCAGGGGATGGTGGCATATGCCTGTAGTCTCAGCTACTCAGGAGGGCAAGGTGGGAAGATCCTTTGAGCCCAGGAGGTTGAGACTGCAATGAGCTATGATTTCACAACTGCATTCCAACCTGGGCAATAAAGCAAGACCTCATCTTTATATTTAAAAAAAAAAGAAGAAGGAAATTCAATCCAAAAGAAGGCAAAGAGCAAAATGGAACAAAGAACAGATGGAACAAAGAGAAACCATATAGAAAGATGGCAGATTTAAATCTAACCATATCAATAATCACATTAAATGCAAATCGCCCAAACACTCCCAATCCAAAGGAAAAGACTGTCATATTGAGTAGAAAAAATACAGAGGGCAGGGCACAGTAGCTCATGCCTATAATCTCAGCATTTTGGGAGGCTAAGATGGGAGGATCACTTGAGCGCAGGAGTTCAAAATCAGCCTGGGCAACACAGTGAGACTCCATCTCTACAAAAAAAAGTTTAAAAAATTAGGTGTAGTGGCCCATGCCTATAGTCCTAAATACTTGAGATGCTGACGCCAGAGGATAACCAGGGCCCAGGGGTTCGAGGCTGTAGTGAGCTGTGATCACACCACTGCATCCAGCCTGGGTGACAGAGTGAGACCATCTAAAAAAAAAAAAAAAAAAAAAGAATAAAAAAAGAATAAACAAAATAGGCCAGGCACGGTGGCTCATGTCTGTAATCCCAGCACTTTAGGAGGCCGAGGCGGGCAGATCACCTGAGGTCGGGAGTTCGAGACTATCCTGGCCCACATGGAGAAACCCCGTCTCTACTAAAAATACAAAAATTAGCCAGACATGGTGGCGCATGCCTGTAATCCAAGCTACTCGGGAAGCTGAGGCAGGAGAATTGCTTGAACCCAGGAGGCAGAGGCTGAGGTGAGCTGAGATCGTGCCACACTGCACTCCAGCCCCGGCAACAGAGTGACACACTCCATCTCAAAATAAATAAATAAATAAACGAAATAAATTTTTTTTTTAAAAAAGGAAAAGCCCAGGACTCAACTATATGCTCCCTGAAAAAAACCCCTCACTTTGGTATAATGACACAAATAGGTTAAAAGTAAAAAGATGGAAAAATATTTACCATGCTAACACGAATCAAAAGAAAGCTGGGGCTGGGTGGCAGTGACTCATGCCTGTAATTACAGGCATGGGAGGCCAAGGCAAGTGGATCACTTGAGCTCAAGAGTCCAAGGCCAGCCTGGGCAACATGATGAAACACCGTCTCTACCAAAAATGCAAAAAAAAAAAAAAAAAAATAGCCTAGCCTGGTGTGGTGGCGTGCACCTGTAGTCCCAGCTACTCAGGAGGCTGAAGTGGGAGGACAGCTTGAGGCAGAGGCTGCAGTAAGTTGTGATTCTGCCACTGCACTCCAGCCTGGGCAACAGAGCCAGAGTCTCAAAAAAAAGAAAAAGCTGGAATGCCTATGTTAATATCAAAGTAGATTTCAGAGAAAATATCACCAGGGATCAACAAAGTGATTTCAAAAGGATCAAATGGTCAATTCATCAAGAGAACATAGCAATCCTAAACATTTGTGTGCTTAATAACACAGCTTCAAATTATCCAAAGTAAAAACTGAAAGGAGAAATAGGCAAATCTACAATTACATTTGGGGATTTTAATACCCCTCTGGTAACAACTAATGAAATAAGTAGACAGAAATTTAGCAAGGCAGAGTTTGGTTAACAGATACTGAAGTGTAGCTAGATAGGAAGAAGAAGTTCTAGTGTTCTATAGCATTATAGAGTGACTATAATAAACAACAATTTATTGTGTATTTTCAAATAGCTACAAGAGCAGATTTTGAATATTCCCAACACAAAGAAATAATAAATGTTTGAGGTGACAGATATGCTAATTACCTGATTTGATCATTATACATAGTATGCAGGTATAGAAATTTCACACTGCACCCCATAATATGTGCAATTATTATGTGTCGATTAAAAAATAAGTTTTTAGGCCGGGCTCAGTGGCTCATGGACTGAGCCACTTTGGAAGGCCAAGTTGGGCGGATTGCCTGAGCTCAGGAATTTTGAGATTAGCCTAGGCAACACAGAAAAACCCCGTCTCTACTAAAAATACAAAACATTACCTAGGCGTGGTGCAGCACACCTGTAATCCAGCTAGTGGGGAGACTAAGGCAGGAGAATCACTTGAACCCAGGAGGTGGAAGTTGCAGTGAGCCAAGATGGTGCCATTGCACTTCAGCCTGGGCAACATAGTGAGACTGTCTCAAAATAACAATAATAATGATAATAATTTTTAAAAAGGCAGAAAGCCCAAATGAATAAACTAAAAACAACAAATATAAATTTACAAAGGATATGAAAGAACTCAACAGCACCACCGGCCAACAGGATCCAACTGACGTGTATAAAACCTTCCACTCAGCAACTGCAGAGTACATATTCTTCTCAAGTACATGTGACACATTTACCATGAGAGACCACATTATGGGCCAGGAAACAAAACTTTACAAATTTAAAGTAATAGACATTATACATCGCTGGGGATAAGCATAGGGTACTTTGGGAGCACAAAGGAGTGTCCCAGCCTGGGAAAAGAAAAGGGTCTGGGAAGGCTTCCAAGAAGGAGGTATCACCTGAGCTCAGTCTTGAAAGGTAAATAAGAATTAGCTAGATCAAAAATAAGGGAAGAGCATTCCAAGCAGAGTGATCAGCATGGAGTCTTTTTTTTTTTTTTTAATGGTTTTAAGGAGCAAAAGGTTTAATAGGCAAGGAAGGAGGAAGGAAGAAGAAAACAGCCCCCATTCAAAGACCAAGGGAGGGGGGATCCCAACAAAGAGAAAACCCCAGCATGGAGTCTTAAGATAGGGCCTGTAAATAGTAACTTGGTATGGTTGAGCCCAGTGGCGATTAGCAAGGAATGAGGCTGCAGATGTCAGCATAATGGCCCCTGGGCCTCCAGTTTAAAAAGTGGGACAGTGTCCTATCAGACAGTGGGGAGGCACTGAAGGGTCTTAACTGGGAGAGTCACAGTATCAGGTCTGTGTTCCTAAGAGCTCCCTCTGAGATGCCGCAGAGGGTAGGAGGTGGTGAGACTGGCAGCAGAGGGATCAATGTGGAGGCTGTTCTGATGGTCTAGAGAATATGCAGAAGGCTATGTCAGTGGCGGGGAGGGCAGGGGACAAGCCAAAGATAATTAGTGACTCCTAGTTATGACTACTCAAGTGTTTGGGGATGGAGTGTACTGATGTCTGTACCTCGCTTTGAAACACAAGATGGATTGATGGGTGATTATGTAATAAAGCGAATCCAGCAAAATGTTCACTGTAAAATTATGGGGTGGGGGGCAGGGAGAAGTGTTGTTTTAGGAGGCAGAATCCACTGAATATGGAGACCAGTGCCCAAGGCTGAGGATACAGAAGACCTCTTACCCAGCAGCTCCTGTCTTCCTTGGCTACAGTACCCTGCCTGCTATTCCCCACCCATACTGTGTTCCTTCTCCTTGCCTCTTGTGCTTCTGCAGCCCGGAAGGTCAAGCACAGCAGGTAGAGGCAAGCACATTCCAGGTTATGCATAATAACACACTGATGCGTAATCCAAAGGCTTATTTATGTCTCACGTTGGGGGTATAACTTGACCCTAGGGCCTCTTGCACGGAGTGTCCCCAATTGCCTCAAGGTCTCTGGAGAGCTCATTTGGTGAACATTCACTCAGAAAAAAGAGAACTAGATGTTCTTAATTTCATTTAGGGGATGGCAAAGCCTGGAGCAGCATAGTATCATGGACAGGGTACCAGCTTAGAAGTCAAACAGACGAGTTCGGAGCCTAACCCTGCCACACACCCTAGCTAGCTGTAAAACTTTAGGTACATTTCTTAACTTCTCTGACCCTGTTTCTTCAGCTTTAAGATGGTAATAGGGCTGGGTGGGGTGGTTCACACCTGTAATCCCAGCACTTTGGGAGGCCGAGGCAGGTGGATCACTTGAGGTCAGGAGTTTGAGACCAGCCTTTCAACATGATGAAACCCCGTCTCTATTAAAAATACAAAAGTTAGCCAGGCATTGTGGCAGGCACCTGTACTCCCAGCTACTTGGGTGGTGGAGGCAGGAGAATTGCTTGAACCTAGAAGGCAGAGGTTGCAGTGAGCCGATATTGCGTCACTGCACTCCATCCTGGGCGACAGGGCAAAACTCTGTCTCGAAAAAAAAAGGTGGTAATAGTAATATTTTGCAAATAAGGCTGTTGTAAAAATGAAAACAGATCACGAAGGGAAAGCTCCTGGTTCATAGTACATGTACAATTTGTGTTGGTTGTTTCCCACCGTCTCAAGTGAACACTGCCTCTAAAAACAAAATCCACCTCGTGAGATACTGGTATAGTAAGGTCTTCCAGAAACTGTAGTTCTTTTGCTTAGATAATGCTGAACAAACATAGATGAAGCCCTCTTCTCTTAAGCCCTTTTTGAAAAAAACAGTCAAAGCTTCATTACCTAGTATGAAGTGGGTTAGAAAGTTATTTGGCCACTGACTGTACTCATGGAGACACATCAGTCATATCAGCAATATATTTAAATATTAATACCTATGTCCATTTGCCATGATGATTGGTTACTTTTATAGGTGGCTGATCTCATCCACTATGTACTGATTTTTTCCTGTCTTCATTTTCCAAACATGACTGTTTCTTGCCCTTGTCCCCAGAGTCTGGGCCCCAGAGCTCCCTATGTAATGACCATGATGAATAGGATCAACTAGAGCTCTGTGTTTTGTTGCTTCAAGCTTTCCCTTGCAGAATAAGCTCTGCTGGGATCTCAAGCAAGAAAGAAACTGTAATTCTTTGGCTGTGGAGCAGGTCAGGTGGAGCAGTGTGTGAGTCTGGGCCAAGGTCTGTGAACCTCTGTCCTGGGAAGAGGGCTGCCAGCTTCTCTTCCTGATTTTCCTCAAGTAATGCATAGAAAAATGAACCTGAGAAGGTAATTAGTAGAAAATACAACTGGCAGCCATTGCTGGCTGAGTCACAGTGCACACTCCAGCAGATGTTACCATGGTTTCAAGGCTGAATTTTTCTCCTGTTTGCTCCCCTTGCCCTTTCTCTTCAGGTAATTTGTCACTCTGCTCCACAGACTCCTTCACGGTCTGCCTCCATAGACTGGTGCAGACTTAACCCTGAACAGAAGCTGGCTTTTCTATGATTTACTTTTCAAATTACATTTATTGTCTTTTTCTCTGGAATAATGAAAAAAAAAGTCAAGTAATAAAACAGAATATAATATAAACAGAAGAAAATGAAAGTTAAACTCACATTTCAGAACTGATACTTAAAATTGTATCATAATACCTGCCCCATCTTTTTGTAATGCATACTGCATAGTTGAGATCTGTCTTAAAATGCTTTTGACCTTGGAACCTCCAGCAGGCCTATGCTCATTCTTTTCCCCTTGGAGCTATTGGCCTTCAGGCTTGCTTGAAAAATTCAGCCACAGACACAGGCTTGCTTATTATCATTGTTGCTGTTATTACCTGCTGGAATGCACAGAGTTCTCACAGTGTTCCAGGCACTAAGCATTTGCCAGGCACATCAGCCATTGACAGACATTGGCTGTTCATTGGGATCTGAACTCTAGTTTGCTTCATTCCTGCTTCGCAACTGCCATAGCCAGTTTGTTACAGGAAAGCTTCTTCCCAGTGAAAAATCAAAAGTCAAGGTTCCTCCTGGGCCTCTTGGCCATGGATAACCTGATGAACACAAGGCTACACTGTCGCTGTCAACTGCCAACCCCGACTCTCCTGCCCCTCCATCTCGCAGCTGGACTTGGAAAATTAGTACAGGGGCAAGATCCACCTCAGAAGTAGCAGAGCAATGATCCCCTCATCGCTGTAGTATGCGGCGAGTGGGGGAGGAAAGATGTCCGCAGTTGATCACTCCCAATCCGAAACAAGGAGTGCCCAAAATAGGTCCAGAAGTTACAGCAGCCCAACATAGGGGGCTCCATGTTATGTCTTGAGTAGGGTATGAGCAGAATCTCAAAAATACCTGACTCCCTGGTATCAGCATGAAGCATCTCCAAGTCCAGCAAGGCTGCATCCAAAAACTAAACTTTGAGCTGGAAGATCTCTATATTCTGGCTGAAGTGGAAAGCTAGGACAGCTCACTCATGGAGTGGAGGAAACGCCCTCCTGACATACCATATACAAATTTTTGATGGGTGGGAGGAATTGTAAGGGGAGAAAAAGTGTGTGGACACAAATTCAAAAATCATTTATCTTAGGCAAACACTATTAATATGAGCAAGTCATCGTTTTAGATGCTTTACAGATATGAACTTCTTTAATTCTCTAACACCTGATAGGATAATAATAGGTACTATTAACATTGACTCCATTTCACAGATGATAAAACTGAGCCAAGGAGAAATGAAGTAACTTCCTCAAGGTCATGGAACTAGTAGACAGATGTGGAGCAAGGATTTGAAACCAGGCAATCTGGCTCCAGAATCCATGCTTTTACTGCATTACACTGCACAATGGAAATTTTGGAAAATATACGGAAACATGTAAGAGGACCTGTATGTACTAGCACCACTGGCCACATCTTGCTGTATAGCTTTCCTCTCCTTTAGATTCATACACCATATAGTACATTACATATACTTCTTTTAAAAGGAATCAATCATATTCCATAGTATCACATGACACTGGAAAAGAATATATAAAAGGAACCATATTCTTTATCTTGGTCTTAAAAACATTTCCCCTAGGCCGGGCGCGGTGGCTCAAGCCTGTAATCCCAGCACTTTGGGAGGCCGAGGCGGGTGGATCACGAGGTCAAGAGATCGAGACCATCCTGGTCAACATGGTGAAACCCCGTCTCTACTAAAAATACAAAAAATTAGCTGGGCATGGTGGCTCGTGCCTGTAATCCCAGCTACTCAGGAGGCTGAGACAGGAGAATTGCCTGAACCCAGGAGGCGGAGGTTGCGGTGAGCCGAGATCGTGCCATTGCACTCCAGCCTGGGTAAAAAGAGCGAGACTCCGTCTCAAAAAAAAAAAAAAAAAAAAAAAATTTCCCCTAACTGTACACACAGCCTTACAATCGTTATTTTGAATGGTGCATATCTTTTTGTGTGGCTGAAACATTTAAGCACTATCCGACTGAGGAGCACTTGAGACTGTTTCTAATGTTTCTCCATGACCGAGCGATCTGCAAGAGGCAAAGGAGTGACAGGTTTTCAAAAAAAACTACCTTTTGAACCCAATTAGCTACAACTGCAGAATAAAATTAACAAACGAAAAACTGCCAGAGAGGGCAGCCCTGCGTGTAGGAGGAGACAGCGGAAGTTGGCCGCCAGCAAGGTTCTTCCTGCTTCTCTTTGTCTGGCGGCCCCATGGGATTGGCTAGAGCGGGCGCCGAGGGACTGCAGAGGCCCCTGAGGCTCCTACTACGCACGCGTGAAGAAAGTAGCGGGGCTGCGCGGTTTGCAGAGCGTAGGGAGCAGGGGATCTGGTGCAAAAAAGGGTGCGTGAAAGAAGTCACAAAAAGCGCAGAGGCGGGGTTTCCCGCCTCAATCCAGCCTTTGTCTCCGCCCCTCGGCCTTCGTCTCGGCCCCAAGCGTCTTATTGGTCAGACATCTTCGGCCCCATTGGTCCGAGAGCCAAAGGATGGGGTCTGCCCCAAGCTATGCCTGCTTCCGGAGTTGCAATAAGAACGGTCTATTGCGATGCGGCTTTCAGGCATTTGTTCAGGGCATGCCCATGTAGCCTAAAGGGGCTTGTAAGGCAACTGGAGCAGTTCAGAGTTCAACAGCAGGTTTCCAAGATGCCGCCCAAAGGAAAAAGTGGTTCTGGAAAAGCGGGGAAAGGTAGAGTGGCTAGAGCGATCAAGGAGAATGGGGGCGGGTGAGGAGCGAAGGGAGGGAAGGAGTCCGGGACGGATGCAGCAGGTAGCAGTGGTCCCACAGTGCTGCCATCGATTACGTCTGTAGGAATACATTGGGCCACGGTTCAGGGACCGTCTTGGTGGGTAATGGAATCTGGCGGGCATAGTTCCTCGGAGACGATGACTTAAGACTGCTATTTCAAGAGGTTATTAGAGCTGTAAAAGTTAGTCTTATCAAAAGCCAGCAATAAGAAGTACACATTGATTATGATCCTTAAAATTCGCTGTAATGCTTATAGAATGCCGTGTCCACCATCGGGGAAGGAATCATTCATCCATTGAACAGAAATGTGTCAGGCAAAGCGCTAAGTGCTAAAGATATAAAAATAAAACAGAGGGCTGGGCTCGGTGGCTCAGCCTGTAATCCCAGCACTTTGGGAGGCCGAGGCAGGTGGATCACCTGAGGTAAGGAGTTCGAGACTGGCCAACATGGCAAAACCCCGTCTCTACTAAAAATACAAAAATTAGGCCGGGCGCGGTGGCTCAAGCCTGGAATCCCAGCACTTTGGGAGGCCGAGGCGGGTGGATCACGAGGTCAAGAGATGGAGACCATCCTGGTCAACATGGTGAAACCCCGTCTCTACTAAAAATACAAAAAAATTAGCTGGGCATGGTGGCGCATGCCTGTAATCCCAGCTACTCAGGAGGCTGAGGCAGGAGAATTGCCTGAGCCCAGGAGGCGGAGGTTGCGGTGAGCCGAGACCGCGCCATTGCACTCCAGCCTGGGTAACGAGAGTGAAACTCCATCTCAAAAAAAAAAAAAAAAAAAAAAATACAAAAATTAGCCAGGCATGGTGGTGCGCGCCTGTAATCACAGCTACTCGGGAGGCTGAGGCAGGAGAATCGCTTGAATCCGAGAGGCAGAGGTTGCAATGAGCCAAGATCGCACCAGTGCACTCCATCCTGGGCGACAGAGAGAGCATGTGCCAGAAAAAAAAAAAAAATAGATTTTGACCTTAAGGAGCTCCCAAAGTAGAGAGGAAGATAAAGGCTTAGTGATCATAAAGCACTACTAAATGTAGTGCTGAAGGATCTGTATGAGATATAATAGAAACTGAGGGAAGTGCTTCATTTAGCTGGGGAACAGGGAAGGGAAGAATTCCTGGAGATGAATTAGGCAGAGGTTAAGATGGGCATTGGCGGTAGGTTAAAGCATTCCCAACTTGGGGTCCAGCAGCAAAAGCACTGAGATGAGAAACAGCATGATGTGTGCAGTATAGTGCTGCTGGAGCAAAAACTCAAGGCAGAATGGCAAATGGTAAGAATGAAGACAGAAACAAAGACCAGGTCATGGAGAGTGCTATATATGGTGCTAAGAAGGTCGGTTAAAGATCAGACAGACCTGTAAGGAGATTGTTGTGGTAGTCTTGGTGAGAGATGATGGTAGACTGAGATAAGGGAGTAGCTGTGGGAGCTGAGAAAAGAGTCTATAAATATTAAATGTGAAATAGTCAAAACTTGGTGATTTATTGGGTTAGGGAAGGGTGGTGAGGGAGGATCAACAATCATCCTGTTTTCTAGATTGGATTTCTAACTTGTTGCTGGTGCTGTGGGCTAACATCAAGGATACATGAGAAGCAGGGATGAGATTAATCAATTCATTTTCAGATAGATTGACTTTGAGGTGTCTGTGGGACATCTGAGTGGAGATGTAGTCAGGAAGTGGTTGGATATTTGAGTCTGAAGTTTGAGGGAGAGATCTAGACTGTACATTTAGGTTTTCGGAGTCATTAACTTATAGATGATAGTTGAGCCCGTGAGAGTGTATGCAGTTATCCATGGAGAGTTTATAGAATGAAAAGAGCAAAGAGCAGAGGATGTGATGCTAGGACAGGTAGAGAAAGAGGCAGACAAATAGAGAGAGTGCAGAATGATGGCCCAGAGGCTGGAGAGACCAGAATGTTTTAAAGAAAGAGGATATAGTCTATCAAGCACAGCAAATTTGGAAATTAGAGGTGGCCTTAGGTAAAAGTGGTTCCAGTGAAGCAGAAGCCAGATTGCAGTGACTAGAGAACTGACTAGGAAGTGTTAAGTTGGACTTCTTGGAAAGTTTTAATTGAAAAGCATGGAAATAGGATGGTAGATAGAGGAGGACCAAGGATTAAAAGAAAGTTTTATTTTCTTTGCGTCTTTGGAATGGGGCAAATTTGGGAGTGAGGCGGAAGGATCCAGAAAGTAAAAGAGGTACAGGTACAGAGGAGTGAGATTTAGGAGAAAATGGAATCCAGGACCTCGGGGAAGTAGGGACACCTTATGCTTGAGGTCATAGGAAAGGAAATGGAGGGGCAGGGATTCAGTAGGCATCTTGAGGAGAGTGGTAAAGGTCTAGACTATTGTAATGGGAGAGGGAATGAAACACAAGTAAAAGGAGTTCCCTCAGGGCTAGGAGCTTGACTAAGATGGAAGGCCATGAATTTGTAGACTACCTAATCTTCACAGTCTGATTTACCTAGTACCATACAACTGGCACAATATATTATTGAAAAGAGCTAGGTGCAGCCTTAAGCCATGGGTGAAGTTTTGTTGGGCAGTTAGGATAGCAATTCAAGGGAATTATGAGGGCCAGTAGGAACACAGTTCAGATGAACGAGCATAGGGTCCAGACTGGGAAAAAGAGAAGTCTGGTGGTCTAGGGGAATGTAGCAGGACGAAGGCACTGGGGTCGAGGGGGAGGTTCTGTGAAATAAAGAGCCAGTATTGTGGGAGTGAGACATGAGAAAGCTGGAAAGACAAGGCCGGGCGCGGTGGCTCAAGCCTGTAATCCCAGCACTTTGGGAGGCCGAGGCGGGTGGATCACGAGGTCAAGAGATCGAGACCATCCCGGTCAACATAGTGAAACCCCGTCTCTACTAAAAATACAAAAAATTAGCTGGGCATAGTGGCACGTGCCTGTAATCCCAGCTACTCGGGAGGCTGAGGCAGAAGAATTACCTGAACCCAGGAGGCGGAGGTTGCGGTGAGCCGATATCGTGCCATTGCACTCCAGCCTGGGTAACAAGAGCGAAACTCTGTCTCAAAAAAAAAAAAAAAAAAAAAAAGACAGGTTATAGCCAGAGACTGAACTAGTTCTGAGTGGCACAGTTCCACCATGTGCCCCCGGGCCAGGTAACTTGGAGTAAAGAGAATTGCATTAGGGAAGGAGACCCAGAACTGTGAAATTCCTCAGGATGGATGGTGAGGTCACTTTACGTAATAGCAGGAGTCAGGGTGGAGAGGAAGCCCAAAGCTGATGCCAGAGTCTTCAGGAAATCAAAGGCAGTGAGGTGGCAGTCAGAAGATGACAATATCCAGCAGGGGAGAGGATGGGATAACTGGAAGGCATCATCATTCAGTAGCAAACCCAGTTAGGAGTTTGATTTAATAACACTCCTTTGACAGTAGTGTTTTCTTAGGTTTTTGGCAGTCAGTATTTGGGGTTTTCAGTTTATTTAAACAATTATTAAAACACTTTCTGTATGCCAGGCATTGTGCTAGTCTTGGAGATACTGAGACAAGCAAGATGGAGACTCTTGCTTAAAACTTTTCAGTAGCTCCCTATTACTTCTAGGACAAATCCCAAGCTCCTTAATGGGGCCAAAAGTCCCTAGTGCCCTGACCCTCAGCTACCTCCCTCAAGCCGGCTCATCTGAGTGCACTCCCACCTCAGATTTGGCTTCATCAATACAACACATACCATGTCGTTTCCCCCATTCTGGAGTGTCTCCTTGTCCATTCTTTGGCTGACCAGCTCCTACTCATCCAGGAAACCTTCCCTGGCTGGCTCCAGTGTCCCTCTGCTTCCACAGCCTCTTGTCCATAACCATCTCTGCATCTCCTGCATTCTCCTGAAATGATCTGTTTTCCTCCCTAGAACATGAGTTTTCTGAAGGAAGGTACATGGTTTGTTTATCTTTGTACTCCCAGTGCCTGGAAATGTTTATTGAACCGAACCCTTAATTCAGCTCTAGTTCTTAGGAACATCGGCCTCTAGCAGTGAAGTAGGCTGCCATTGACACAGAAGTCACCATAGTAGTAAAATGACATACTAGTAAATGTAAGATGTTGCTAATGGTTCTAGGTAGACATCAGTAGGCAATGGTAAACTCTAGAAATTTGGACATGAATGTATTCTTTAGCCAAAAATGGGTAGCGGGAAATTTGATCTTTTTTTTTTTTTTTGAGACGGAGTTTTGCTCTTGTTACCCAGGCTGGAGTGCGATGGCACGATCTCAGCTCACCGCAACCTCCGCCTCCTGGGTTCAGGCAATTCTCCTGCCTCAGCCTCCTGAGTAGCTCGGATTACAGGCATGCGCCACCATGCCCAGCTAATTTTTTGTATTTTTAGTAGAGATGGAGTTTCACCATGTTGACCAGGATGGTCTCGATCTCTTGACCTCGTGATCCACCCGCCTCGGCCTCCCAAAGTGCTGGGATTACAGGCTTGAGCCACCGCGCCCGGCGCCAATTTGATCTTTTTAAAAAATATATTCTTGGAGATTTTGCTTACTGGGGTTGTGATGCTTGAATACATAGTTGCAGTACATGATAGAATTATTACAAGAACTTAGGGGTCTGCCCTCAGAAGGGTGTTAAATTGGATGCAGAGAATCTGGGCCAGGCTTCTGGAGCTTTCATTCACCTATTAGCACACTAATTTGTGTATCCACTTTGTGTGAAGGGTTTATATAGGGCATAGGTTTCCTGTCTGAAGAAAGGTGAGTCAGATTCATTTAGCTTGATACTGTAAAGCAAGCTTGTCCAATTCGTGGCCCACAGGCAGCATACAGCCCAGGACGGCTTTGAATGCAACCCAACACAAATTCAGAAACTGTCTTAAAACATTATGAGATTTTGTGTGTATGTGTGTGTTTTAGCTCATCAGCTGTCATTAGTGTTAGTGTATTTTGTGTGGTCCAAGACAGTTCTTCCAATGTGGCCGAGGAAAGCCAAAGATTGGATACCCTTGTTGTAAAGTGTCTGGCCGAGTTCCCTTTTGAAGTGTGGCATTATGATGGAAGTATCAACTCCCGTTGCGTGTTGTACCTTTCCGTAAACATGGAGCTGCAGTTTAAATGAGTACCTGTCATCTCTTCTCTAAAGGGGGAGCAGCCTCTGGGAGTGACAGTGCTGACAAGAAGGCTCAAGGTCCCAAAGGCGGTGGCAATGCAGTAAAGGTGAGTTACTAGTTCCTTTTTTTTCCATGTGAAAAATAAATTCCATTTGTGTTGATACATGTAAAAGGTAGAATGCTTAATTCATTCAAACAGGCTAACCTAACACTGGTATAAAATCAAAATAATACAAAATTGCAGCCAGATGCAGTGGTTTACACCTGTAATCCCAGCACCTTGGGAGGCCAAGGCAGGTAGATCACTTGAGGTCAGGAGTTCGAGACCAGTCTGGCCAAAATGGTGAAACCTTGTCTCTACTAAAAATACAGAAATTCGCCTGGTGTGGTGGTGCACACCTGTAATCACAGCTACTCAGGAGGCTGAGGCATGAGAATTGAGAATCGCTTGAACCGGGAGGCTGAGTTTGTGGTGAGCCAAGATCGTGCCACTGCACTCCAGCCTGAGCAACAGAGTGAGATCCCATCTCTAAAAATATTGGAAAATATAGACCAATCTTTCTTATGAAAAGTAATTTCCTTTAAATATTTTCTCAAATACTTTCTCAGATACCCAGAATTTCCTCATACTTTTAGTATTGTTCCTTAAAATGCATTAAGTTAGATTTTTCCCAGTAAGGGACTGAGTTATTTCTCAGGAAAAATAATATTTTATGAAACCAAGAGATTAGATAAGTGTTAAAAGGCCTCTGCTGAATAAACAGGCAAGGGTGCAGATCTCTTTAAAAAGCTCACCACCACCCCCACCAGCTGAGCTACAAACGAGGGTCTTGACCATGAAAATGGGGGCAGGAGAAAATCAGTAAATAACTACTTGAAATTCTTAACCTAGTCCCAGAGGAGTATCTGCTGGGAGAAAATTTAATTTGCAAACAGAACTATACTAGTAAGTACTGTGTAACAAGGTAATTTCCATGTTTTAGTCAGGATATGGGAGGCTGTACTTTGATTCATTCTTTCAGTAAGGATTTAGTGACATCTGCCCTGTGCCAACCAGTGTATTAGGCTCTGGGGATTTTTATTTTAATTTAATAAAAAAGTAAGAGATGGGCCAGGCACAATGGTTCACTGCTGTAATCCCAGCACTTTGGGAGGCCAAGGCGGGAGGATCACTTGAGCCCAGGAGTTTGAGACCAGCCTGGGCAACATAGCGAGACCCTGTCACTAAAAAATATAAAAAACTAGCTGGACGTGGTGGTGCACACCTGTGTCCCCAGCTACTTGGGAGGCTGAAGTGGGAGGATTGCTTGAGCCTGGGAATTCAAGGCTGCAGTAAGCCATGATTATGCCAATGCACTCATCCTGTGCAACAGAGCAAGACCCTGTCTCAAAAAATAAATAAATAAATAAATAAAAAATAAGAGATGGTCCTTGTTATCACAGTCCACTTGGGAGCAGTTAGGTAAATATATATATTTCATTGCTGTATGATAAGCATAGCAGTGGAACTGTATCATACATTCAGTCATATATGTGTAGCCTAAGAAAGAGAGATCACGTAAATGGTGTGGGCTGTTCTGCCCACTCTTCTATTCAATGAACCTGTGCCCCACAGAGAGAGAGAGAGATGAGAGACATGTACCAGCTTTTCTGTAGTTGCCCTGAATTCTTGTATGAGCATGCAATCATGCAAAGTGAGGTTCTGGTGTCCAAAGATAAGTTTTCATAAAACAGAGCCCTTAAATAAAACCCCGTGCATCTGGTGTTCAACTGAAGAAGTGGTCATCGTTACAAACTGGAAGTAGAGCATGTCTGGCTGTGTCTGGGCTTAATGAGAGCTGACATGCTGGTCTCCCGTATGACATCTTCATAACAGAATGTTCTAGGGTAATTCTGGCAATATGCAGTTTTCACCTAATGTGCTTTTACAAGCATCTAACCTAGGAGACTGTTCCACTGCATATGGCTTTTAAAAACTTTGTTTTGTTGTTTTTACCTTCGTAGAAGTGAGGTCTCACTATGTCGCCCAGGCTGGTTTTGAACTCCTGGCCTCAAGTGATCCTCCCACCTCAGCCTCCAAAAGTGTTAAGAATATAGGGGCATGAACCACCACGCCTGGTGCATACGGCTTTAAAGAGTCATCTTACCCTCTATGGAAAAAAATAAGTTCAGTGTGCACGCATGAGATATACGTAAAGGAGTGGCACTTATTCACTAGGAAAGTAAATTAGGGTTACATTTTTTTTTTTTTTTTTGAGATTAAGCCTTGCTCTGTCGCCCAGGCTGGAGTGCAGTGGTGCCACCTCGGCTCACTGCAACCTCCACCTCGCAGGTTCAAGCATTCTCTCGCTTCAGCCTCCTGAGTAGCTGGGATTACACGCATATGCCTCCAAGCCTGGCTAAGTTTTGCATTTTTGGTAGAGACAAGGTTTCACCATGTTTGCCAGGCTGATCTCGAACTCCTGACCTCAAGTGATCCATCTACCTCAACCTCCCAAAGTGCTGGGATTATAAGATTACAGGCTTGAGCCACCGTGCCTGGCTAAATTTTTTATAAAGCCTTTTATTTTGAGAAAATTATAGATTTGCACGCAGTTGTAGGAAATAATACATCTTTCCTTCAGGACTTGGCCAAGTTAAAAAAAAAAGAAAGAAAGAAAGAATACATCTAGCTGGGCATGGTGGTGTGTGCCTGTAGTCCCAGCTACTTGGAATGGTGAAGTAGGAGGATGGTTTGAGCCCAGGAGTTCAGGGCTGCAGTGAGCCATGATCATGCCACTGCCCTCTGGCCTGGGCAACAGAAGGAGACCTTGTCTCTAAAAAAAAAAAAAGAAAAAGAAATAATACTTGGTTTCTCTCCATGGTAACACCTAACAGAACTATAGTACAAGAGCACAAACAGGATAATGACATTGGTATAGTCAAGATGTAGACAATCCTGTCACTACAAGGATCCCTCCTGTTGTCCTTTTGTAACTATACCCACTTCCCTCCTGCCCACCTCTGCCCCCTTAACCTATGGCAGCAACTTATCTGTACTCCATTTGTGTAACTTTATAATGTCAAGAATGTTATATGAATGGAATAATATAGTATGTAACCTTTTGGGATTGGTTTTATTCAACCAGTATAATTTGCTGGACATTTCATTCAAGTGATGTGTTTATCAATAGTTTATTCCTTTGTATTGCAAAGTAGTACCAGTTGAGTATCCCAGATCTGAAAATCCAAAATGCTGTAAAATCTGAAGAAGCTTTTTGAGCACTAACATGACACTCAAAGCAAATGCTTATTGTAGCATTTTAGATTTTGAATTTTCAGATTAGGGATGCTCAACTGGTAAGTATAATGCAAATATTCCCAAATCCAAAGCACTCTGGTCCCAAGCATTTTGGATAAATGATATTCAACCCGTATTCCATGATGTGGAGGTGCTGTAGTATGTCAAACCATTCACCTGTTGAAGGATAGCTGGGTTGTTGCAAGTGTGTTATGAAGGCCCCAACACTTAGACCCTGGGACCCTCCGGCCTTTTAGGGTCCAGCTCCTTCCACATTCTGTCATTCTGCTTCAGACCCCACCTCTGTAGCTATACCCTGCCCTTTTGTTGCCATAAGCTGTGCAGATTCTGAGACCCACCCACTGATCATAGCTTCCCTCCTTCCCTTTATCTTCCTTCCTTCCCCAATCCTGTTCCTCTGTTCTTCTCCTGGTAGACCCCTAAGCCCTCGAGCCCACCCTGCTCTCCCTACTTTCTCCCAGGCTTCATGTTTGTTCTCCTGTGCCCTGTAAACTCAAAATTAGGCCTAGGGGCTTGACCACTGGATTGAGGAGTTCCATTTTCTTTTTCTTTTGGCCACCTCCTTGCTACTCAGTATCAGTCCACTGGTCTACTTTCTTTGCACTTAAAATCACAACTATAGTTAGAAGAGAAGAATTCGAGTGGTTCTAGTATAAAGAAAAGACAAATATTTAAGATGATGTATGTTCCAAATATACTGATTTCATCTTTACCAGTTATATGAATGTATCAGATTATTCCATTACCCTGAAACTATGTACATCTACTTTGCATCAATAAAAAAGAAAGAAAGGAAGGAAAAAGAAAAGAAAAGATAGATTTCCTTGAAAATGTCTACTTTGGGGCAACTTAAATATTAATACTTGATTTTTAATAAGTATGTAAATAAAATATTTACCAATAATGCCAATATGAATATTATATTTGCTCATGCATTAACTTATTTCAGTAGCTTGGCTCAAATTTGAAACAGTTACTTAAGAAAGAAATATTTGGCTAGGTGCCATGGCTCATGCCTATAGTCCCAGCACTTTGAGAGGCCAAGGCAGGCGGATCATCTGTGGTCAGGAATTCAAAACCAGCTTGGCCAACATGGTTTTGAATTATCTCCACTAAAAATACAAAAATTAGCCGGGCATGGTGGCAGGTGCCTGTAATCCCAGCTACTCTGGAGGCTGAGGCAGGAGAATCACTCGAACCTGGAAGACGGAGGTTGCAGTGAGCTGCGACCACACCACTACACTCCAGCCTGGGCGACAGAGCGAGACTCCATCTCAAAAAGAAAAAAGAAAGAAAGAAAAATTTAGTCAGTTCAAAAAGAAGTAACAAGCCACCAGAACTGCTGAGCTATACCGGAAAGTCACACAGCCTTGGGGATTGGGGGCCACTAATACTTGGTCTCTAACTTTACATAGGCCCTCAGTGCAAAAACCACTCGGCTGCAGCCATCCACCACCCCACTCCTACCAGTCAACAGAGAACTTCGTCCCATGGTTCTCAACCCTCGCTGTACATCAGATTCACCTAAAAAAATACCCATGCCTAGGGTCTCACCCCAGACCAACTGCATCAGAATTTCTAGGAGTGGGGCCTGGACCTTGATAACTTTTTAAGAACGGCTGGGCTCAGTGGCTCATGCTTGTAATCCCAGCACTTTGGGAGGCTGAGGTGGGTGGATCACTTGAGGTCAGGAGTTCGAGACCAGCTTGGCCAACATGGTGACACCTTGTCTCTACTGAAAATACAAAAATTAGTTGGGCTTGATGGTGTGCACCTGAAATCTCAGCTACTCAGGAGGCTGAGGCAGGAGAATTACTTGAACCCAGGAGGCAGACGTTGCAGTGAGCTGAGATTGCAGCCTGGGCAACAGAGTGAGACTTTGTCTCAAACAACAAAAATAAAATTTTTTAGACACTCTGGAGGTGGTTTTAATATGCTGCCAGGGTTAAGAAAGACTCATCTAGTCTCATAGGGTTAGGATGAGGATTTAATGAGATAATTCATTTAAAGCACTTAGCACAGCGCTTTGCAATTATTAAGTACTCATCAACTTTTAAATGTTGTTGTTATTATTATTATTATTTTTGAGACGGAGTTTTGCTCTTGTCAACCAGGCTGGAGTGCAATGATGTGATCTCGGCTCACTGCAACCTCCACCTCCCGGGTTCAAGCAATTCTCCTGCCTCAGCCTCCTGAGTAGCTGGGATTACAGGCATGAGCCACCACACCTGGCCAAATGTTTTTATTATTTTAGCAAGCAAATGGAAACCAGACCTATCCTCAGGAACTCATTGGCTTTTAGCCACTTTCAACCAAAGTTACCGCCTCACCTTTTTTTCCTTTAAGGCTAATTTTTCAAACCTTGTTTCGAACACCTTGCTCCTTCATTTATCTCTACTCTCTTTTTGTTCTGTCTTCAGTTTTGCTCTTGTTGCCCAGGCTAGAGTGCAATGGTGTGATCTCAGCTCACTGCAACCTCTGCCTCCCGGGTTCAAGCGATTCTCCTGCCTCAGCCTCCCGAGTAGCTGGGATTACAGGTATCCGCCACCACGTCCGGCTAATTGTATTTTTAGTAAAGACAAGGTTTCACCATGTTGGCCAGGCTGGTCTCCAACTCCTGACCTCAGGTGATCCACCTGTCTCGGCCTCCCAAAGTGCTGGGATTACAGGCGTGAGCCACCACACCCTGCCTAAAATTCATATTTACATGTCTTCCACCCTTTGCCTCTAGCCAGAGCCCTTTCTCCTTTTCAAACAAAATTAGTGGAGAGACTCTCCCATGTTACACATTGCCCTCCCACTTCCCATTGTTTCCTCAGTCAGCCTGCTGCATTCTGGCTTCTGCACTTAAACTCTTCTGAAACTCCTTTTTCTGAGATCATTGCTCCATCATTGCACAATTTATTGTACTTCTTATGTGATGTCTCTGCAGCACTTAACCCTTGTTGACCATTTCCTTCTTGAAACTCTCTCCTGCCTTGGTTTGTTAGCACACATTTTTCGCCTACCTATATGGCCTTTCCTTTTTATTATGCTTTTTCTTTTTTATTTTTAAGAGACAGGTTCTTGCTTTGTCATACAGTCTGGAGTACATGACCTGCAGTGGCATGATCATAGCTCACTGCAGCCTTCAATTCCTGGGCTCAAGTGATCCTCCTGCCTCAGCCTCTGTGTAGCTAAGACTACAGATGTGCACCACTGTGCCTAGCTAATTTTTTTAAAAGTTTTTGTAGAGATGGGAGTCTTGCTAATGTTGCCCAGAGTGGTCTCAAACTCCCAGCCTCAAGGGATCCTCTCACCTTGGCCCCCCAAAGTGCTGGGATTATAGGCGTGAACCACTGCGCCTGGCCCCTTTTTATTATATTTTTTGAGTTCCTTTTGCTTGAACACTGATGGTTTTCAAGGTTATCTTTAGCTTTCTTTCCTTCTCTTCTCTTTCTCATCTCCTTCCTGATTAACCTCCTGAATTCCACACTTCAGCTGCCACCTCCATCGTCATCACTCCCAAACTCTTACTGTAGCTTGGCTCTCCAAGACACAGAGGCACTGTTGCCAGTTGGTTGATCACACTTGAAGACCCCACAGGAACTAAATACTCTTTGTTGCACTGTCTAAACTAGAATACTCATTTATTCATTTATAAAATGGTGGACAGTATCCGCTATCTGTGACCGTGAATGCAGTGTACCCTTTCCCAGGAATTGTATCAGACGATCACTTTGTGAGTACAAAAGCAGAAATAAGGAGGCAGTCTAGAAGCTGTCTCTTAAAAAAAAAAAAGTTAGCCGTAAAACAGGCTCAGGCAGGTCCTTCAGGAAGTATTCCAGAAGGCATTATGATAGCTGATGACAGTCCCATGCATGTTATTGTCCTTGAAGACCTTTCCATGGGACAGGACATGGAGCTGGAAAACAGTGATACTGATGATCCTGACCCTATGTGGGCCTAAGCTAATATGTGTATTTGTGTCTTAGTCATTAATAAAAATGTTAAAAAAGATTTAAATAGAAAAAAGCATATAGAGGCCAGGTGTGGTGGCTCACGCCTGTAACCCCAGCACTTTAGGAGGCCAAGGCTGGTGGATCACCTGAGGTCAGGAGTTTGAGACCAGCCTGGCAAACATGGCGAAATCCTGTCTCTACAAAAAATTTAAAAATTAGCTAAGCATGGTGATAGGCGCCTGTATCCCAGCTACTCAGAAGGCTGAGAGGGACGAGAATCGCTTGAACCCGGGAGGCATTGGTTGCAGTGAGCTGAGATTATGCTACTGCACTCCAGCCTGGGTGACGGAGCCAGACTTTGTCTCAAAAAAAAAAAAAAAGCTTATAGAATGAGGATATGAAGAAAGAAAATATTTTTGTACAGTTGCACAATATGTTTTTTAAGCGAAGTATTAGTCAAATAATTAAAAATAATTTAAATGTATAAAGTTAAAAAGATACAATAAGCTAACATTAATTTACTATTGAATAAAGAAAAGTATTTTATAAATTGACTGTAGCCTACATGTACAGTGTATATAAAGTTTACAGTAGGGGACAGGCGCGGTGGCTCATGCCTGTAATCCCACCACTTTGGGAGGCTGAGGTGGGCAGATCACCTGAGGTCAGGAGTTTGAGGCCAGCCTGATCAACATGGTAAAACCCCGTCTCTGCTAAAAATACCAAATTAGGCCAGGAATGGTGGCTCATGCCTGTAATCCCTGCACTTTGGGAGTCTGAGGCAGGCAGATCACCTGAGGTCAGGAGTTCAAGACCAGCCTGGGCAACATGGCGAAACCCTGTCTCTACTAAAAATACAAAAATTAGCCAGGCATGATGGCACATGCCTGTAGTCCCAGCTACTGGGGAGACTGAGGCAGGAGAATTGCTTGAACCCAGGAGGTGGAGGTTGCAGTGACCTGAGATTGCGCCACTGCACTCCAGCCTGGGCGACAGAGCAAGACTCTGTCTCAAAACAAAAAACAAAAACAAAAAACAAAATTAGCCGGTAGCCGCGCGTGGTGGTACATGTCTATAATCCCAGCTACCCTGGAGGCTGAGGCAAGTGCCCATTTTCCATCTAAATCAGGACTCTGAGATGTTGTATTAATATGGGGAATGGGTTTGTAGTTGTTGCCCACGGCAAACTTCCAGGATTTTTACTTGATATGCACTAATGTATGGGGTTTTTTTTGTTTGTTTTTGTTTTTGTTTTTGTTTTTGTTTTTTGAGACGGAGTTTCGCTCTTGTTGCCTAGGCTGGAGTGCAATGGCATGATCTCGGCTCACCGCAACCTCCGCCTCCTGGGTTCAGGCAATTCTCCTGCCTCAGCCTCCTGAGTAGCTGGGATTACAGACACACGCCACCATGCCCAGCTAATTTTTAGTATTTTTAGTAGAGACGGGGTTTCACCATGTTGACCAGGATGGTCTCGATCTCTTGACCTCGTGATCCACCCACCTCGGCCTCCCAAAGTGCTGGGATTACAGGCTTGAGCCACCGCGCCCGGCTGTTTTTGTTTTTTAAGACGGAGTCTCACTCTGTCACCCAGGCTGGAGTGCAATGGCGCAATCCCAGCTCACTGCAAATTCTGCCTCCCAGGTTTACAGGTGAGTGCCACCACGGCCAGCTAATTTTTTTTTTTTTTTTTTTTTTTTTTTGTATTTTTAGTAGAGACAGGGTTTCTCCATGTTGATCAGGCTGGTCTCAAACTCCTGACCTCTGGTGATCCACCTGCCTCGGCCTCCCAAAGTGCTGGGATTACAGGCAAGAACCACCGCGCCCGGCTAATGTTTTTTTTTTGTTTGTTTGTTTGTTTTTTACTGGTGGCGGTAATCCAGATGTAACCGCTGTACTTTGAGGAGTCATTTGGGTCTCCAAGTATTCCATGAATGTACTTTTTCCTTACAGGTCAGACACATTCTATGTGAAAAACATGGCAAAATCATGGAAGCCATGGAAAAGTTAAAGTCTGGGATGAGATTCAATGAAGTGGCTGCACAATATAGTGAAGATAAAGCCAGGCAAGGGGTACGTTGCTCTTATTATTTATAATTTTCTCTCAGGGTGAGGGAGCAAAATAAAAATGACAAATAATAAAATAAACTTCTCCGTCCTGCACAGAAGAAACACAAAAGTAGGGATTACTCCTTTTGTTCAACCATTAGTTGTAACCATATTTTAGTTTAAAGATTTCAAAGCAGAAGTGTCCAACTTATGAATAGTAGAATAAGGGTCACCTATGTCTAAAGCTAGGCATGACCAAACTTGCACAGCTAAGTTTAAAGTCCAGCAGTGTTGAGAGTGCTTATGTGTTCGGTCTAGAGTTAGGCTTCTTCCACCTATTTGTCCTTATTGAGCCTATTCCTGTATTGCTCTTAGGAATATACTTCATAACCTTAGCAAAATGTTGGGAAATTCTCTCAAGCTACACCAGAACTGTTCCCTCTTTAGGGCCAATCAATATCACTTATCTTTTGGGTTTTTCAGGGCGACTTGGGTTGGATGACCAGAGGGTCCATGGTGGGACCATTTCAAGAAGCAGCATTTGCCTTGCCTGTAAGTGGGATGGATAAGCCTGTGTTTACAGACCCACCAGTTAAGACAAAATTTGGATATCATATTATTATGGTTGAAGGAAGAAAATAAAATCATATGAAAGACTGAATAAGTTTTATACATTTTGTTTCTTTAAAAGGTATTGGGTATTCTTTTGAGCTGGAGTTGCAAGGAAATACAAACATTTTTAAAAAGAAAAGATATTGGATACTTCTTGTATTTTGTGAAGGCTCTCTCAGCATGGGTTTGTAGGTGTGAGAGAAGGTGGGGATAAGTGTCTACTGCAGTAGGTATTCAGTCAGTCATTCTCAAAGAGAAGTCAAGCAGACTCCCTTTAACCTGTATTCCCTTTCCTCTCAGAACTATATCTGACTCTCAGTCTGTCCCATAAATTAATTCAGAAACCATCTTCAGGGGAAGCAGATATCAACTCACACTATTCACACAACTGGAAATATTGGGCATCAAATAGATTAGTATACGAGAATCATAAAATAAATTCCCGGACAACATTTGTTTTACATGTTAGTCAACTCTGATCTTCCAGGACATTTATTATTAGCTCTGCTCTCTTAACGTAGTACGTGGCGCGTTATAGGCTTTCAGTGTTAACTCCTTTCTTTTAAAATAAATGTTTATTGGACAGAAAAGAACTCAGTTCTTCCATGGGTCGTTTTGTACTAGACTAACCAAGTGCAGGCTAAAGGGATGGATGTCAGCATAAAAACCTCATTCCCTCATCTTCAGTGTATGGTTTACATTAGGACTGTCCTTTCCAGGGCCAATGTTCTGTGCATCTAAATTTTTAAAATTTAAAATGCCATATTTATGACATACAAAAAAGTATGAAGATTACTAATGTAAATACTATACTGCTTCAAAAATAAAACTTTGCCAACACAGCTATGTGATTCTTTTTTCTTTTTTTTTTTTGAGCCGGAGTTTTGCTCTTGTTACCCAGGCTGGAGTGCAATGGCGCGATCTCGGCTCACCGCAACCTCCACCTCCTGGGTTCAGTCAATTCTCCTGCCTCAGCCTCCTGAGTAGCTGGGATTACAGGCACGCGCCAGCATGCCCAGCTAATTTTTTGTATTTTTAGTAGAGACGGGGTTTCACCATGTTGACCACGATGGTCTCGATCTCTTGACCTCGTGATCCACCCACCTCAGCCTCCCAAAGTGCTGGGATTACAGGCTTGAACCACTGCACCCGGCCAGCTATGTGATTCTTAACAGTGATTATTTTAACACACTGCAGGCCGAGTGCGGTGGCTCATGCCTGTAATCCCAGCACTTTGGGAGGCCGAGGCAGGTGGATCACCTGAGGTTGGGAGTTCTAGACCAGCCTGACCAACATGGAGAAAGCCTGTCTCTACTAAAAATACAAAAAATTAGCCGGGCGGGGTGGCGCATGCCATAATCCCAGCTACTCAAGAGGCTGAGGCAGGAGAATCTCTTGAATGCGGGAGGTGGAGGTTGCGGTAAGCCAAGATCGTGCCATTGCACTCCAGCCTAGGCAACAAGAGTGAAAACTCCGTCTCAGAAACAAGCAAACAAAAACACTGCATTTCTGCATTCTGTCCCTCAGCTGCATTTGATATTATACCCACTTATATAATGGCAACTTTACCTAGAGACCTGACTACTTTCCCACTTGAGAAGAGTTTCTGAGCACCTCAGTAGGTTATGCCTCCATGAGATTTTCCCCACAGAGCAGATATACCAGTATATAGAGATGTTCAAATAGATATAAACTGAAACTATGGCTGGGCCGAGTGGTATGTGCATGTAGTCCTAGCTACTTGGGAGGCTGAGGCAGGAGGATCACTTGAGCCCAGGAGTTCTGGGCTGTAGTATCCTTTGCCAATCCGGTATCAGCACTAAGTTCAGCATCAATATGGTGGGTGACCTCATCCGGGCACAGTGGCTCATGCCTATAATCCCAGCATTTTAGGAGGTCAAAGTGGGAGTTTGAGGCTGCAGTGAGCTATGAACATGCCCACTGCACTTCAGACTTCAGCCTGGGTGACAAAGACCCTGCCTCTTAAAAAAAAAGAAAGAAAAACATGGTACCCTCCTGGGAGTGAAGGACCACCAGGTTGTTTAAAAAGGGGTAAACTGGCCCAGGAATGGAAACTGAGCAGGTCAAAACTCCTGTGCTGATTAATAGTGGGACTGCACCTTTGGATAGCCACTGCACTCCAGCCTGGTCAACACAGTGAGACCCCATCTCTAAAAAAAAGTTTAAAGCTGAAACTACATGTTATTGATTGGTTGATTTTGTTTTAAATGATACATTGACATGGGGTCTTATTACATTGCTGAGGCTGGCCTCAAACTCCTGGGCTCAAGTGACCCTCCTGCCTCACCCTCCCTAGTAGGTGGGACTACAGGCAAGTGTCACTGCACCCGGCCTATGTGTACTTTGAAAACCATATTAAAAATAATGTCTTTAGGCTGGGCGCAGTGGCTCACGCCTGCATCCCAACACTTTGGGAGGCCGATGCATGCGGATCACTTGAGATCAGGAGTTTAAGATCAGCCTGGCCAACATGGTGAAACCCTGTCTCTGCTAAAAGTACAAAAATTAGCTGGGCATGGTGGCACACGCCTGTAGTCCCAACTACTTGGGAGGCTGAGGAACGAGAATTGCTTGAACTCAGGAGGTAGATGCTGCAGTGAGCTGAGATGGCACCACTGCACTCCAGCCTGGGTGACAGAGACTCCATCCCAAAATAAATTAATAAAACAATTTGTCCAAATAAGGGCAGTAAATTCTGAAAAGCTATATAAGCATGAGACACTACCAAGCTGAGTCCTTTGCTTGGGACACTGGCTTGCCCAGGATACTAAGTGAATACCTGTTGCATAGATGTCACCACAAAGGAAAGAACCCAGAGTGCTGAAATGTGGACTAGAAAAAGCAAACTAAATTCTGTGGTATGGAGAGAGCAGTTATAGGTAACCTGTGAGAAAGTAAGGCAGGAATGGACCTCGGACACCAAGCGAACCTTTGGGAAGTTAGCTTTTGACTGACAACTACAATTCTGAAAGAGTTGGTAAATGGGCCAGGCATCGTGGCTGATGCCTGTAATCCCAGCACTTTGGGAGGCCAAGGTAGGTGGATTAAGGCCAGGAGTTCAAGACCAGCCTGGTCATCATGGTGAAACCCCATCTCTACTGAAAATACAAAAATTAGCTGGGCTTGGTGGTGCATGCCTGTAGTCCCCAACTACTCAGGAGGCTAAGGCAGGAGCATTTTTTGAACTTGGGAGGCAGAGGTTGCAGTGAGCCGAGATTGCACCACTGCACTCCAGCCTGGGTGACAGAGCAAAACTCTGTCTCAAAAAAAAAAAAAAGGCGGCAAATGAAAAAAAATTAAGGATTTATACAGATTTATATACATTATAGGATATGCATTTAATTATGCTTTAAGACTATATCTCTTTAAGTTCAGTGTTTACAAAACAAACATCCTTCATAGCAAAATAATTGCAAATTAAAATCAAAATAAGATAAAAGTTCCCTCTTTTTATGTGTCAGATTGATAAAGTTCAAAATGTTTAACGTTGTTTGGTAAGGGTATGGGGAAACACATTCATCCATTCATTAATGGTAGAAATGCAATTATATCCTCTATGGAGAATAGTTTGGCAATACTTGTCAAATTTATAAATAAGCCCTTTGACCCAGCAACCTCATTTCTAGGAATGTATCCTATAATCATATGTATAAAAGATACAAGGATATTTCTTATAGCATTATTTGAAAACAAACTGAACACCAACAATAGATGATGATAAATTATGGTATATCCTTCAACAGAATGTCATGCAGTCGTGTTAAAATTTAAAATGAGGTACAGAATAGTGTACACAATCATTTGGGTCGCAACATAAATATATACACATATGTACTTAAGCTTGTACATCATAGACTATCTCTGGGAATGGGAATCCAGAACTCCAGGACAGAAGGGTAAGAGACTTTTTACCTCACACCCTGAGATCAGGGGTCTTAACCTTTCTTTTGTGCCATGTAGCCTTTGGCAGTTTGTCCCAGTCTATGGATCCCTTTTCAAAATGTTTTATTTTAGGCTGGATGTGATAGCTCAAACCTGAAATCCCAGCACTTTGGGAGGCTGAGTAGGTCAGATCAGTTGAGGCCAGGAGGTCAAGACCAGCTTGGGCAACGCAGTGAGACCCTGTCTAAAAAAATTTTTTTTAAATGAGCTGGGCATTGTATGTGCCTGTAGTGTCTGCTATTCAGGAGGAAGGCTGAGGCAGAGGGGTTGCTTGAACCCAGGAGTTAAGGCTGCAGTGAGCCGTGATCTCACCACTGCACTCCAGCCTGGGTGACGAGTGAGACCCAGTCTCAAAAAAGAAAAAATGTTGACTTTAAATGCGTAAAGTAAAATACATAGGGTTACAAAAGACATTATGCTGAAATAATCAAAAGGTTTTTTTTGTTTTTTTATGAAGTACACAGCTAAATCAAAAGTTTTAAAATTGTGGCTGGGCACAGTGGCTCATGCTTGTAATCCATCCCAGCTCTTTGGGAGGCCAAGACAGGTGAATTGCCTGAGCTCAGAAGTTCGAGACAAGCCTGAGAAACATGGTGAAACCCTGTCTCTACCAAAAATACAAAAATTAGCCAGGCATGACGGTGGCTCACGCCGGTAGTCCCGGTGGCAGGTGGGGCTGAGGTGGGAGGATCGCTTGAGCCCAGGAGGCGGAGGTTGCAGTGAATCCAGATTGTGCCACTGCTCTCCCACCTGGGTGACAGAGTAATACCCTGTCTCAGAAAAAAACAGTTTGTAATATGTGTGTGTGCCTCTTTATTAATATATTAAGTAACACCTGGTGGTAGGTCTAAAAAGCACTGAGTTTGCAGTAATGAATATCAATGGTATTTTGAGGTATCTACAATAACCCTGAAGTCTATGTGATTTCTACTGGTGACATAGTAACATGTACTGCTAATCCTTCGGCAGTTTATAGCTACATTTGTTAACAGTGAACGATGTCCTGGTTCTTGGCGTCTTGAACCAAGAGCTGGATAAAATGCACAAACAAAGCAAGGAAGGGACAAAGGGATTTATTGAAAATGAAAGTACACTCCACAGTGTGGGAGCGTGACCAAGCATAGGAGCTCAAAAGGCCCCGTTAGAGAATTTTTGGGAATTTAAATAACCCCTAGAGGATTCCATTGGTTACCTGGGGTGCGCCCTATGTAAATGAAGAGGATAAAGTGAAGTTACAAAGTCATTTACTAGGCCTACGCCCTATGGAGAGGATATTTTCTGTCGTAGCTGAAGAGTGAATCTGCCTTAAATCCCCTGCCTCCAGACCCTATTTTCCTGCTTCACATTCATGATGAAAGGAAATACTATTATTTCAGCTACGAGACAGTGAGATAAAAGATAAAACTTTTTTTCCCATCAAATTCACAGACAACTGACTTCTTCTACCCATGAACTCCAGGTTAAAAATCCCTGCCATGGATACTGTTTGAATAGTATTTCAAACATGAGTATGTATTTTTTCCCCCAAACAGAATTTGTCATAGCACACACACACTTGAAAAGCAAAAGCATTGCTATTTTCAGTAAGAAATACACCAAGGACTTAACGCTTCACTGTTCCAATCAAATGGATATAGGCCACTAAAACCTCCTTGCAGGCAAATAAATCGTGTGGGTTTTTTGTTTTCTACATCAGGGAAGAAAGAAATTTATTAGCTGAATTTTTTTTTCACTGTATAGAAAAGTCTTCTGACAGATGTTAGCTGAATTTTAACAAACATTTGTGCATGTGGTAGAAGGGAAATGAAAAAGATGTAGGATGCAGCCACCCCCTTCACCTTTATCACGGTGGGAAGCACGGAAATGGTAAGCTGAACTTAGATGCAGACTGAACTGCTGAATCACGTGGGCGACCGAGCAGGGTAGGCATGTCTGCCGGGGGTCTCTCGACCTGCAAGAGGGTCCCAATACCTGGAAGAGAGCGTGTGCTTAAAGAAATAAAGAGAGGCAGAGAAAGCAGGGGTCCGGAGGGCTGGATAGGCCGTGCCTAAACAGCAAACTTTATTTTTCAAAGGCCAGGAATAAATACACTTTCTTTGCTCTGGTTTATGTCATTGCAAGAGGAAATGCAAATCTATACCTTACATGGCCTATACAATAGAGAAGTCAAGATACACATCAGTGGTTGTAAAAAGTAATAGAATTTCCTGTGATCACAAAGCTTATTTACATCCAGACATTATTCCTCATGGCTGCAGGTATTTTTGGTTTGATCCTGTTTTAGGACTCACATGTGAAAAGATTTTCTGGTTTTGCTCATCAGAATATCTTTTAACCAGATTCTCCTTTGTCTGCTCCTGACTCAACTTATCTCAACTCCCCCATTCAGGAGTTTCTGAGTCTGGAATCAAAGCCATCCGTATAGTGGCATTTGCTTTGCAAATATCCCCACAGTTAAACCATTATCTAGGGTACAAGGCAGTCCTGAAAGTAAAGAAAAGGTTAAAGCTATTAAAAGCTAAAAGCAGAAACTGGTTGCTGGTAGGGAGTCACTCGGTCTAGCAGCACCGCATAGTTTAAGCCCAAACTATATTGTGGTTAATATTAGAAACTGATCATCCATCTTTCAGTTCCTTCTTCCCGATAGCTCGACTGCCTCCAGTAGGAAACTGTGTTTGGGATCAAGCTCACCGTATAGTGAGACCCACGCCTTTTGGGGGTCTCACACGGGAACGTCCCCCACAATCACACAGTTATACCAATATTTCAAAAATGATATTCAATCATATTACCCTAAAATATTAATAATTGCATTTAGTAAGAGCAACATTTTGTTCCATCAATAAATAACCTGAAATTCAGCGTATCTCTTTTAAACTTCTGTAATCTAATACACATGAGATTATTAATGTGTATATACATAAAATTTACAAGTAACTTTTATGTGTATGGTATATAATAAAAATATTTGGTCTTTGTCCCTGGTTCCTGACATATGGCTCCTGAAAGCCTTGAAATCTCAATTGGTTATCTTTTGTGTCCTAATGAGATAGCTCCTGGCTGGAGGCCCCTAGTAGCTTGAGGATGGGGGCTGGTCACCAGAAACAAGGCATGATTAGAGGGAATATTCAGCCCTAACCGCAACCTCTGCTGAGGGGAGAGGGGCTGAAGATTGAGTTAATCACCCAGGGCCAATTATTTTATCAATCATGCCTCCCTAAGGAAACCTCAAAAACCCTAACAATAGAGTTTGGAGAGCCCTGGATTAACATATCAAAATGTTGGGAGGGTGGTATGCCCAGAGGGCATGGACGCTTAATGCACCACCCCCATACCTTGCGCTGTGCATCTCTTCCGTTTGGTTGTTCGAGTTGTATTCTTAATAATAATCTGGTAATAGTAAGTAAACATTTCCTGAGTGTTATAAACTATTCTAGCAAATTATTAAACCAGGGAGAGGTCATGGGGACCCCTGATTTGTAGCCAAGGCAGACAGAAGTGTGGGTAACATGGGAACTGAATACTTATAACTGACGCCTGAAGTGAGGGCAGTCTGGTGGGACTTGTGGAGTCTGATGCTAACTCTAGGTAGTGTCAAAATTGAATTCTAGGACACCAGTTCAGTTTTGAACTGGAGAACTGCTTGATGTGGAAAACTCCCACATTTGGTGTCAGAAGTGTTTTGAGTCAAAACAGCTCAGTGTATTATATTCATTTACACAAGATTAAAAATCGGTTTCACCCCAACTACGTCACCATAGGGAAGTGATGGCCTCACTAAGCCTTTGTTTCCTCAAATGAAAAATGGAAATGCTACTCTCCCTCCACCTCAAAGGATTATGGTAAGGCTGAAATGAGAAACCTGTGTAGAGTGCTCAATACAGAGTACCTCATCAAGGATAGTCCACTTCTCTGGTGACAAGAGTCCAGCGTGCTATACTGCACTTTGTTTCTGCAAGGTCAGTTTACAATCCAAAGATAAACTGTGATAGCATGTGTCGGAATAGACGAGATACTTGGTGTGGAGAAAAGGAGAACGCAGTTAATGGTGCATGAAGAATGGCTAAATGGTCAGCAGTGACTCCAGGGCAAGCTACCAGTGATCAAGAATCCTAGCACCAGGTACCTATCTCAGCTTTCTGCTGTTCCAGTTTAGTACCCTTTATCCAAAATGCTGAGGACCACAAGTGTTCTGAATTTGCTAGTATTTGCATACACATAATGAGATATTTTGGGGATGGGACCCAAGTCTAAACATGAAATCCATTTATGTTTCATATTCACATTATATACATAGTCTGAAGGTAGTTTTATAAATTATATTTAATGGTTTTGTGCATGAAACAAAGTTTGTGTATGTTGAGCCATTTCATTATCCTTTGTAGGCAGGCTTGCATGGAAGAATCTGGATCTGTGTGGAAAGGATATATAGTAGTTGAAGGGGGCTGACAGGGTCTCTTTTCCTTTGGGGATGCTGAGTAAACTGTGTTATACACCTGCATTTTGACTGTGACATGTCACATGACATCAGGTATGGAACTTTCCACTTGTGGCATCATGTCAGCATTCAGAAGGTTTCCCATTTTGGATTTTTGGATTAGGGACACCAATCTATATTAAGCTGAAAGCATTAAACAGCATGTTCACAAGCATCTCTTAAGATCTGGAATGCTAGTGACAAGCTCTGCCAGTCTCAGTGAAAGAAAGTGGATGGAAAAAACAAGAAAAGTAACTTTAATTCTCTTAACTGAACTGTTACATACAAAGATTATCACTTTCAGAGTAAAATTAAGAATGGCCAGAATAATTTTACAAAACTTTCCAAGAAACAACACAGTTAAGTTTACAGAATATGCCTAAAATATAATATTCAAGTGAAGAAATATTAAGCTAGTGCTCAGAATACCGGACTATGGAGTGGGGGGAGTTGCAGGGCAGAAGTTGCTTTTTGAGATCTTTCTTGCCTTAACCCTAAATGCTTCGTGTTCCCAAACAATCCAATTATGGAAACAAAATTCCTCATATTACTTCACTTTAAAATACAATAAACAGGTTACATTCTCAAGTGTTAAGCTGTTTATACAAACTTAAAGTCAAGAGCATAACTTCAGGATCTGCACTTTTTATGTCGAGCGCTTTAACTAAACAGTTTAGGGCCTCCTGGAGTTTTCCACACTCTTTCAGTTCTTTTCCACGCTTTACAAGAGTCTCATAGTCATTCGCAGCCTCTGCCACCTTATCCTGGGGAGAACCAACCAACTGTTCACCAGACAAGGGCTCAGGGGAACCAAGAGAGGTCTCCTGAGCTAGAGCACTAGACTTAGACATCATTGACCAGCTGGACTTGTTTTCTGAAGACTGTGTTTCTCCGGAAGGATCCTCTTCTGTACATTGAGAGGCTTCGCCACTGCTTTCCTCTGCCCCTTCTTCTGGATAATCTTCGGCACCCTTTGCTTCACTGCTGTCATCAAGTCTTTCCTCCATATCCTCCACATGGTCTAAAACCATATTAATAAGAGACCTCCTAGAAGACAGAGATCTTCTTGAGTTCATAGACTTATTTACACTACTGGGTATCTGAGATGAAAAGAACCTTCCTGGTGGACTGATGTCATTTTTGGGAGTTGAAGCATCAAATTTTTTCACACATGAGAATTGAAAGAGAGATGTGTTGAATGGGTTTGTGTTTGAGGTATCTTTAAAAGAATCATCTTCATCTTCATCATCTGAAACAATCCTTCCAGCTTTACTTCTGATTTTTGCTTTAACTACTACTTCTTCTGGTTCATCATCTTTCTTAGAAAACTCCCAACTGAGACATGTTTTGCTATGCACAAACCCTGCTCTGGAATTAGCTGCAGAGCCACACAATCTATTTCCTTTTTCAACATGCTCTAAAGACTGACTGGAAAGATTTTGTCTGTTGTCTGCTGAGTCTTCCAAGAAAAGATTGAAATCACATGCATACTGTGGTGAAGATGCTGAAGCTTCCTCTTTCAACTTGGCCTCATTTGCTTGAGCATCCTGTAGTACACTATGGGATGCTGAAAAGTCATCAGCTATTTCAATAATGGATACATTCGATTCTGCATTTTGACTTTCATTTGTTATGGAAATAATGGGCCAAGGATTGCAATGATGTAAAATCTCATCATCCTTTAGTTGATCTAGATTTGGCCCAAGATCAGCTTTAGTTGATTTGCTGGGTAAATAATTAAAAGTTGCTAGAGGATCCTCTTGCAGTGCCTCCTGCTTAGGCCCCTCTTGTAATGTCTCTTTTTGTAGAGCTTCATTTTTAGTTGCAAAGCTTTTTTCCATTCCCAATGAAGAGTTCATAAAAACTTCTACACTTCCAAACCCCTTGGATAAAGTAGCTATAGAGTAAGCACTGCATGTACTTTCACATGGGTGCCTACCATCTTGCAAGGTGGTAGCATTCATCTTTATACTGGAAAGATCTTGTTTCTCACTCTCTTCGGTCAGATCATCAATAACTACACTTGCCATTTTGGAACTGATATCTTCTTCCTGAGTATGATGAGTACTTATAAGAGGTGAAGGCTGAGGCTGTGGTTTATTCAATTTAGGGCATTTCTTCTTTGTTGAAGAAGGAAATACACGTTCTCTTAGCCAGGCCCCCTCATTTCTATTTCTTTGTTGTTCCATCAGGAGCTCTTTATTTTGAGACTCAAATTCAACAAGGAATTGAGCTTTCTGAACCCTTTGTTGAATATAGTGAGATTTTTCTACCACATCAAGCTCTTCTTTAATAGACAGATCACATGTGTACATCAAATCATGGTCAGAGATTCCAGCTATCCCCAAAGACTGCAGGTAGGCAATATGTTCATCTAGTTTTGTATCAGATTTCCTCTGAGCAGCATGCAAAGACTGAAGCTGCAGCTGGGTTACAGAGTTCTGAAGATCCTCGATTGTAAAGAGTTCTCTTAATTCTTGTTTACTAAAATATCGGAAAGGGTTCTTTTTTTCACCAGTAGTTTGTCTTATTAATGAGTCCTTGAAAACCTGTCTTCTGTATATTTTTTCCTCTACAGTCCCACAAGTGATTAGCCTGTAAACCACAACATTTTCTTTTTGTCCAATTCTGTAAACTCTATCCACAGCTTGAGCATCGGTTGCAGGATTCCAGCTAGGGTCAAAAATGACCACTCTAGTTGCTGCAGTTAATGTTAAACCGACACCACCTACTTGAGTGGTAAGCAGAAAAACAGAGTAATCTTTATTTTGCTGGAACAAGTTAATTCTTTTTTCTCGTTCCAAAAGATGAGTAACTGTCCCATCGATTCGCAGTGTCTTAAAGTGCCTATTCTTTAAGAGGCGTTCGATAATGTTTAGAATTTGCCTCGACTGAGAAAATACCAGAGTTTGATGTCCCTCATCTCGCAGCCTCTTAAGTAGGCCCATTAGGAATATCATTTTTCCAGATTCTTCCATCAATGTGTCATCACTTATTTGATCAATATGGCCCATGTCTGGGGAATCTTCCCCTTCATTTTCATCTCGAGCAGAGAATGTGACAGTCCTGAGATTTAGCAAACCACAAGCCCGTGTAGACAGCAGCCTAGGATGATCACACAGCTTCTTTAAGACACCTAGCTCAGCCAAAGGTGACTGCGTCTCCATTAGCAATTCCTTGATATGATCTAAAGACACAAATTTCCTGTATATTTCTTCTTGTAAAGGCACAAGTCGTATCCAAATAATTAAATCATTTTTCCTGGAAAGGGAAGGCATTTCACAAATGGCATCAACATCTGGATTATTTTCATTAAGTTTGACGTCTGGGTTGCTTGTTTTCTTCTGTACTTCTTCTTTAGTCCTCCTGAGAAAATAGGGTTTTATGATTGCCATTAAGTTTTCAGATATTTTAAATCCCAAGGCTTTTTCCCCTGCGGTAGCATCCTTCTCTCTTGCTCTAGTAATAGGATTTTCATACTCCATTTTAAAAGTTTTTAATGTTCCCAGCAGGGATCCTTGACAAGCAAAATCAAATAGGGACCATAGTTCTCGTAAATTATTCTGGATTGGGGTTCCTGTGAGGAGGAGGCGATTACTTGCAGGAACAGCACGAGCACATATTGCTGACTTAGTAGATGAGGTTTTTATTTTATGTGCTTCATCAAGGATGACATAGTCCCACAGAAACTCTTGGCCCCTAAAGCTTGAAAGTTGTTGCCAGTTATTGATTAACATTTGGTATGTAGTGATAATGACACCATTCCTTTGCTGAATCCGATTGAGGTTTCTGGTTCGTTCATCCTTGCTAGGACCATGAAAGGTTTTGACTCTCATTCCTGGAGTCCACTTAACAAATTCTTTTAACCATGTGTTAATAAGATTGGTTGGCATGATCAGCAGCACATGATTCACAAGTGAAGCATCAAACATACCAGAAAGGAAAGCAATTATTTGAACGGTCTTCCCTAATCCCATATCATCAGCTAAAATACCACCTTTTCTTCCATCCCGATACAGGCTATAGAGAAAAGCTACACCTTCCTTCTGATGCTCAAAGAGTTGGTCGTGCAGTTCTCGATAAAGCAGCAGGCCAGAGTTGCACACATCTGTAAATTCATCATCTCCCTGTTCTGCCAATTCCTCCAAGGCTTCCTGTATTTTTTGGATTCTGCTCAGCACCTTTTCATTGGGAAAAATGTCCTTTGCCAAATTGAAAAATTTTAATGCTGCTTCCAGATCTCCATTCTTAGCTGCTTCTTTGGCCTCTTTCACATATCTATAAAATAAATAATAAAATAAAATAAAAAAGAAAAGAAAGGAAACACTGAACATTCAGTCTAAGAACGCTTTAGAGTTCATTTTGGAATCCAAACTGCAGCTGGACTTTTAATATCCTCAATTCAGGATGGGAAAGATTAGCACAGAAGATGCCAGTGAAAGCTGGTGTCACTTGAGACACAAATATCCACCAGATGCTGCCAGCAACACCTTCAGACACTAGTTGTGGAAAATTAATGTGCAAAGGTTATTGATTCCACAGTACTTTGTTAAAGTTGGCACCCATAAGAAATATGAAGTGATTTTTTTTGTAAAACAAACAATCCTCTATGTGTAGGGACAAGGAAACATGGGAACTTCTCTGGCCTTATTTTACTAGAGCACTGTGATGCATTTGACACTACTGACCACTACTTTCCCCTCTTAAAATCCCCTCCTTTCACCAGATTCCTATAGATTCCTTCTGGTTTTCCTCCTCTTCCCTGACCATTTCTTCTGTGTTCTTTCTACCAGAGGACTCAGTCCTAGGACCTCTTCTCACTCTTTTTAGTCTCTCCTCAAGTTTTCCCAGAGCTTCCACTCCCACCTATGTGCTCATGACTCCCAAATCACTCCCTCTAACCCAGAGCTGTCCCTCAAGCTCTAATGTAGAACCATTCAACTGCCTTCTGGACATCTCTCCTTGAAGTCAAATTCAATTCATCCCAAACTAAACTCATTATTTCCCCTCTAAAAACATGTTTCTCCATTTGTGTGGTAGTAAATAACACTACCATCTGCTTAGCCACCCAAACTTCAAATCTGAAGATAATCCTTGACCCCAACCTAAATATGAGTCATCCTTGTCCTTTCCTTTTTTTTTTATGCCCCACCCTCAGGCCAGGCAGTCCCAAGTCCTACTAACTTTACTTCCCAAGTTATAACAACCTTCTTTCCATCTCTGCTACCACTACTGTGGCCCAAGTCACCATCATCTCTGGCCTGGATAACTGCAGTTTCCTACTCACTGGTCTCCCTACATAAACTCTTACCCTCTCCAATACACTCTCTATATAGCAGCCAGCAATATTGTCTTAAAGCGTAAAAGAAATCATGTCACTCCTCTGCTTAAAATTCTAAAGTGGTGTATGGTCAATTAATTTCAGTAAGGATGCTAAAACAATTCACTAGAGAAAGAAGTCTTTTCAACTGAATATCCATGTGCAAAAGAATGAAACTGGACCCCTACTCATACCATACAAGAAAATTAACTCAAAATGGATCAAAGACCTAAATCTAAGGGCTAAAACTACAAAACTTAGGAAAAAATATAGGTGTGAAAATCTTCATTACTTGGATTTGGCAATATCTTAAATATGATGCCAAACACACAAGAAACCAGAGGGGGAAAAAAAGATATACAGGGCCTGGTGTGGTGGCTCACGCCTGTAATCCCAGCACTTTGGGAGGCCAAGGCAGGAGGATCGCTTGAGGTCAGGTGTTTAAAACTAGCCTGAACAACATAGCGAAACTCCTGTCTCTTAAAAAAAAAAACGGAAAAAAAGATATACAGATGGGCAATAAACACATGAAAAGATGTTCAACATCATTAGTTATCAGGGAAATGCAAACCAAAACCACAGTGAGATACCACTTCCCATTAGGATGGCTGTAACAAACAAGTGGGAAAATACCAAGTGTTGGCAAGGTGTGAAAAACTCCCACTACTGGTGGGAATATTAATGGTTCAGAGCTGCTTTGGAAAGTGGTCTTGATCTATGTTCTACAGCTTGAAGGAGAAAATAACATTTTAAAATTATTAGACTATTTCCAAGTTCCTGAACTGGTAACTTACCCAGTATCCTGAAACTCCTATGAAACCTGCCTGGAGTTCTGTGTAACTCTAGCCAGGCCTCTCCCCCAGGCACTAAAGTGCTGCCCCTGATCCCTAGCTCTGGGCCAGAGTCCCCACTAATCACACACACCATCCCTATAAATGGCAACTGTCTTATAAATGGCAAGTGTCTGCCCAGACTTGTTAGCACCAGCCTAAAATTCTTATTGGGGTGCTCTACCCACCCTCTGGAACCCCCATTTGTCAACCTCTGCCTGAACCACAACCAGAGTTTACAGTATTCCTTGGACATCACTGCTTTTTGGCTGGGTTAAACTGCTGCTGTGAGCCAAGCTGCCTTCCCCAGTCCCTGGTTCACCCTAGTTAGCAGGCCTATCTAACAACTGCATCTCAGCTCTTCCTCTCCCCTCAGTCTATTCCACCAATTAAGTTGGACCTAGGATGGTATTCTTTCCCTACAATGGAAAAAAGGGGAAAAATAAATGCTTTTTATAGCACTGCTCTGGATATCTGATTATTTGCAAGACAAGAATGCTTTTTACAATGCAGTTTGATTTAGCCACTTAGCTTCTAATCACTTTTATTTTTCAGGGCTCAGAGGGAAAAAAATGTCCTTTTTATTGCTAATGTAATGATTTATCCATCTATAGCACACAAGATCCTTAATGATCTGGAGAACTTAGCTAACATTTCATGGGCTCAAACATTTTTTCAGAATTGCTCCCCTATTTTCCTTGAAGATAGCTGGGGAGAAGCTATCTACTACACCCCTCAAGCAAGAGAACAAGGAGAAGAATAGTGCTAGAGTATGGGAGGAAATGTCAGTTTTTAATTCCATAGGAAGGGACAATAAAGCAACAATTTTTATGTTTAAATGATTACATCTGAAATTATATGACTAGAGTATAGTTCTCTTTAAGTATTGTTTAAAAGGACATCTAATCGCCTCCCACCAGGTCTCTCCCCCAGCACGTGAGGATTACAATTTGGATTACAATTCAAGATGAAATTTTGGGTGGGGTCACAACCAAACCATATCACTGGTGCACGCCTGTGGTCAGTCCCAGCTATTCGGGAGGCTGAGGTAAGAGGTTCACTTCAGCGTGGGAAGTTGAGGCTGCAGTGAGCCATGATTGCATCACTGCACTCCAGCCAGGTGACGGAGCAAGACCCATTTCAAAAACAAAACAAAAGAAATATTATATACAAACAACTCCTGGAGAAAGGGGATACAACAATTAAATTGGGCTATAAAGTCCTATTACTTGCAAAGCTATCCCATTATTGGCAGAACTGCCCAGTTGCTAACTCCCTAGGTCATAACCCCACCTAAAGGTCTTCTCCATAAGAAGTCCTACCCAAGTGGCCATTTAAAATCATCTCTGTGGCTGGCCACAGTGGCTCATGCCTGTAAGCCCAGCACTTTGACAGGCGAAGGTGGGCAGATCACCTGAGGTCAGGAGTTTGGGACTAGCCTGGACAACATGGTAAAACCCTGTCTCTACTAAAAATACAAAAAATTAGCTGGGCATGGTGGCAGGTGCCTGATCCCAGCTACTCGGGAGGCTGAGGCACGAAAATCACTCACAAGGCAGAGCTTGGAGTGAGCTACGATCATACCACTGCACTCCAACCTGTGCAACAGAGAAAGGCTCCATCTCAAAAAATAAATCAATAAAAAATAAAATCATCTCTGTCCCAAAGCTGTTTCCCCAGATGCAAACATCTTCCTTGATCATAGCCAATAATACCTCTCGTCATCCAATCCACCTCACTTTGGAACTGGCTGATACCTTCAGAAATCTTTCTTTTCCACAGAGGGTCCGCCAGTTCAGATGCTCAAAAGTTTTTCTATCTGGAGAAACCAATAGGCCATACTATTATGCCTACACCCCAAAAAGCTAAGCTCAGTTAAACACACAGTGTTTGCAAATGAGCAGCTGAAAAGGCACATAAGCTTAAGTTGCAGAAGACACACACTTGATTTTCCTTGCTGTGGAGGGCCCTCTGGAACATTCCCTACAGAGTTATTTTAGAATGTGAAGACACAGCCAGGTGTGGTGGCTCAAGCCACTAATCCTAGTACTTTGAGAGGCTGAGGTGGGCAGATTGCTTGAGTCCAGGAGTTTGAGACCAGCCTGGACAACATAGTGAAACCCCTGTCTCTACAAAAAATAGAAAAAAATCAGCCAAGTGTGGTGGCATGCGCCCATAGACTCAGCTACTGGGGAGGCTGTGGTGGCATGAACCTATAGACCCAGCTACTGTGGGAGGATGGCTTGAGCCTGGAAGGCAGGGGTTGCAGTGAGCTATGATCGTGTTCCCACTGCACTCCACCCTGGGCTACAGAGCCAGACCCTGCCCAAAAAAAAAAAAAAAGAATGTGAAGAGACAGAAATCTGAATGAACAGACCCTGACTCAAAAAACTTCATTTTCTTCACATGCAAAGCAACAAGAAATGCTCTTTGTTTTTAATCTGGCCACCAGCCACTAGGCCCATATAGGAGTAGAGGAGTCTAGACCTGCTAATCTCAGTGCATGTGAGTGGGGTTATCACTGTCCTCTCAGCAAGAAACCAGTTTCCCTTTACTGATCCAGCTCCTGGAGTATCAGCTCCCTGACATGTCTCTATGTCCAGTCTCCTTGTCAAGGTGTATGTGTATACTTCAGACACAAGAGTCTTTTGATTCTCCATCAAAATCAATGAAACATAAAACATTTGGATGACATAAAAACTGCAGGTAACCTGAATATCAGTATTGAAAACAGGTTTATTTAAAGCCCAAGTCATGGCAGAGTAGGTTACGAGGATTCCTTCCTTTTGGCTTCACTTTCAGGGATGGTCATTTTAATCAAAGTGGGGTCATTTTAAAATCTCATATACGGGAGGCTGAGGCAGGAGAATCACTTGAACACGGGAGGTGGAGACTGCAATGAGCCGAGATTGCACCACTGCATTTCAGCCTGGTGACAGACTGAGACTGTCTCAAAAAAAAAAAAATTACATATAAACACAAACTTAATATTATTAAATAGTAGTGATTTCTGAGATAAGTTAGGGGAGAATATGGTTCAAATTTCAGTCAAGCAATATTTAATAATTAGCTTTTCCCTGCTTAGTGCCATAAGACAGGCATTTAAGAAAAGAAAACAAACACTGTTGATTTACTCATAATAGCCAAAAACTGAAAACAACCCCAGCACTTTGGGAGATTGAGGTGGTCGGATCACCTGAAATCAGGAGTTCAAGACCAGCTTGGGCAACATGGCGAAACCTATCTCTACTAAAAATACAAAAATTAGCCAGGTATGGTGGCAGGCACCTGTAATGAGGCAGAGACAGAAGAATCGCTTGAACCTAGGAGGCAGAAGTTGTGCTGAGATCACACCAATGCTCTCCAGCCTGGGTGACAGAGCGAGACTATAATAATTTAGGCCAGGCGCAGTGACTCACGCCTGTAATCATAACACTTTGGGAGGCCAAGGCTGGTGGATCACTTGAGGTCAGAAGTTCGAGATCAGCCTGGCCATCATGGTGGAACCCCATCTCTACTAAAAATACAGAAATTAGCCAGACATGGTGATGGGTCCTGTAATCCTACTCGGGAGTTTGAGGCAGGAGAACTACTTGATCCCGGGAGGCAGAGTTTTCAGTGAGCCAAGATGGCACCACTGCACTCCAGCCTAGATGAAAGAGTGAGACTATGACTCAAAGAAACAAACAAACAAACAAAATAAAACAAAAACAAAAAAGAAACAATCTGTGGTATATTCATACAATGGACTCAATAATAGAAAAGAAAAAACTACTACATGTCTGAATTTATACATGTATGAATCTCAAAAACATGCTGAGGAAAAGCCAGGCATAAAAGAGTAGAAACAGGCCGGGCACGGTGGCTCAAGCCTGGAATCCCAGCACTTTGGGAGGCTGAAGCGGGTGGATCACAAGGTCAAGAGATCGAGACCATCCTGGTCAACATGGTGAAACCCCATCTCTACTAAAAATACAAAACATTAGCTGGGCATGGTGGCGCGTGCCTGTAATCCCAGCTACTCAGGAGGCTGAGGCAGGAGAATTGCCTGAACCCAGGAGGCGGAGGTTGCGGTGAGCCGAGATCGCGCCATTGCACTCCAGCCTGGGTAACAAGAGTGAAACTCCGTCTCAAAAAAAAAAAAAAAAAAAGAGTAGAAACAGTGTAAATTCACTTATATCAAGTTCTAAAATAGGCAAAACTAACACATGGTAGAAAACATCAAGACAGGGTTGCCTGTGGAGGTGGAAATTGCCTGGGAAAGGGCGTGAGGGAACCTTCTGGCGTGATAATAGTATTCTATACTCTGATAGGGGTTTGGGTTACACAGGTGTATGCATTTGTCAAAAGTCACCAAACGTATACTTTAAGATATGTGCATTTCTTTTTTTTTTTTTTGAGACGGAGTTTCGCTCTTGTTACCCAGGCTGGAGTGCAATGGCGCGATCTCGGCTCACCGCAACCTCCGCCTCCTGGGTTCAGGCAATTCTCCTGCCTCAGCCTCCTGAGTAGCTGGGATTACAGGCACACGCCACCATGCCCAGCTAATTTTTTGTATTTTTAGTAGAGACGGGGTTTCACCATGTTGACCAAGTTGGTCTCGATCTCTCGACCTTGTGATCCACCCGCCTCGGCCTCCCAAAGTGCTGGGATTACAGGCTTGAGCCACCGCGCCCGGCCAAGATATGTGCATTTCTATGAAAATTTTACTTTGAAAGAAAAAAACTAAACAAATATTGAAATCCACTTAAGAGTTTATATGCTGAAGTGTTTAGGGGGAAGTATCCTGATGTCTGCAATTTACTTTGAAATATCCTTCAAAAAAAAAAAGGATGGATTGATAGAATATGTATGTGGTAAGAATAGGTGTGTGATAAAGCAAGGATAGTAAAATGTTAATAACAGAATCTAGGTGGTGGGTCAAAAAGGGAGACTAAAAAGACAGCTTTGCCAATGGACTGCTGCCTCTCAATTTGAAGGCATACAAAACCAAGATTCATAATACGCTGCAATTTGGTTTTTTAACTAGCACTCTAATGTAACTGTTCTCACCAAGAACACCAATCTCCATATTGCCAAACTCCATGAACAGTTTTTAGTCTTTATCTTTCTTGACCTTTCTGCTGTGCTTAAAACCACTGATCACTACATCCCTCCTCAAGTTTTCCCTCCCCCTTGGGTTTAATGGCATACACTCTTCTCTCCTATTTTTCTTCTGCCTCTTTAACAATTCAAGATGCTCAGTCTGCAAATTGAATTCCTCTCCCTCCACATATCCCATATAAAATGTGGCATTTCTGGGGATCTTCTTGTTGTCAGTGTCCTTCTGATTTCCCAGAAGATTTTATCCATGGCAGTGCCCTGTACTAGGTTAAATAGAGTCCTCCAAAATTTCATGTCCACCTGGAACCCATGAATGTGACTGGGACTTTGCAGATGTTACCAATTTAAGATGAGGTCATACTGGATTAGGGTAGGCCCTAACCCCATATGATTAGTGTACTTATAAGAGGTAAGCTGAGACACTGAGACATAGAGAGGAGAATGCCATATGAAGATGGAGGCAGAGAATGGAGTGATGCATCTACAAGCCAAAAAGCTTCTAGGATTGCCAGTACCACCATAAACTAGGAGAGAGGCTTGGAACAGATTCTTTCTCAGTCTCCAAAAAGAAAGCAATCCTGTTGACACCTTGATTTCAGACTTTTAGTTTCCATAACTGTGACAGAATATCTAAGTTTTTAAAAAATTGTGGTAAAATACATATAACATAAAACTGGCTATTTTAACCATTTTAAGCATACAATGGCATTGATTACATTCACAATGTGCAATCATCACGACTATCTTTCTCATGATACCAAACAGGAACTCTGTATCCATTAAGCTATAACTCCCCATTTCCCCCACATCCTCAGTGATGTCTAATCTTTTTATCTCTATGTATGTGCCTATTCTAGATATTTTACGTAGGTGAAATCATATATTTCTCCTTTTGTATTTGGCAGTGGTTAATGAGATAACCTTGGGCTGGAAGATTAAGGAGCTGGAGGTACTAAAGGTCTATATCCATTGTAAAATAAATTAATTGTCTCTGGAGAATTTTTCATTTTTAGTTAGACTTTATTCCAAAGGGTCACAGTTAGGATGTTAGCTACCAAATGCTCCCCAAAATAATAAAACTTCCTTCTGCTGAAGAACATTGGCTAGTAGGATCCCCTGTAGATGCCAAAGCACATCTGCCATGCCAAAAAGAAGGATAATTTTGGTTTTGGCATAATTACTGTTCTGCTGTTTTTTTTTTTTTTTTTTTTTTTCCGGAGTTAGCCAACAGGTTCAGTTCCTCTCTGAGGGCATGTTGTTAGCATGTAGGAGGATGCTTTCTTCCTGTTTATTCTGGCAGAAATGTATTTGCCCAGTTCAACCAAAAGCTGCACTAAAATGTTCAGGTCTAATTACAAAGGAGGAGTTCAACAACCCTGCCTGCTTTTACTCACTTTGAAATCGGTCTTGCTCTTCCTGCCTGCTTGTATTCTCTTTATGACAGAGTATGAAGGACCTAAAAGAGCAAGAAGAACCTTGGCTCTTTTAAGCCATATAGTTTGGTTCAAAGTTCTTGTCTGAGGAATCCAAAGCCAATAACCGGATCATACTACAGAAAGCCTTACACTGTTTTCAGCGATTGCTCTTATAAGTGAAATAGAGTACGAAGCTAAACAGTGTTAAGCCCGAAACCAAAACTTGCATAGGCTCCTAACTTAACAGACCCAGGCTACCGTTAAACTGAATATTATATGTATCTTATATTTCACAATAAAACTTGTAAAGAATGTTAACTGCCCACCCTAGTGGCCAGGAGATAAGATCATTACCAGAAGGTGGACATGAAAGCTTATTGAGCAGATAAAAACATTTAAAAACACAAAAAGAACAAAATACAACAGCAACCATAATTCCCTACACCTAAGCAAGACCTGAAATATGTTTCTCCATGCTGTTCCAGGAAAGAACAGTATAGAACTCTTGATTCTATTTCACTGATCTGTATCTATACTTATGCAAATACCACACGGTCTTCACTACTGTAGCTTTGTTTTAAGTGTTGAATTTAGGAACTGTGAGTCCTCTAACTTTGTTTCTTTAAATTTTTTTTTTTTTTTTTTTTTTTTTGAGACAGAGTTTCGCTATTGTTACCCAGGCTGGAGTGCAATGGTGCGATCTCAGCTCACCGCAACCTCCACCTCTTGAGTTCAGGCAATTCCCCCGCCTCAGCCTCCTGAGTAGCTGGGATTACAGGTATGCACCATCATGCCCAGCTAATTTTTTTGTATTTTTAGTAGAGATGGGGTTTCACCATGTTGACCAGGATGGTCTCGATCTCTTGACCTCGTGATCCACCTGCCTCGGCCTCCCAAAGTGCTGGGATTACAGGTGTGAGCTACAGCGCCCGGCAAAAATTTTTTTTAAATAATAGAAATGGGGTATCACCATGTTGCCCAGGCTAGTCTCAAACTCCTGGCCTCAAGTGATCCCTCTGTCTCAGCCACCTGAGTAGCTGGGATTACAGATGTGAGGCACCACACCCAGCTACCTTTGCTCTTTTTCAGGACTGTTTTGGCTATTCTGGGTCCCCTGCATTTCTATACAGCTTTTATAATAGCTTGTCAATTTCTTTTTCTTTTGAGACAGAGTCTTGCTCTGTCACCCAGGCTGGAGTGCAGTGGCATGGTCTCCGCTCACTGCAACCTCTGCCTCCTAGGTTCAGGCGATTCTAATGCCTCAGCCTCCCGGTTAGTTAGGATTATAGGCGAGCATCACCACACCTGACTAATTTCTGAATTTTTACTAGAGATGGTGTTTCATCATGTTGGCCAGGCTTGTAGCTTGTCAATTTCTGCAAGAAAGCCAGCTGGAATTTTGTTAGATATGGCATTAGAATATGTAGAACACTTTGGGAAGTATTGCTGTTTTAAAGATTTTACATCTTTCAATCCATAAACACAGGATATCTTTCCTTTCATTTATACCTTCTTAAATATCTTTCAACAATGTTTTACAGTTTTCAGTATCCAAGTGTTGCAATTCCTCATATAAATTTACTCCTAAGCATTTATTTTTGTTGCTATTGTAAATGGAATTGTTTTGGCTGGGCATGATGGCTCACAAGGTCAAGAGATCAAGACCATCATGGCCAAGATGGTGAAACCCTGGCTCTACTAAAAATACAAAAATTAGCTGGGTGTGGTGGCAGGCATCTGTAATCCCGCTACTTGGTAGGCTGAGGCAGGAGAATCACTGGAACCCAGGAGGCGGAGGTTGCAGTGAGCAGAGATCACACCACTGCACTCCAGCCTAGGCAACAGAGTGAGACCCTGTCTCAAAAATAAATAAATAAGGCCGGGTGCGGTGGCTCACACCTGTAACCCCAGCACTTTGTAAGGCCAAGGCAGAAGGATCACCTGAGGTCAGGAGTTCAATACCAGCCTGGCCAACATGGTAAAACCCCTATCTCTACTAAAAATACAAAAATTAGCTGGGTGTGGTAGCCTGTACCTGAAATCCTAGCGACTCAGCAGACAGAGGCAGGAGAATTGCTTGAACCTGGGAGACAGGTTGCAGTGAGCCAAGGCCGCACCACTGCATGCCAGCCTGGGCAACAGAGACTCTGTCACAAAAAATATAAATAAATAAATAAGGAATTGTTTTAATTTCATTCACTGCTGTGTACAGAAATACAATTAAATTTTGAATACTGATCTAGTATCTTCCAACTTTCTGAATTTATCTGTTGGCTCTAATAGTTTTTTGTGGATTCATTAGGGTTTTCTATATTAAAGATCATGTCACCAAGATACTACGAAAAGAAAAGAAAAGAAACTTACAGACCAACATCCCTTATGAACATTAATGTAAAAATCCTCAACAAAATATTAACAAACCCAATTCAGCAGCATATTAAAAGGATTATATACCATGATCAAGTGGGATTTATTCCTGGAATGAAAGCATGGTTCAACATACAAAAGTTGAACAATGTAATATATCACATTAACTAATGAAGGAAAAAAAACATCTTCTGCTTTGGTATCCAGAGAGATCATATTAGGCAACGTTCTTCATCAGGAAAGAAGTTTCATTATCTCAAATGATGCAGAAAAAAGCATTTGACAAAATTTAACATCCCTTCATGATAAAAACACTGAAAAAAAAACTACCCCAACCTAATAAAAGTCATATATGAAAAACACAATGAACATCACACTCAATGGTGAAAGACTGAAAGCTTTTCCTCTAAGATCGGGAACAAGAAAGGATCCCTGCTTTAAATGATTCTACTCAATACAGTACTGGAAGTTCTAACCAGAGGAATTTTAGTCAAGAAAAAGAAATATAAGGGCCAGGCACAGTGATTCATCCCTGTAATCCCACTACTTTGGGAAGCCAAGGCAGGAGAATCACTTTAGGCCAGGAGTTTGAGAACAACCTGGACAACAAAGCAAGACCCCTATTTCTACAAAAAAAATTTAAAAATTAGCCAGGCAAGATAGCACATGCCTGTATTTATAACTATTCAGAAGGCTAAGGCAGGAAGATCACTTGAGCCCAAGAGTTCAAGGCTGCAGTGAGCCATGATTCCAGCACTGCACTCCAGCCTAGGCAACAGAGTAATACCCTGTCTTAAAAAAAAAAAAAAGAAAAGTCCTCCAAATTAGGAAGAAGTAGTAAAATTATCTCTGTTCACAGGTGATATGATCTTAGATGTAGAAAACCCTAAAGATTTTTCAAAACAAAACTGTTAGAACTAATAAATTCAGCAAAATAATAGGATACAAAGTCAACAACCAAATATCAGATGCAATTCTATATACTGACAATGAACAATCTGAAAAGGAAATTACAAAAACAATTCCATTTATAATAGCATCAAAAAGAATAAAATACTTAGGAATTAACTTAACCAAGGAGTAAAATACTTGTACAATGAAAATTTTAAAACAGTGCTAAAATAAATTAAGACATAAGTAAATGGAAACACATTACATGCTCATGGATTAGAATACAATATTTTTAAAATACCGTACTATCCACTGCAATCTATGGAATCAACACAATCCCTATGAAAATCCTAATGATGTGTTTTGCAGAAACAGAAAACCCCTTCCTAAAATTCATGGCCAGGTGCAGCGGCTCAACTGAGGTCAGGAATTCAAGATCAGCCTGGCCAACATGGTGAAACCCCATCTCTCCTAAAAATACAAAAATTAGCTAGGCGTGGTGGTGAATACCTGTAATCCCAGCTACTCGGGGCTGAGGCAGGAGAACCTGGGAGGCAGAGGTTGCAATGAGCCAAGATTGCACCACTACACTCCAGCCTGGGCGGCAAGTGGGAAACTCTTCCAGAAAAAAAAAAAAAAAAAACAACCACCTTCCTAAAATTTATATGAAATCTCAAGGGACCCTGAATAGCCGTGAAAACAATGTTGAGAAAGAACAAACCTAGAGAACTTATGTCCTGATTTCAAAACTAACTACAATACTACAATAATCAAAACAGTATGATACTGGCATAAAGATATATAGACTAGAACAAACAGCCCAGAAATAAAACCTTGCAAATATAGTTGAATGATTTTTCACAAGGGTGCCAAGACCACTCAACGGGGAAAGGAGAGTCTTTTTCAATAAGTGACACTGGGGAAACTGGATATTCACATGCAAAGGAATGAAGTTGGACCCCCTACCTCACCTCATACACAAAAATTAACTCAAAATGGATCAAAGACCTAAAACTATAAAATTCTTAGAAGAAAACAGGGCAAAAGCTTCACAACATTTGGCTGGGCGGGTGGCTCATGCCTGTAATGGTGGCACTCTGAGAGGCTGAGGCAGGAGGATCACCTGAAGCCAGAACTTCAAGACCAGGTTGGACAAGGTAGCTCACGTCTGTAATTCCAGCACTTTGAGAAGCCAAGGCGGGTGGATCACCTGAGGTTAGGAGTTTGAGACCAACCTGGCCAACATGGTGAAACCCCATCTCTACTAAAAATACAAAAATTATCCAGGCATGGTGGTGTGTGCCTATAATCCCAGCTACTCGAGATGCTGAGGGAGGTTTGCTTGAAACCAGGAGGCGGAGATTGTAATGAGCTATTGCGCCACTGTACTGTAGCCTGGAAGACAGCAGAGTGAGACTCTTTCTCAAAAAAAAAAAAAAAAAAGTTCAAGACTAGCTTTGGCAACATGGTGAAACCCATTCTCAAAAAAAAAAAGAGGGCGGGAGGGAGGGATGGAGGGATGGAGGGATGGAGGGAGGGAGGGAGGGAAGGAAGGAAGGAAGGAAGGAAGGAAGGAAGGAAGGAAGGAAGGAAGGAAGGATGGGCTTCAAAATATTGGATTTGGCAATAATTTCTTGGATGTGACACCAAAGACACAAACCTACAAAATAAACAAATTGAACCTCAAAAAAATTTTGAATTTATACATCAAAAGACAATTATCAACAGGGTAAAAAGGCAACCCATAGAATGGGAGAAAAGTATTTGTGAATTATATATCTGATTAATATCCAGAATATATAGAGAACTAAAACTCAACAACAAAGAAACAAAAAACTCAATTCAAAAATGGGCAAAATGCTGAAATAGACAATTCTCCAAAGATATACAAATGGCCAATAAACACATGAAAAAAATGTCCCACATAACTTAATTACTGCAGAGATGCAAATCAAAACTAGAAAATACTACCTCACAACCATTAGGATGACTATTATCTTAAAAAACAAATTAGCCAGGCATGGTGGTACATGCCTGTAGTCCCAGCTACTTGGGAGGCTGAAGTGGGAGGATGGCTTGAGCCTGGGAGACGGAGGTTGCAGTGAGCAAAGATCACACCACTGCACTCCAGCCTGGGCAACAGAACCAGACCTTATCTCGCCCCTCCACACCCCATCCCCGCTCCCCGTCAAAATAAAGCAGAAAATAAGTGTTAGGGAGGATGTGGATAAATTGTTAACCCGTGGGCACTGTTGTTAGAAATATAAAATGGTATAGCCTCTGGGGAAAATAGTATGGCAGTTTGTATTAGTCCGTTCTCATGCTGCTAATAAAGACATACCTGAGACTGGGTAATTTATAAAGGAAAGAGGTTTAACTGACTCACAGTTCCACATGGCTGGGGAGGCCTCACAATCATGGTGGAAAAGCAAGGAAGTCTTATATGGCAGCAGGCAAGAGAGCTCGTGCCGGGGAACTCCCATTTATAAAACCAACAGATCTCATGAGACTTATTCACTACCAGGAGTACAGTATGGGAAAAACCACCTCTATGATTCAATTATCTCCACCTGGCCCCACCCTTGACACTGGGAATTATTACAATTCAAGGTGTGATTTGGGTGGGGACACAGCCAAATCATATCATAGTTCCTCAAGAAATTAAAAATAGAATTACCATATGATCCAGCAATTCCACTTCTGGGTATATATGCAAAAGAACTGAAAACAGGAACTTACATACCCATGTACATAGTAGCATTATTCACAATAGCCAAGAGATGGAAGCAACCCAAGTGTCCACAGACAGATAAATGCATAAGCAAAATACGGTCTATACACACAATGAAGTGTCATTCAGCTGAAAAAGGAAGAAAATCCTGTCGTATGCTACAGCGTAGATGATGAACCTTGAGGACATTATGATAAGCAAAATAAGAATCATGAAAAGACAAATATTGCATGATTCCATTTGAAGTACCTAGAATAGTCAAATTCATAGAGACAGACAGAAGAACAGTGGTACCTAGGGTCAGGAGGATGAGAAAATGAGGAATTACACTTAATGGTTATAGAATTTCAGTTTTACAAGATGAAAAGTGTTACAGAGATGGATGGCGGTGATATATGTACAACATTGATATGGTTTGGCTGTGTCCCCAACCAAATCTCAACTTGAATTGTATCTCCCAGAATTCCCACATGTTGCAGGAGGGACCCCGAGGGAGGTAATTGAATCATGGGGGCTGGTCTTTCCCCTGCTATTCTTGTTATAGTGAATAAGCCTCACAAGATCTGATGGGTTTATCAGGGGTTTCCACTTTTGCTTCTTCCTCATTTTCTCTTGCTGCCACCATGTAAGAAGTGCCTTTCATCTCCCACCATGATTTAGAGGCCTCCCCAGCCATGTTGAACTGTAAGCCCAATTAAACCTCTTTTTCTTCCAAGTCTCGGGCATGTCTTTATCAGCAGTGTGAAAACAGACTAATGGAAACATTATGAATGTAATTTAATACCACTAAACTGTATACTCAAAAATGGTTAAGATAGTAAATTTTGTTAAGTATATTTTAAAACAATAAAAACATTGAAGGGAAAAAAAAATCATGTCACCTACAAATACAGATAGTTTTACTTCTTCCTTTCCAATCTGTATGCCCTCCCTTTTTTTTCTTTTTCTTTCCTAATTGCCCTAGCTAGAACCTCTACTATATTGTTGAACTATAATGTGAGCCGAAGTGGCAAGAGTGGACAAACATCTTTCCCTCGTTCCTGATATGAGGGGGGAAAGTCCTTAGTTTTTCACCATTAAGTACAATGTTAGTTATGGGATTTTTATAGATGCCCTTGATCAGGTTAAGGAAGTTACCTTTTATTCCTAGTTAGTTGAGTGTTTGTATCACGAAAGGGTGCTAGATTTTGTCAAATGTTTTTCTGCACCTATTGAGATAAGAAATGTGGTTTTTGGGCTGGGCACGGTGGCTCAAGCCTGTAATCCCAGCACTTTGGGAGGCGGAGGCGGGTGGATCACGAGGTCAAGAGATCGAGACCATCCTGGTCAATATGGTGAAACCCCGTCTCTACTAAAAATACAAAAAATCAGCTGGGCATGGTGGCGTGTGCCTGTAATCCCAGCTACTCAGGAGGCTGAGGCAGGAGAATTGCCTAAACCCAGGAGGTGGAGGTTGCAGTGAGCCGAGATCGTGCCATTGCACTCCAGCCTGGGTAACGAGCGAAACTCCGTCTCAAAAAAAAAAAAAAAAGAAATGTGGTTTTTGTCCTTCAGTTTTTAGGCATGTTAAACTTGACGTGTCTATTATCAAGCAGAGATGTAAACCAAGCAGTCAGATACAGGAGTATGGAGTTCAGAAGGTCAGAACTAAAGATAAAACATGTAATAATCATCAGAGAAATGCAAATTAAAACCACAACGAGATATCACCTCATTCCTGTTAGATTCTCTATTATCAATAAGATGAAAGATGCTGGGTGCAGTGACTCACGCCTGTAATCCCAGCACTTTGGGAGGCTGAGGTGGGCAGATCACTAGGTCAGGAGTTTGAGACCAGCCTGACCAACACGGTAAAACCCTGTCTCTACTAAAAATACAAAAATTAGCTGGGAGTGGCGGTGTGTGCCTATAATACCAGCTACTCAGGAGGCTAAGGCAGGAGAATCACTTGAACCTGGGAGGTAGAAGCTGCAGTGAGCCAAGAGTGCTCCACTGCACCCCAGCCTAGGCAACAGAGCGAGACTCCGTCTCAAAAAAAAAAAAAAAAAAAAAGAAAGGTAAGTGTTGACAGAGCAGGAGCATCGCCATCTTGGACAAACCCCTCATTCTAAAGATCACCTTAATAAAAAAACCGCCTAAATCCAAAGGGCATCAGCCTAATGGCTAAGGTCAGCATGACCATAAACCACAAATAACATCTCCAACCAGAAATATTCCAAAATCTTCCCTGACCAGAGACATGCTAGCCCCAAGATAATCCCCTCCGGCCAGGAAAATGCCAGCCTTGAGATATCCCACCTCCAGCCAGAAAGATGGCTGCTCCAAGATAACCTCCCCTCCTCCCAGAGACATTCCAACCTCGCCATAAAACTTCTCCCTCACACAGAAAGATTCTAAGCATATGATAAGCCTCCTCACCCTAAAACCAATATATACTCAGTCTACGAGAGACAGTGCCAGAGGAGAAATAAGCCAGAAGCTCTTCTCGAGTTTTATCTAAAATAAACCTGCCTCTAACTGTCGAGCTGCAGTTTGTTTCTTTTCCTCTTTCCTTAACCCTTACCTTTGGTGCCAAACCCCAGGATAGGTGCTGAGGGCAGAGGCTCTCTTGTAACCCAAATAGCAGTATACAACAACATCTCGTCCTAAGTTAATTCCTAGATCCTGAGGGTCTCTGGTCACCCACCCCATCTTTTCTCTCACTTCACTTTTCAAGCAATTCGCATGAGGAGGACAACTAACCTAAAGGGACTGCAAGGCTCTGGCCAAAGCCACTCTCCAGCAAGTTCTCTAAACCCTCAGATCTACCTCCAACTGCCCACAATGGGTATTTCACTCTCACTCTCCCTCCCCCTCCTCCTTTCGTCCTCCCTCCTCCTCTCCTTCCTCCTGGCTCTCCCTCCCCCTCTTCCCCCTCCTCCCCCTCCTCTTCCTCCATCTTCCCTTCTCTCTCTGTCTTCCGCATGTCGCTCCAGTCTAAGGGGTCCTTTGCCAATTCCAACCAGAATATCCAACATGGGTCACTAACCCAGCGGACTGGTAACATCTGCCCTCCCCTGGCTTTCTCTCAGTACCTGGAAAAGTCACGTCTGCCTTCTGGGTCCCTGGAGGACCAGCAGGACTAAGCTAGAAAAAATCTTGGGGATGCCTAGTTTCTTCTCAGCTTGACTGTCCTCTTTAGAAAGAGGACTCCAGATCTCTGTCTTTTGACTGGGGATGCCTAGAACAAAAACAGACCCTCGGCTGCTTCTCACCAGTCCACATGGGTGCCAAACAATCCCACATTTCAATATCCTCCCCACTGGGCTGCATCCTTTACAACCTCGCCAAACCTGGCTTAAGGGGAAGCATAAAACCAAACCATTGAGTCTTTTATTCCAATATGGCCTGGCCCCAATACACATTAGATAATAACAACAGCCAAAGGACAGAAAATGGCACCTTTTACTTGCAAATTCTTAGGGACCTTGAAAACTTTATAACCAGGCATAGCAAATGGCAAGAGGTTCTCTATATTCAGCCTTCTTCTATCTTAGATCCCAATCCTCTCTATGTCAAGTTTGCATCCCTCATGAAATCCTTCTCAATGAAAACACTCTCTAGGTCTCTCCCTCCTCCAAAAACCCTTCCTCCAAAACCCCTTCCCTCAAAAACCCTTCCTCCAAAACCCCTTCCCTTGAAACCCCTTCTGACCCTGCAAATGAACCCCTTCCATATTCCCATCCCCCTGCTTCCACTCCTCATCCCTCCAAACCATCCACCCCAGGGGCCACTCCTGTCCCCAAGCCTTCAGCCCCAAACCCCACTCCTCCTCCTTCTCCACCTATTACCCGTTCAAAAGCTACCAGATAAACCACCCCAGCCTTTCTCCCTCTCCGGGAAGTGGCTGGGGTTGAAGCCATTGCTCGTGTTCATGTCCCTTTCTCCATGTCTCATTTGTCACAAATCGAACAGCCTCTAGGATCCTTCTCTGAAAATCCCTCTCACTATCACAGGGAATTCCTGCATGTAACCCAATCCTTTAATTTAACTTGGCATGATATTTATACAACTCTAACCTCCACCCTCACTCCTGATGAAAAGGAGTGCATCTGGCGTGCAGCTGAAGCCCACACAGATGAACTCCATAACCAACCCCCTATACCAAATCCAGTGGCCAATGATGCAGTCCCCCGTAGAGACGCAGAATGGACTTATGAACAGGAGACAATGGCATCAGGTGAAGGGACCACATAATTATCTGCCTCCTCATGGCATGAACAAAAATACCCATAAGGCAGTTAATTATGGAAAACTCAGAGAAATTATACAGGAGCCCCAGGAGAATCTTGGCCTTTTCTGATCAGGCCTCACTGAAGCCATGCTAAAATATATCAATCTGGATCCAGAATCTAGAGAAGGGCAAACTTTTCTCCACCTTCAATTTACTTCCCAATCTGCCCCAAATAGCAGGAAAATATTATAAAAATTAGAGGAGAGTCCCCAAACATCTCAGCAGGACCTCCTAAATGTGGCCTTCCATGTCTTTTTTTTTTTTTTCTTTTTTTTTTGAGATGGAGTTTCACTCTTGTTGCCCACTCTTGAATGCAATGGCACGCTCTCGGCTCACTGCAACCTCCGCCTCCTGGGTTCAAGCGATTCTCCTGCCTCAGCCTCCCGAGTAGCTGGGATTACAGGCATGCGCCACCACACCCAGCTAATTTTTTATTTTAGTAGAGATGGGCTTTCACCATGTTGGTCAGGTCTCAAATTCCTGACCTCAGGTGACCCACCCCCCTTGGCCTCTCAAAGTGCTAGGAGGCCTTCCATGTCTGTAACAACAGAGATGAGGAACAAAAAATTCAAAAAAGACAAACATCTCTGGTTAAAATACCAGATGCTCCCCTCTGCTGTCAAAAGTTGGTTACACAAAAGCCTCCCAATAACCCCAAAGGAAATTCCCTCACCTCTCCTGGTTCCTCTGTCTCCAATGTGGCAACTCTGGATACTGGGCAAAGGCTTGTCCTAACGCCCCCCCACCCCCCCACCAAACCGTGCCCAACTTGTGGTCTTTGGGGACACTAAAAAATGGACTCCCTCCAACAGGTACACCCTCCCTGTTCGGGTACGGTTCATAATGAGGCCCCCCCGACCATGACAGGAGGAAATCTTTTCACGGCTGGTACTGACAATGGAAGACTCAGGGTGCCTGGGATCCTTCGCCCCCCACATCCAGTGAGTCCAGGGAACCCAGGGTAATTGGGATGGTATCGGGTAAAATTGAAATAATCTTTCTCCTGGATAGTGGGGTGAGCCTACCGGTATTAACTGAATATCAAGGCCCATTAACTTTCATCGATTTCTGTTGTTGGCATGAAGGGCATACAAGTAACCCCATACAGAACACTGCCTCTATACTGCTCATTTCAAGGAGTCATCCTCACTTACTCTTTCTTGGTCATTCCTCATTGTCTCACTCCTTTACTAGGAAGGGGCATCCTACACAAACTAGGGAGAATCATTCATTTATTGGCCCTATATCAAAGCAACCCTTACTTCTTATTATGTCAAGAACAAAACTCCTCCTCAAATACTACACATCAAATAGACTTAAAACCCAAATTCCTGGCTCACACCTGTAATCCCAGTACTTTGGGAGGCTGAGGCAGGTGGATCACCTGAGGATGGGAGTTCAAGACCAGCCCAACAACATGGAAAAACCCTGTCTCTACTAAAAATACAAAATTAGCCAGGCGTAGTGGTGCATGCCTGTAATCCTAGCTACTTGGGAGGCTGAGGCAGGAGAATTGTTTGAAGCTGGGAGGTGGAGGTTGAGGTGAGCTGAGATTGCACCATTGCACTCCAGCCTGGGCAACAAGAGCGAAACTGCATCTCAAAAACCAAAAACAAAAAAAACCAAAATTCCTCAGCCAGGTAAATCCTATAGTATGGAACACTGACTCCCCCTTAATAGCTACCCACCATTCTCCAATTCAAATCTCACTAAAGGATCCTAAGCGCTACATAGTAGTCCCACAATATCCTCTCAACCCTAATGGATTACAGGGACTCAAGCCTATCATCTCCTGACTTTTGGCTGCCAATATTTTAATCTCTACCAATTCTCCCCACAATACTACTATTCTCCCAATAATAAAATAATAATAATAAAAAAAACAGATGGCTCCTATAGACTGGTTAAGGATTTGTGACAAATCAGCTCTGCTGTTGTTCCTGTTTGTCCTGTTCCCAAACACCTACACCCTTCTATTATGAATTCCTCCCAACACTAGCCATTTCTCAATACTGGACCTCAAGGATGCTTTTTTTTTTTTTTTTTTAAACTATTCATCTACATCCCTCTTGTCAAAACCTTTTTTCTTTTGCTTGGACTAACCCTGACACAGTCTACTCTCAACAACTCACCTGGACCATCCTCCCCCAGGGGTTTAGGGAAAGCCCTCACTATTTCAGCCAGGCACTTCAGTTAGACCTCTCCCAACTACTTCTACAACCTAGCATCTTGTCTTCAGTATGTGGATGATTTACTTCTTTGCAGCCCCTCTCTGGAACATTTTATTCAACACATCACCAGGCTTTTAAATTTTTTGGCTGAATGCGGGTACTGGGTGTCCAAAAAGGCCCAATTAACCTCTCCAAAAGTCTCATACCTAAGATTAATCATAACTCCAAATACTCAAGAAATTCCACCAGCATGAAAAGCAAGGTGTTCAACAAATCCCTTTTCCTAAAACAAAAAGGGACTTTCTTTCCTCAGATTAGTGGGATATTTCTGATTATGGAAAGCAAATTTTGCCATTATTGCTAAACCCCTTTATGGATACACAAAAGGCAATCTTGACCAACTACTCACTCCCACCCCAGACCTTTATGATGCTTTCTCTCCCTTAAAATGTGCCTTATTACAGGCTCCTGCTCTAGGCCATCCAAACCCCCTGAGAGCCTTTCAGGTATATTTACAGTTCTCAGAATCAGGCCCTTGGACTATTAGCCCATCCCGTGGGAGACTCCCTCCAACCAGTAGCATATTTTTTAAAACAACTAGATGCCATTTACAAAGGCTGGCCCCATGGCTTAAAATTTTTGGCCACAGCCTCTCTAATTATCCCTGAGGCACAAAAACTCACATTCTACAAACCCCTTCAGGTATTTTCTTCTCATAGTCTGCAAGGGCGCTCAGCTCAATCTCATCCTCCCACATGTAGGCCTTACATTCAACTCTCCTTCAACCCTCTCTCTTCATAGATGCTCCCCCCTTAATCCCACCACTCTTTTGCCTTCAACGCCAATTTTAGACCCTGACCAACACTTATGCTCAAATTTCATTGAAAGTTCTCTCACCATGTTTCACCACCTTACTTTTTTTTTCCCTGAACATCTTTCTTGAATTTATTCACCACCTTACTTTCACTCACATAAAGGAAGCCCCAGATTGGTTTATAGATGGTAGCATATCAAAAAGCCCTCCCCTCCAAGCAGGGCATGCCATCATTGAAGGATATCGTGATGATACCCACTCTCTCCCACCTAGAAGAGTCGTAGGGGCTGCCCCCTTGCCTTTGGGCACATCCAACAAGCAGAATTAGTTGCCCTAATAAGAGTGCTAACCCTAGCAAAAAGTACACAAATTAATATATACGCCAATTCTAAATATGCCTATAACATTATCCATTCCAATGCCCAAATCTGGAGCAAGCACGGCTATGTGACAGCTAAGGGATTCCTATCATTAATGGAAAACTAATCCAGCATTTACTAAAGGCAGCTTTACTTCCAGAAAAGCTTGCAGTTATCCATCGCAAAGGCCATCAATCAGATAAAAAACACATTTCGGTAGGAAACTGTGAGGCTATTGGGCAAAACAAGCCTTAACCAATCATCCAATCCCCGAATACCTATTTCCCCTCATATAACATATCCCTTCCTTTTATCCAGAACACCAAATACAGCAACTAATCATGGCGGGGGCACAATTCAAAACCCCATACTGGTTTGTCCAAAACAAATTAGTCCCATCTGACCCTGAAAAAAATCTACTCATTTACGGGACATTCACTATCTCTTCCATACTAGCCATTCTCCTCTACGTTTCTTAAGCTCCCACATACACATAACCCCAGTTATAAAGGAACAGGTAAAGGCCATTTCCCATCAATGTTCTATTTGCCAAAAGGGTTCATCCTACTCCAACACTGAATTCCCTTTTTTCCCAAACCGTCAAGCTAGGGGACACCTTCCAGGGCAAGATTGGCAAATTGATTTTACCCACATGCCCCCCGGTTAAAAAGGTTCGATTTTTTTCTAGTTCTCATTGAAACTTTTTTGGGATGGGTCGAGGCTTTTCTCACAACCAAGAAACGGGCTTCTACTGTCACTTCCAAATTAATAATGGAAATCAAATCTAGGTTTGGGGTGCGTCTTTCTTTTTAGTCTGGCAATGGTCCTGAATTCATCTCTCAAATTACTCAAACACTTGCACAAGCTCTACAAATCACCTGGAAGCTACACGTCCCGTTTTGACCTCAATCTTTGGAAAAGTTGAAAAAAATGAATGACATCCTAAAAAACACCCTCACCGGGTACTCACTCCAAAAACATAAAGACTGGGTTACACTTTTACTGTTGGCCCTTCTAAAAATTTGGGCGTTCCTGCGTAAACCCTTAATGCTCTGCTCCTTTGAACTCATGTATGGGAAACCACTCACCCCTTTTGTTCCACTTCAGGGTCAAACGCCACCTCTACCAACTCCCCTTGTTTCCCCTCTTCTGCATACCATCCACTATTTCATTTGGAAATATTCTGACAAATACCTGTCACCGACTCCTCTAATTCCTTCCTACAGCCAAGAGACTGGGTTCCCATAAAAGATCCCAGTCCCACCCCTAATTCAGACCTTCATACCCTAAATGAAAGGGACATACCAAATCATTCTTACCACACCCACAGCAGCAAACCTCCAGGGACTCCCCAACTGGTTTCATTATACTTCTCTCAAGAAAACAGACTTCCCTTTGCCATATACCCAAACAACCAAATCTAAAACCCTTTCAGTCTTCTTTTTTGTCTCCAAAGGACCCAATTCCCTTCACCTCACCCAAATCTCAGAAGAGAAATTTACCTAACCAACTTATGTCTCTTTCTCTTCCAAATTTTCATCACTTCCTAACCAACCTTGTTACAGACCTTCAGTGATAACCCTATGAAACTCCCATTATATATCCTCATCAGCTCCTTATTGTTCTATGGGACCTATGGCTTCAAGGAACTTTCTAGGACTTTACTCTCACCCAAATAACCTTTTTCCCTTTTTTTCCCCCAGTATAAATTCCCTAAGCACATCAACCTCACTCCTCACTGCTCTCAAACTCCAATACTCTATAAACCCTACACAATCCCTCTTGCTGCAAGCTAACCCTTCCTTCAGTCCGGAATGCTGAATGTGCTTTATCACTGTCTTCCTCAGTTTACACAGGTCTTCATGCACCCCTTCATGACCTTTTAGCAAGGAGCATAACCCTAATTTATATACTTCAACACGGAACTTCCTTTCTTGAAAGCGCTGACACCTTGGTCAGCGATTATTTCACTTCCGGGGCCAATCAGGCTAACAAACTATTTTAAACCTATAACAACTCCCTGCATTGCCTCGAGCCCCAAGACCCTCTCATTAAAGGGTCTATAACTAAACACACCCCCCTTTTACAACAAGCTTCAGTTTGCTTTTCAGCCTCTGCAGGAAATCTCCCTGTAGGATCCTTAACACCTAACCAATGCAAACCGTACTATCATTATTAAACATTCCTCTAACCATCAAACTAACCAAGTTAACTACCAAGTACCACCTGAAGCAAATGGAGCATTTCTGCAACCGGCTTGTTTGACAGCCTATCCTTCGGCCGAAGGCTCTGGCCTAACTTGTGCTTGTCCCTGGTGCCCACATTTTTCCATGGCTCAGTATCAATGGTGCAACATCCGATCACATCAAATGTGTAAAAAATAACTCTTCCTATATTTCTACTATAGTAGGTATCTCCCTGGCCTCCTCCTTGTCCATTTGGAGTAATGAACCATAGGAAAGAAAAAACACCCCATCTTTAGTTCACCTATTCTCTTTCCCTATCTCTGCCTGTATACACGAGAAAGGCCTGTTCTTTTTGTGTGGCACCAACACATATGTTTGTCTCCCTACCAACTGGACTGGAACCTGTACCCTAGTTTATCTATCTCCCTCCATTGGACTAGCTCCTCCTGATTGACCTTTGCCCATCCCATCCATCCAATATGTTAGAAAAGGAAGGGCCATCCACGTCATTCCCTTAATAGCCGCCTTGGGTATAACCTCTGGACTTGGATTAGAGCAAGCAGATTAGCTACCTCCATAACATACTTTAAGGCTCTTTCAACAGAACTACAGGACTTGTTATAAGACATAGCCCAAAGCCTTATAAGAGTCCAAGACCAACTAGACTCCCTGGCTAGTGTAATCCTTCAAAACAGACGGGGAATAGATCTTGTAACGGCTGAAACGGGGCTGAGGCTCTGCCTCTCAATAGGTGAGGAATGTTGTTTCTACCTCAACCAATAGGCCTAGTAAGAGACGCTGCTGAAACTTAAAGGATAAAAAGCTAAGGGAATATCCAAACAACCAAATAGATTCTTGGTTTGGGACCAAAATCATAGCATGGGTCATCCCATTCCTGGGACCTCTCCTAATAATATGCCTGGGACTAATGTTCTTACCCTGCTTTATTAACCTTTTTCAAAGATTTTTAACTGACAGGATCATGGCCATTTCACAGACAACTACCCCAAAACATCTACAGACAACAATGCTTCTACAGTCAACCCGAGACCAGAAAACTCTCCATCCCTTCGTCAGCAGGAAGTAGTCAGAAAGAACACACTGTCCCTCCTCCTTTTTATAACTATAGGGTCTGGACTGACAGAGCAGGAGCATCGCCATCTTGGACAAGCCCCTCATTCTAAAGTTCACCTTAATAAAAAACTGCCTAAATCCAAAGGGCATCAGCCTAATGGCTAAGGTCAGCATGACCATAAACCACAAATAATGTCTCCACGCAGAAACATTTCAAACTCCTCCCCAACCAGAGACATGCTAGCCCAAAGATAACCCACCTCCGGCCAGGAAGATGCCAGCCTCGAGATAACCTCCCTCCCCATCGGCTGGAAAGATGTCTGCCCCAAGATAACCTCCCTTCCTCCCAGAGACATTCCAGCCCCGCCAAAAAACTTCTCCCTCACACAGAAATATTCCAAGCTTGTGATAAGCCCCCTCACCCTAAAACCAGTATATACTATTACTCTGTAAGAGAAAATGCTCCTGACCAAAATTGGCCAGAAGCCCCTTTCAGGTTTTATTTAAAGTAAACTTGCCTTTAATTGTCGAGCTGCATTTTGTATTTCTTTCCTCTTTCTTTAACTCTTACAAGTGTTGGCAAGGATGTGGAGAAAAGGGAATACTTGTATACTGTTGGTAGTATTATAAGTTAGTATAGACATTCTAGACCGGGCATGGTGGCTCACACCTGTAATCCCAGCACTTTGGGAGTCCCAGGACGGGCAGATCCCTTGAGCTCAGGAGTTTGAAACCAGCCTGGGCAACATGACAAAACCCCGTCTCTACCAAAAATACAAAAAATTAGCCAGGCATGGTGGCGTGCACCAGTGGTCCAGCTACTTGAGGGGCTGAGGTAAGAGGATCGCTTGAGCCCAACCAGGAGCCCCAGGCTGCAGTGAGCGGAGATCGTGCCACTCCACTCCAGCCTGGGTGACAGAGGGAGACCATGTCTCTAAATCAATGAATAAATACATAAGTATGGCCATTGTGGAAAACAGCACAGAGGTTCCTCAAAAAACTTAAAATTGGCCACGCAAGGTGGCTCACACCCGTAATCCCAGCACTTTAGGAGGCCGAACCAGGCAGATCACCTGAGGTCAGGAGTTCGAGACCAGTCTAAACATGGCAAAACCTCATCTCTACTAAAAACACAAAAATTAGCCAGACGTGGTGGCGCATGCCTGTAATCCCAGCTAATCGGGAGGTTGAGGCAGGAGAATCACTTGAACCCAGGAGGCAGAGGTTGTGGTCAGCTGAGATCGCGCCATTGTACCTCAGCCTGGGCAACAAGAGCAAAACTCTGTCTCAAAAAAATCATGACGCTACCATATGATCCAGCAATCTTACTTCTGGGTACTTCCAAAGGAACTAAAATCAGTATGTTGAAGAGATACTCCCATGTTCATTGCAGCATTATTCACAACAGCTAAGAAAAGGAAACAACCGAAGTAGCCATCAACAGGATGAATGGATTTTTAAAATGTGATACATATACACACAATGAAAAATTATTCAGCTGTTAAAAGGCAGGAAATTCTGATTTGCAACAACAACAAATGAACCTGGAGGACATTTTGCTAGGTGAAATAAGCCAGGCACAATACTCCTGGAGAGGGAGAAATACTCCATGATCTCACTTATACAAGGAATCTAAAAAAGAAATATAGAATATCAGTTACCAGAGGCTGAGGGGGATAGGGGTAGACAGGGAAAGAAGAAATGTTAGTCAAAGGTACAAAGTTTCAGTTCAACAGAAGGAATAGGTTCTAGTGATCTACTGCAAAGCATGGTGACTATTATTAATAATAATGAATCATGTATTTCAAAATAGCTAAAAGAATGAACTTTCTTTTTTTTTTTTTTTTGAGACAAGGTCTCCCCCTGTCACCCAGTCTGGAGTGCAGTGTGGCACAATCTTGGCTCACTGCAGCCTCTACCTCCCAGGTTCAAGTGATTCTCCTGCCTCAGCCTCCCAAGTAGCTAGACTACAGATGCATACCACCACACCTGGCTAATTTTTGTATTTTTAGTAGAGATGGAGCTTCGCCATGTTGGCCAGGCGGAAGAATGGATTTAAAATTTTTTCACCACAAAGTAGTAAGTATTTGAGGCGATGGATATGTTAATTAGCCTGATTTGATCATTCCACAATGTATACATGCATTGAAACATCACATTGTACCCCACAAATATATACAATTATTGTTGGTTAAAAATAAAACTGGTCAGGTGCAGTGGCTCATGCCTGTAATCCCAGCACACTGGGAAGCCAAGGTGGAAGATCGTTTGAGTCCAGGAGTTCAAGATCATAATGAAGTATGTTGGCACCACTGCACTTCTAGCCTGGGTGACAGAGCGAGACTCTGTTTCTAAAAAAATTTAAAAAAGAATAAAACTGTACCCCACAAACATGTATAATTATTGTGTGTCAATTATAAATAAACCAAAACTTTAAAAATAAAAAATAAAATAATGACAAAATAAAAGGTTTACTTAATAAAAATGTGAAAGTTCTTAGCACAGAGATGAGATTTAAAGCCAAGAACCTAGATACGATCACCCAAGGAAGGAGTATTCTTTTTTCTTCTTCTTTTTTTTTTTTTTTTTTTAATATATCTGAGCTCGAAGTTAAAAGGAAGGAATAATTTAAAAAAAAAAAAAAAAAAAAAAAAAAAAGCCAGACATGGTGGCTCATGCCTGTAATCCCAGCATTTTGGAAGGACAAAGCAGGTGGATTGCTTGAACTCAGGAGTTTGAGACCAGCCTGGGTAACATAGCCACACCCTGTTTCAAAAAAAAAAAAAAAGACATGGCATTCCAACATTAAAATCATCTATAGATGAATTCCAGCTAATGAATACAGAAGGAAAGGTGAAGTTAGAAAATCACTACTTCATGGCCAGGCGTGGTGGCTCGTGCTTGTAATCCCAGCACTTTGGGAGGCCAAGACAGGCAGATCACCTGAGGTCAGGAGTTCAAGACCAGCCTAGCTAACATGGTGAAACCCTGTTACTACTAAAAATACAAAAAATTAGCCAGATGTGGTGGCATGCATCTGTAATCCCAGCTACCTGGGAGGCTGAGGCAGGAGAATTGCCTGAACCTGGGAGGCAGAGGTTGCAGTGAGCCAAGATCATGCCATTGCACTCCAGTTTGGGCAACAAGAGCAAAACTGTGTTGAAAGAAAAGAAAGAAAAGAAAAGAAAAAAGAAAAATCACCACTTTGTAATCTCTAATAACTGATTTGACACTTTGGGAGGCTGAGGTGGGTGGATCACTGAGACCAGGAGTTCAAGACCAGCCTGGGCAACATCGGGGGACCCCATCTCTTAAAAAAAAGAAACTGATTTAAGCAATAATTATCAACGGATGAAAGGCTGATGGGCTGGTGGGGAACTGTATATTCACAGAATGCTAAGACATCCTGAATGTATTACTTCCTCATCATAAGGGGAAAATGCAACTTTGCAAAGGAGGGATCAGACTGTAATCACTGAACTCACTGATCAACTTTGGCATTACTAAAAGTAGGAAAGTCAGACATTATGTTTCCTGATATGATGCAATATAAAGTACATAGCTTTCCCTATAAAGTATTCATGCCAAAAATATTGAAGCTTAGATCGGGCACAGTGATTCACGCCTGTAATCACAGCACTTTGGGTGGCCAAGACAGGTGGATCATGAGGTCAGGAGTTCGAAATCAGCCTGACCAACATGGTGAAACCTCATCTCTACTAAAAATACAAAAATTAGCCGGGTTGGGCCGGGCGCGGTGGCTCAAGCCTGTAATCCCAGCACTTTGGGAGGCCAAGGCGGGTGGATCACGAGGTCAAGAGATGGAGACCATCCTGGTCAACATGGTGAAACCCCGTCTCTACTAAAAATACAAAAAATTAGCTGGGCATGGTGGTGCGTGCCTGTAATCCCAGCTACTCAGGAGACTGAGGCAGGAGAATTGCCTGAACCCAGGAGGCGGAGGTTGCAGTGAGCCGAGATCGTGCCATTGCACTCCAGCCTGGGTAACAAGAGCGAAACCCTGTCTCAAAAAAAAAAAAAAATTAGCCGGGTGTGGTGGCAGGCACCTGTAATTCCAGCTACTCAGGAGGCTGAGGCACAAGAATTGCTTGAACCCAGGAGGCGGAGGTTGCAGAGAGCAGACATCTCGCCACTGCACTCCAGCCTGGGCAACAGAGTGAGACTCTGTCTCAAAAAAAAAAAAAAAAAAAAATTGAAGCTTAATCTTATCAAGCTTTTATTTTAAATTACAGGAGACAGAACAAACTAATGACACTACAAGGAAGCCATCAGGCTAGTTCAAATCATTGTCATAGAAATAAAAGTGAAGGGGAGAACTGTCCTAGATTAGAAGTTCAAGAAACATAATACTCAAATGAAGTTGTAGACCTTGTTGTTCTACAACTTCAAGTATGGACTACGTATTAGATGGTATCAATGAATTCATTTATTTTGTTAGGTGTGATATAGCATGGTGGTTTTGTAAGAATATGTTTTTTTTTTTTTCGACTGGGTGCAGTGGCTCACATCTGTAATTCCAGCACTTTGGGAGGCTGAGGCAGGTGGATCACCTGAGGCCAGAAATTCGAGACCAGCCTGGCCAACATGGTGAAACCCCATCTCTACTAAAAACACAAAAATTAGCTGGGCGGGGTGGCAGGCACCTGTAATCCCAGTTACTCAAGAGGCGGAGGCAGAGAATCACTTGATCCCAGTGGAGTGGAAGTTTTGCCCCGAGAGCCCACGGTCAGGATGAAGGTTGGGGGCCACCCAGTGACTTTTATTATAGACACCAGAGTGGAGTACTTGGTGGTCACCACTCCAGTTGCCCCATTTAACAACTGGAAGGCAACTGTTGTGGGGGCAACAGGCAACCACGTAGAGCCCCGGCCGTTCTGCCAAGACCAAATATGCCAATTGGGGGGTACCACGTATGCCATAAGTTCCTCTACCTACTGGAATGTTCTGTCCCCCTTCTGGGAAGAGACTTGTTAAGCAAACTGGGGGCACAAATCACCTTTGAACCCCAGGGGACCAGCCAGTCTGACTTTGGGTGAGCCAAAGGGAGTCCTGGTTCTGGCAGTCACACTTCCATGTGAGAAAGAATGGAAACTGCACACTGCCGAGAGGTCAGAGGAGAACCCACTGGAACTCCTGGACGCCTTCCCTACAGTCTGGGCAGAGACAAACCCCCCCAGGGATGGCTAAGGCCCAAAGCTGCAGACAACAGGTGAGGTACCTGGGGCTCATCATCACCAAAAGACACCGGTCCCTGGGACCAGAGAGAAAAAGGGTGACTTGCTCCATGCCCACTACCAACACCAAGTGGAAGATCCAGGAGTTTCTCGGGGCAGCAGGCTTCTGCCGCATATGGATTCCTGGCTTCTCGGACATAGCAAGGCCCCTCTATGGGGCCGTAACTGGGCCGGAAGATAGACCCCTTGAGTGGGGTGATAGCCAAGACATGGCTTTCTGGGAAATCAAGGCACTGCTCCAAAGTACCCAGCACTAGGACTTCCAGATGTGACCCGAGAATTCAATCTGTTCATTCAGGAGAGAAACAAAACAGCACCTGGGGTCCTCACCCAGACTACTTGGGCCTTGGGGCGGGGGGGAAGAGAGGAAAAGAGAGAGAGAGAGAGAGAGAGAGAGAGAGAGAGAGAGAGAGAGGAGACAGAGGGGAAAGAGACAGAGAGAGAGGAGACAGAGGGGAAAGAGACAGAGAGAGAGAAGCCAGGGCCACCGATGGCTCTCAAATGCCTGTTTAACCCACTACCAAGGGCTGCTCTGTGAAAACCCACGGACTACCATTGAGACCATGTGTGGCCTCAACCCGGCCACATTTCTACCCGTGGAGGAGAGAGCCCCAGACCACACTGTGAGGAGGTGGTAGATGAGGTCTTTGCTAGTCGGTCAGACCTCAAGGACTGTCCCCTCCCAAAGGCAGATTTAAACATGTTCACTGATGGGAGCAGCTATGTCCAAAATGGGGAGAGGTATGCAGGGAATGCAGTCACCACCGCTACTGAAGTGGTCGAGGCAGCCCCCTTGCCCAGAAGCTGGTCAGCACAACAGGCGGAATTACATGCCCTCATTCAGGCCCTGTGCTGTGTGGAAGGTAAAACCGTCAATATTTACACTGACTCCAAGTATGTCTTTGCAACTGTCCACATACATGGGGCGATATACAAGGAAAGAGGGCTGCTGACAGCAGGAGGAAAAGAAATCAAAAAAAAAAAAAAAAAAAAAAAAGAAAGGAATCAAAAATAAGGAAGAAATTCTCAGACTGCTAGAAGCAGTTTGGAAGCCCAAAGAGGTAGCTGTTATACATTACAAGGGCCACCAAAGAGGAACTGATCTTATCTTTACAGGAAACTGGCTGGCTGACCAAGAGGCTAAGGCAGCTGCACTGAAGAAAGGGCCTGTGCAGGCCCCTTCCCACTTGTTCACAGTCACCCCTTGGCTACCAGAGGATGTGGGAGAAAGCCAGAGTACTCTAAGGAAGAAAACCTGTAAGCACAGCAAGAGGGGAAAAAGCAGAGTGCTGGGGGATGGTGGCTACTCCCTGACAACAGACCAGTGTTTGCCTAAGAACTTGCCTCATACCGTCACTGCTCAGTGCCATGGTCTCACCCACCTAGATATAACTGATCTGGAAACCTTACTCAATATTACTATATTGCAACCCTCCCCAAACTCTGCTGCAGTAAGCAATCAGTGCCTTACCTGTACTAAAAACAACCCCCCACAGTGGCTGAAACCTGCCCCAGGGGTGCAACGGGTGGGCGGCTACCCCTTTGAGGACATAGAGGTGGACTTCACTGAAGTCAAGCCCAGTAAAGGATACAAACTTACTGGTCCTTGTACGTACATACTCAAGCTGGGCTGAGGCACTCCCAACTGAGATGGAAAGAGCTCGAGAAGCAGTGAAAAAGTCCTTCGTGAAATTGTTCCCATGAAATTGTTCCCCGATATGAGATTATACTCACAATACACAGTGACAATGGGCCAGCATTTGTGGCAGAGATCATCCAAGCCCTTACCAGAGTGCTCAAGATTCCTGAAAACTCCAGGAATCCATATGCGGCAGAAGCCTGCTGCCCCGAGAACAGGCTGCAGGCCACAAAGTTCAGGGAAAGTGGAGTGCATGGATCGAACCCTGAAGATTACACTAGCAGAGCTCTGTCAGGAAACCCAGGTTTCCCGGGTAGATGTGCTTCCCTTAGCCCTGCTTCGGTCACGGTGTACACCAGGACCTATCGGTTACTCACCCTGTGAAATCCTGTTCGGGAGGCCCCCCCACCTCTGGTTAGCAAAGTGAGGGGAGACCTCAGGCAGCTAGAGAAAACAAGCATGACATCCCAGCTGCAAGCACTGGGAAAGGTGCTGTCCCAGGTCAGTCAGTTTGTAATAGAAAGAGCACCTATCTTCCTAGCCAATCCAGTACATCTCTTCCAACCTAGGGACCAGGTCTGGGTGAAAGATTGGAAAAAGAAACCCCTCCAACCTGTCTGGACAGGGTCCCATACTGTAAAACTTGTCACTCCAACTGCTCTCAAAGTCGCAGAAGTCCTTCTGTGGGTACACTATTCCAAAGCCAAGAGGGCCCACCCAAACTCATCGCTGGACCGGTGTACTGCACATCCAGACCTGCGGCACCCCATGAAAATCATGCTCCTGTTAGCTGAATCCTGAGAACTCGTCAAGCCCTGCTCTAGTCACACAACCGGAAGCTGACTAGTCAACCCACGGCCGAAGCTTGAGGAGCCTCCACTGAATTAGCAAATGTGGACTGAAATCTTAATCCTTAGAACTATTCTGACAGCATTTGTTGTTCTACTGTTGTGCTGTCATTACTGTTGTCCATTGAGGGACATTCGTTGTCCACGTCTGGTGTAAAATGTCACTTCCTGTTTTGCTATTAATAATCTTCTTGGCCCTTGCCTTCAGCCCTTGCCTAATTAACATACTTCGGTGCTTCATTGAAGCCATGGTAATTAGAAAAACAAATGCTCAGTTGCTGGCCCTCCCTGGGTACAAGCCGCTAAACACAGGCACCAGGGTGCAAAGGTGGTGCTCCCTAATATCCATAAGAGAGCATCAAAGTGGGGGATGAAGTGGAAGTTTTGCCTAGGATTTTGTTAGCACATAGCAACTTCCCTATTTTAAAACTGTCCCTATTTTTCTGCTAATAACTGCCTCTTTCTGCTCTGTACCTCAGCTTATTGCTTACTAGCTACAAACCTTAAGGAAAACTTCCATGTTGTCTAAAACCTGCTGCATTGTCTAAAGTTCTGAGTTACTTCCCCTGTCCCTTCACCTATAAAAACTGTGTACTTTTCTTAGCAGAGTCCTGACTTTTGGGTGTGAACCCTTCTGGGCCCGCTGGCGTAATAAAGTGTGTTCCTCCATTCCCCTGAGTGCCACTTGGGTTTCTTGTCAGGTAAAATTTTCTGCAATACCAGGAGACGGAGGTTGCGGTGACCTGAGATTGCACCACTGCTCTCCAGCCTGGGTGACTGAGCAAGACTCCATCTCAAAAAAAAAAAAAGAATATGTTCTTTTTAAGGAATATATACTTAAGCATTTCAGGGTGATATGACACATCTAGGGATTTAAATCATCTTAGAAGATATGAGGAGGAATATATCAACAGAATCTGAAGCAGCAGCCAGTGAGGTAGGAAGAAAATCCGGAGAGCACAGGCTCCTTGGAAGATCAATGAATAATGTGTCTCATGGAGAAGTGATCAACTTCGTCAAGTATTACTGGTCGAGGTAGATGAAGGTTGAGAATTGACTACTGGATTTAGTTATCTGAATGTTATTGGTGACTTTGGTAAAAGCAGTTTGAGTAAAGTGATGGGGTGAAAACCTGATTGGGGCGAGTTCAACAGAAGTTAGGAGGCAAGAAATAGGAAATGACAAGCGTACACAATAATACAAAAATACCTGGAATTTTGCTGTAAAGGAAAGAAAAGAAATGGAGCAATAACTGGAAAGGAAAATACGATCAAGAGAGGATTAAAGAATTGGTTGGTTGAAGTCCTTATACCAGTGAGTGACAAGGGATAAGATCTTTTGCACAAATGGAGGGATTATGCCTTAACTAGAAGCATGAAGAAATCATCCATACTAACAGGATAGAAAGCAAAGAACACAGGGGGAATAATGCTGGGAAGTGAACTGATACAGGAGAAGCAGCTTGTGGAAACTCTCTTCTGACTGCTTCTGTCAACCCAGCGAAATTGGAAGCAAGAGAGATGAGAGGTGTTGAGGGTCTGAAAAGCAAGAAGGTATGAAACAGGCATTTAGTAGAATGGATGAGTGATTATATTAGATAAATGAAATATGATTGCCAGGTAGCATGAAGGGTCTGCTTGACATTAATATTGATGGATTTCATTCAAGTGAGACCAGTCAGCATTACTGTTTCTTCAACCATGTTCATCTGCACAGGCCAGAGTTGGCTTTAGCAAAGTGTATTAGTTTCCTATTGCTGCCGTTATAAATCATCACAAATGTTAAAATAACACAAATGTATTATCTTTTATCTTGCAGGTTACATAGGTTAGAAGTCTGACACAGGTCTCACTGGACTAAAACTAAGGTTGCAGCAGGGCTGTGTTCCCTCTGGAGGCTCTAAAGGGAGAAATCTGCTTCATGACTTTTCCAGCTTCCAGAGGCCTCACACATTTCTTGGCTCACAGCCCCTTCCTCCATCTACTGAGCCAGGTAGGACAGGTTGAGTCCTCACACTGCATCACTATGACCTCCTCTTCTGCCTCCCTCTTCCAATTTTTGCTTTTTTGTAGACCAAATTTCACTCCTGTAGCCCAGGCTAGAGTGTAATGGTGCAATCTTGGCTCACTGCAGCCTCTACCTCCCGGGTTCAAGCAATTCTCCTGCCTCAGCCTGCCGAGTAGCTGTGATTACAGGTGTGCACTACCACACCCAGCTTATTTTTTTATTTTTGTAGAAATGGGGTTTCACCATGTTGGCCAGGCTGGTCTGGAACTCCTGACCTCATGATCTGCCTGCCTTGGCCTCCCAAAGTGCTGGCATTACAGGTGTGAGCCACCACACCCAGCCCCTCTTCCACGTTTAAGCACCCTCTGATTACACTGGGCTCACCCAGATATTCCAATTTCCCTATTTTAGGGTCAGCTAGTTAGCGACCTTAATTCCTCTCCACCATATGAGGGTAGCACATTTACAGGGTTCAGAAAGCATGTGGAGATCCTCAGGAGGCCATTACTGTGCTTACCATACGAAGGCTACGGTCTTGCCAAGCCAGTATAATGAAGTGTGAAAGAGAAAAAAAAAGAAGTTAAAGTTGTATACAAGGAAGCCTCCACAATTATTGACTCTGAACTTCAAACTCTGTAAGGAGAGAAGTGAGAACCTGAGGGGTGTGCAACAGTGAAAGATGCAATCAATGAACTACAGGTCCCAATGACATCAAATGGTTGTTGGAATAGGTGTATTAGAGGGAGTAAGGTAGAGGTTGGAGAGTAGAATGCTTGAATGGTGGTTAATAATGGAAATGTAATAGCAAGTATGATTCTGCTGGGTGTGGTGGCTCACACTTGTAATCCCAGTGCTTTGGGAGCCAGAGGTGGGAGGGTCACTTGAGTGCAGGTGTTCAAGACCAGCCTGGGCAACCCAGTGAGACTCCTCCATCTCTACAAAAATCGTTTTTTTTTTTTTGCTTTTTTTTAAAGATGGGTTTCATCATGTTGGTCAGGCTGCTCTTGAACTCCCGACCTCAGGTGATCCACCTGCCTTGGCCTCCAAAGTGCTTGGATTACAAGCGTGAGCCACCGCACCCAGCCCTACAAAAATCTTTTAAAAATTAGCCAAGCTTGGTGGCACACACCTGTAGTATATGTTTATATGTACAATAAGTCCTCAGTTAACATGGTCAGTAGGTTCTTGGCAACGGCAACTTTAAGCAAAATGATGCACAACAGGCCCCTGAATAACACTGGTTCATTCAATATCATTTTGCTGCAACACTGATGAGAAAAATACTGGTTTTACTATGTCATTTCACTTAAAGTCACAGTTTCCTAGAACCTATGGACAATGTTCAGTGAGGACTTACTGTATCCACACACACGTATTTGCCCATGGATGTGTGTATTTGTAGAAGAAAATATTAGAAGTCCTAGTTTCAAAAGTATCTTAACTTTTGAATTGACTCATATAGCTCATCACACACCAGCCTGAGAAAATAAAAATAAATTCTTACTCACACTATTGATTTTATCAAACTCTGGCATGTTTTTCTTGAATAGCAATTTTAAATACCCATTCCCTAAGACCAGCAATCCCAGTTCCAAAGCGTATCCTCAGTTAAAAAGTGCACAAAGGGTGCCTATTACAACAAAAGTATAATGGCAAACAATTGGAAAAATCTAAATGAAAGACCTGGCATGGTGGCTCATGTCTGTAATCCCAACGCTTTGGGAGGCCGAGGCAGGAGGACTGCTTGAACTCAGGAGTTCAAGACAAGCCTGGGCATCATGGCGAGACCCCATCTCTACTAAAAGTACAAAAAAATAGCCAGGTGTGGTGGTGTCTGCCTGTGGTCCCAGATACTCAGGAAGCGAGGTGGGAGGATCACTTGAGCCCGGGAGGGATGGAGGTTGCAGTGAGCCAAGTTAGAGATCGCGCCACTGCACTCCAGCCTGGGTGACAGAGCCAGACCCTGTCTGTAAAAATATATATAAAATAATAAAAATTAAAAAAAAAAATTACCGGGGCATGGTGGCACCCACCTGTAGTCCCAGCTATGAGGAAGGCTGGGGCAGGAGGACTGCTTGAGCCCAGGAGTTCAAGGCTGCAGTGAACTATAATGAGGCCATTGCATTCCAGTCTGGGGGACAGAGCAAGATCCTGTCTCAAAAAAAATTAAAGTAGTACAATTCAGAGACAGAATACTAGTTGCTAGGGGCTGAGGGGAGGGGAAAATTGGGAGTTGTTTAATGGGAGTAGTTTCAGTTTTGCCACATTAAAAAAAGTTCTGGAAGTGATGGGCAGTTGCATAACAATATGAATGTAGTTAACAATACTAACCACACATTTAAAAATCGTTAAAGTGATACATTTTATTTTTCGTAAAACCCATCTCCTGCACAAAAAGATAAATTTTATGTTATGTGTACTTTACAACAATTTAAGAAAAAATTTAAATGCTCATCCCAACATTACCATGTCCCCCACCCTTAGCCAACTGCTGAATGTTTACTCATTTTTCAACGCACAGCTCAAATGTCTCCTCTTGCCACTCCATCCCTTAGCTGACCACTCTTGTAGTTGGCCATCCCCTCATTTATGCCAACACTATGCCCTGCACATACATTATACCGCTTACAGCACTTATAAAATATAGTAATTATCGCTTCACAGATCTGTTTCCACTACTAAATTACAAGCAATCTGGGGCGCAGGGACCTTGTTTTACGCATCTCTGTATCCCCTAGATTTGGGCCTTGATAAGCTGAAAAGAATCAAGAAGGGCTTGATTAAAGCTTTGGCTCTTAAGGAGCTCATACCAGAGGGTCATTTGCCTAAAAGGAGAGGCATCGGGGTCTCCCCCAAGTTTTAGAAATCTGGTCAAACATCCAGAGCTTACTCCCACACCCTACTGCGAGAAGAGTGTGAGCATGCGTCTCAAGGCTCCGCCTCAGCAGTTTGAGTCCCCAGAAGGATACGGGGGCCACCCCCACCTCCGCCCTAGGCCAGGTCGGTTAGCTAAACCAGCCCAGCAGCCCAGACATACCTCAGGTAATGAGCAGCCTGCTCTGGGCTCAAGGCCTCGGCTTCCGGAAACCTTCCCGACGCCTCCATGACCCTCGAATCGGGTTCCAGTTACCGCGGCGGGAGCTTGGAGCTTGAATTTCGCTCACTCCGCCCCGCGCATGCTCTCTGCGCCTGTGGAAAGGGACGCAGCCAACCGTCGGCCTCGCGGCCGGCCAATCCCCTACCGCACGCTGCGACGCCACAGCCTGAACCCCGCCCATGAGAGTAGGCGCCTGCGCCTACGCTCGCCGAGAGGTAGGAGGCCATCTTTGCCTGCAACACACTAAGTGTGTTGCGTCACTCTGTGGCGCCTCGCGTTTCAACCCAGTTTAAACCGTGCTGCGGCCAGTTCGTTCGCGCGTGCGTGTTCCATTACTGGGAGTGAAGGAGACATTGTGGCGACACCTGGAGATCTACTCCGCCGCCTGTGTACCGCAACCAACCCCGCCTCGCATCCACAGATATCCTCCCTTCCATGATCGCCAGTACCTGGCACGGAGCGTGCTTTGAATTCAAAAACCCTGGGAGGCATAGTCTCTATGGTTTAAACTCACATTGAAGAAGCGACCGGGCGCGATGGTTCACGCCTGTAATCCCAGCACTTTGGGAGGCTGGGGCGGACAGATCACTTGAGGTCAGGAGTTCGAGACCAGCCTGGCCAACATGGTGAAACCCTGACTCTACTAAAAACACAAAAATTAACCGGGCGTGGTGGCAGGCGCCCGCAGTCCCAGATACTGAGGGGGGTGAGGCATGAGAATCGCTTACACCGCAATTGGCACCACTGCACTCCAGCCTGGGTAGCAAAGCGAGACCCAGTGTCAAAAAAAAAAAAAAAAAAAAAAAAGGCTGGGCGCGGTGCGTCACACGTGTAATCCAAGCCCTTTGGGGGGCCGAGGTGGCGGGGAAGCGGGGGGCAGAGGGGAATAGCACTTGCCTTCAGGAGTTTGAGACCAGCCTGGGCAACATAGTAAGATCTCTATTTTTTTTAATTTTTAATATTTTTTCTTTTCCTCAGGGCGTTATGCTATATTTATTTATTTGTTTATTTATTTATTTTTTGAGACGGAGTTCCACTCTTGTTACCGAGGCTGGAGTGCAATGGCGCGATCTCGGCTCACCGCAATCTCCGCCTCCTAGGTTCAGGCAATTCTCCTGCCTCAGCCTCCTGAGTAGCTGGGATTACAGGCACGCACCACCATGCCCAGCTAATTTTTGTATTTTCAGTAGAGACAGGGTTTCACCATGTTGACCAGGGTGGTCTCGATCTCTTGACCTCGTGATCCACCCGCCTCGGCCTCCCAAAGTGCTGGGATTACAGGCATGAGCCACCGCGCCCAGCTGTATTTATTTTCAAGAGAGAGAGAGAACGGTCTTCAAGAATCTTGAACCTGGGAGGTGGAGGCTGCAGTGACCCAAGATTGTGCCACTTGCACTCCAGCCTGGGTGACAGAGCGAGACTCCAACTCAAAAAAAAAAAAAAAAAAAAAAAAAAATTAAAGTTCTTATTTAAGAAATAAGCAGTTAGGTTTACATACTTGGTGTAATAAGAGGAAGACAAAAAACAAAATCTGGGCGCGGGGGTTCACGCCTGTAATCCCAGCACTTTGGGAGGCTAAGGCAGGCAGATCACGAGGTCAGGAGTTCGAGACCAGCCTGGCCAACATGGTGAAACCCCATCTCTACTAAAAATACAAAAGTTAGCTGGGCATGGTGGCATGTGCCTGTAATCCTAGCTACTTGGGAGGCTGAGGCAGGAGAATCGCCTGAACCTGGGAGGCAGAGGTGGCAGTGAGCCGAGATCGTGCCACTGCACTCCAGCCTGGGCAACAGAGTGAAACTCCATCTTAAAAGAAAAAAATAAAGAAGTTGTGCTGTGGTCACCATTTCTTCAGAAGCACCAACTAAGATACAGTCATTTTCAAAGGCAGAGCCTTTAAAAAAAAAAAAAAAAAAAAAAGGCAGAGCCTAGAGATTGAGGATATGTGATTGAGTTTAAGTGGCTTGCTTGGGTGACACTAAATAGGAAATTATGAGCAAACAAAAATCGTCCTTGTTCATATACCGTTAAGAACACACACATGATTCCTCAAGATACTAATTTAGCATTCAGTATTTGAAAACTACTGACCCAGTAATACATCATACGTCCAGAGAATTTTAAGCTTTTTATAACATTCACAGACCATTATCAGTTAAAAGGGATCTTGGAAAACATGGGCTGTTTTCCTGGTTTGTATGACTTGAAGCCATGCCCTTTGTTAAGAGGCCTTTTAGTATACTATTATCCCAATTTTTCAGACGTGGCAACAGGTTCAGAGAGATAAAAGTGACTTCACCTAAGCTTCCTGAGTTTGGAAGCAGCAGAGCCAGAATTCAATACTAGGGCCATGTGGACCCAAATCTGTGCTGTTTCACTGTGTCACACTGGAAAGAAGAGGGCAGTGGTGGGAAATTAGGTTGATGAGGTAGTTGAAGGCCAGGTTGTGAAGGAGCTTGTTTACTCTGCATAAGTGTTTGAATCACATCTTTTCCTAGAGGCCAGCCTGGATTGGGCTGTGCTATGGTCTGAATGTCCTTCAAAATTCATGTGTTGAAACTTCTTTTTTTTTTTTTTTGAGATGGAGTTTCGCTCTGTAGCCCAGGCTGGAATGCAGTAGTGTGATCTCGGCTCACTGCAACCTCTGCCTCCTGTGTTCTGGTTCAAGCAGTTCTCCTGCCTCAGCCTCCCGAGTAGCTGGGATTACAGGCACGTGCCACTATGCCCAGCTAATTTTTAGATATTTAGTAGAGACGGGGTTTCACCATGTTGGCCAGGCTGGTCTTGAACTGAACTTGTGACCCACCAGCCCCGGCCTCCCAAAGTGCTAGGATTACAGGCATGAGCCACCATGTCTGGCCATGTGTTGAAACTTAATCTCCACTGTGGTGGCATTGAGAGGTCGTGCCTTTTGGGAAGTAATTGTGTCATGAGGGATCTTACTTCATGAATGAATTAGTGCCTTATGAAAGGGCTGGAGGGAGCTAGTTTAGGCCCTTTTGGCTCTTCTGCATTTCTACCATGTAAGGACACAGTATTCCTTCCCCTCCAGAGGACGCAGCAACAAGGCGCCATCTTGGAAGCAGAGAACAGCCCTCACCAGACACCAGTCCTGCTGGCACCTTCATCTTGGACTCTTCAGCCTCCAGTACAATAATAAATGTATTTCTATTGTTTATAAATTATGAGTTTGAGTCTGTGGCATTTTATTATAACAGCACAAAGGAGCTAAGGATGAATTGAGTGTCCAGACACCCTGGGTACCCAAAGGATGCGTAGGATGAAAAGAGCAGAATAGGAGAGAAAATGTACTGGAGAATTCTGCAGAAAGGAAAAGAGAGGTGAGAGCACAAAAATCTGCATCTTGAGTCTGGGGAATGCCATGTCTAGTTGTGCTTTGGTTCAGAGTCCACCACCATCACTCATATCTTGGGAAATGTTGAGAACTCAAGAAGCAAAGCAGGCCCTTGGTGATGGGTTGTAGGCAGCTGCCCCACTGTGGGCTGTGAAGAAGAGCTAAAGAGAGCTCCCTCAGGAACCGGGCTACCTCCCTTCTGCCTCCCAGCTGGCAGCGATGCCCAAAGGTCCTGATCACTGGGAAGGAAGGACCAATCCTCAGCTTGCCTGCCCTTTGACTATTGGATTTTCTAAGCCCCATTTTCACACAGTTGTAGGGATCCTCCCTTCTTTAAACTCCCCAGCTCTGGCTGCTCCTCACCTCTCCTTCAATCCTGTAGTCTCTGCTTCCTTTGGGCCCTTCTTGGTGCCTTCTAGAGTCCCAGCTCTCAACCCAGGGCTCTGATGACCCAGGAAACTCCCCAGCCCAGGCTCCTAGTTCTCCTTCGTAAATGGTTACCCAGATGCACAGCCTGAAAATAAGAGAGGGATTGGGAGAATTTTGAGTGGGTAAATGTAGAGAATGAAAGAGAATCAAAATAATAGTTACCACTATATCCCTCTTATGGGACAGACCCTATTCAAAACACTTTACATAGAGTAACTCTCATCTGTTCTTCATTATGCACCTACCCCAAATCAAATGCTCCTGCTCCCCCAGCTTCTCTCAAGGGAATGGGGTTTAAAAAGCTCTCCCTAGGCCAGGCACAGTGGTTCATGCCTGTAATCCCAGCACTTTGGGAGGCCGAGGTGGGTGAATCACCTGAGGTCAGGAGTTTGAGGCCAGCCTGGCCAACATGGTGAAACCCCATCTCTACTATCATCCTCCTTTTACAGATGAGGAAACTGAGGCACAGAAAGATTGAATAACATACAAGTTTACACAGCTTGTGAGTGGTGAAGCAGGATTCCAAACACAGGCAGTCTGGCTTTCTACTTTTTGCTCTTAAACACGATGCTAGTTAGTGTTATAGAAAGCAGCAAACAGTTGAAGAAAAGGATGCGTTCATCCATTTACTTATTCATTTATTTTGTAAATATGTGTTGAGCCTTTACAAGATGGCCAGGCAAGGATCTGGGTGCTGGGGGTAGAGTGGTGAGCAAAACAGGTTCTTGCTATCAAAGAGCTTAAAGTTCCATGGGGGAGATGGACTTGAAACAATAATCATACAAACCCTTGGAAAATTACAAACATGAGGAGGGCTCAGAAGGAAAACTGCAGGCAATCATGAGAGCATGCAATGAGGTATCTGACCCAATCTGGAGGGCTGGGAAAGGTTTCTCTGAGGAAGTAGGATTTGAGCTAGGAGCTAAAGGATAGGGAGGAGCTAAAGGATAGGGAATAGCTAACCAAACAAAAAGAAAAGGGAAGGGCATTTCAGGCAGAGGGAATAGCATGACCAAAGGCCCTGAGGCAGGAAAGGGTTTGATGTATATGAAGAACTAAAAAGGCTACTAAGGTTGGAGCAAGCCTAGAATGCCAGACTTGAAGCAGTTTATTGGACTCCAATCTAATGCCACAGGTAAGGGAACTGTCACTGGGAAAGAAGGAAGTGACCAGTCAGACCCTGAATCAGTGACAGAAACAGGACTCAAACCTAGTTACCTTCACTCCCAACCCAGTGTTTTTTCCAGCACACATCATGGCTTCCCTGCATATGAGGAGGGAATGCCAGCAAAATGCTGCTCTTGGGGACCAAGAATGGGAGAGTGTTTTTGATAACTAAATGAAATCTTCATGGACAAGGAGATCATGCGTGGGTTTGGGGCTGAGCACAGTGGCTCGCGCCTGTAATGCCAGCACTTTGAGAGGCCAATGTGGGAGGATCGCTTGAACCCAGGAGTTTGAGACCAGCCTGGGCAACATGATGAAACCCCATCTCTATAAAAATACAAAAATTGGCTGTGTGTGGAGGCATGTGCTGTAGTCCTAGCTACTCAGCAGGCTGAGATGGGAGAATCTCTTGAGCCCAGGAGTTCAAGGCTGTAGTAAGCAGAGTTGTACCACTGCACTCCAGCCTGGGTGACAGATCCAGTCTCAAAAAAAAAAGGAGCCGAGGTGGGTTTGGGGCAGAAAAAAAAGATGAAAGCAATTAGTAACAGCAATAATTTATTTATGTATTTATTTTTGAGACAGGGTCTCACTCTGTTGCCCAGGCTGGAGTGCAATGGTGTGATCTTGGCTCACTGTAACCTCAAACTCCTGAGCTCAAGTGATCCTCCAGGCTCCAGTTATCCTCTCACCTCACGCTCTTTAGTTTCTAGGACAACAGACACGTGCCACCACATCCACCTAATTTTCTAATTTTTGTAGAGATGGAGTCTTGCTATGTTGCCCAGGCTGTTCTCCAACTCCTGGGCTGAAGAAATCCTCCCACCTCAGCTTCTCAAAGTGCTGGGATTACAGGCATGAGCCACTGAGCTCTGGCAACAGTAAGAATTTGTGTTTCCCAAATAAAAAAGAAAAATAAACAAAAAACAAAAAACAAAAAAAAAAAAAAAGAATTTGTGTTTCCCAGATACCTAATTAGGCTTCTCCCACCGCATTTCTTGCTAGAGTTGTTATAAAGTAGGTAGGATTTGGGGATAGGGGATAGAGGATTGAGACTGAAGGTTTAATCTCCCAGGGGAAGCAGGAAGGAGAGCAGTGGGATGGAGGCTGCCCCAGCCAGCCAAGAGTCATCTCCAGCTCTGCCAGCAGAGGGAGCCAGAAACTGAATTTCCTAAGAACGGCAGCTGGCCTGGCCCCTGGGATGGATAAACCCTTACTGGAAACCAACCAAGTCAGCCCAGGATGCTGTGGAAATGACAGGAACTGGGATGAAGGGAGGGAGCCAAGAGTTAGAATTATCTGTAGGTTCTTTGCCCTAAGTTTCGCAGTCTGTGACAAATGCCTTCTAAACCTGCCTTTTGGGGTTTGGTTGAAGTGGGCACCAAAGGGTACAGAAACCTTTGACAAGGCAGTCCCACTGCACAAAACCTGGCATCCTCCACTTTCTTTGTTTTACCTCACTCACTCTCAAGACCTCACAATTCTGTCTCTAGCTTCATCCTCTCTCCTGAGTTTTGGACCAAAATGGCAAACTGGCTATAGGACATGTCACCCTGGAAGCTCAAACTCAACATGGCACTGAACTCACCCACTCTCCCCTAGACCTGCTCCCTCAATATTTCCCATCTCCATGAATGGCACTACCAACCCCCCAAGTGTTCAAGTCAGAAAACGGAAGGTATCTTTGGGGCCCCCCTCTTATCTGCCCCTCGCATTCAATTCATCAGTGAGTCCTGTTGTCTCTACCTCTAAAATACATCCCAAATCCAATCACTTCTCTCCATCTCCACTGTCACCACAGTAGTCTATGCCACCATTCTTTCTCCCTTGAACCACTGCACTAGCCTCTTGACTTGTCTTCCTGCTTCTTTTGTGCCTTTTCCCCACTGTCTGATCTCTATCCAGAAACCAGAATCATCTTCCAAAAACAGCAAACTGATCATGCCATGGCCCTGTCTAAATCCTTCAAAGCCTCCTCATTTCCCTCAAGACCAAGTCCTGCCTTCTCACTATGGCTTACAAAGCCTTCCTGATCTGGCCTCTGACTCTCCAGCCATGTCTTACTTCTTCACAACCCTTACACATACATGCACACACTCTCTTCTCAAACTGAACAACTTCCAGCTATTCAGATATTGCCTCCAGGCCTCCCCACATGCAGTTTCCTCTGCCTGGACTCTTCCTTTTCATGTCACTATTGTTTGTTTGCTCCTCTTATCTCAGTGCAGGTCTCCCTGCTTCCAGGAACCTTCCCTGATCCTTCTATACATAATGGCTGACCAGTAAATAGTTGTTGGATGGATGGATGGATGGATGGATGGATGGATGGATGGATCGATGGATGATTTGTCAATTAGTAATCCTAAAGGAGAGCACTGGGCGCTGTGCTAGAGAACTAGAATGAGGCCCTGGGTGGGATTGATATATCCAAAGTCATAATGGGGACCAGGAACCAGGGAAGTGGAGAGGGCCAAATATACCCATCCCAGCCACTCCTCTTGCCAATACTACCCCTGTATCCCTCTTATACCTGCCTCCAGATGGACTTGGAAGTAGCACAGAGGATTCTGAGGTACACCAGGAACTAGACAGCCCTTTTCTAGTCCCTTCCCAGATCTTGTGTGCTAGACAAAGCCACCCATGCTTGGCTGTGGGATGAACGGGTTCCAGCCAGAGCCTAGTGTTGCTCGACTCTCTGGATGCCCTATGCCCACTTGTTCCCCAAGTCAAGGACATTTCTGGGAGCTCCCCATGACCTCCCCTGTAGCTTCCTTATCCTCCTCCTGCAGCAGCAGAGAAACCCTGCCTATATAGCAAGGGTGCCTCTCCCAAAACCCAGGGTCAAGTCTTCTCCCTGGTGCTAGCCCAAGAAGGGACTCCAAGTGGGCACTTAATTTGAATATTTGTGACCTTTTTCCCTTCCTCTTTGGCACTAAAAAAGACAGGTAGTAAAAACTACAAGCTCTTGAGGGCAACAGGAGGAAAGTGGAGGTGAAGGTTAAGTTTTTCTACAGCCCTTCGAAGGTCTTGGCCCCCTGCCCAGATCTGAGTCAGGAACTGTATGTTTCAGAGAACTGGCTTCCCAGCCATCTGCTCAGAGCTTAAAGAGCCTAGGAGATCTTATGGGATGTTCTGTTCACATTAGCCAAAAAGAGCAAGGTGAAGACAGCACAGCAGGAGGGGACTTGACCTGTCTGGGCCTCTGAAGGTGTGGGAGGAAGGGGCAGATATATGACACTAGGGCACATCGACGGCATGAGAAGTCCCAGAACAGAGAGCTCCTCTCACAGCCCAGTTCCACTGATCTTAGAACCATGTCTTCCATGCTTTGTGAGCAGCTAATTTATGCCAAGAACTTTTGCTACAACAAACAAGATGTTCTCTTGTACCAGTTGAAGGAATCAAGGATTAGAGAGGTTAACTGCCTTGCGCGAGGTCATGCAGCAAGTACACAGCAGATTCAATGAGACTGGGACCTGTCCTCTGGTGATCGGTTGCCAAGGCTGCTAGAAAATGATTCTCCCCTTCAGTGAGCAGATAGGCAGCCTGAGGATAATAGCCAGGAGGGGATACAAAAAGTCACACTCCTTCTATGCCTAGGACATAGATTGCTCCGTCTAGAAGGAAACATGTTCTTATTCCTTTGACACACACTGTCCCTGGGTTGTAGGAATGGGTCAGGCACTAAGGTCAGGTTTTACAAGTGGAAAATCTTAGAATGGAGACAGGAAAAGACTTTCTTAAGGTCTCACAGTCAGAGTAAGAGAACAGTTCAGATCAATGGAGCTGTCCAAGAAGCCAGGCAGATATGCAGGAAAAAGACTGACACCCCTCACTCCTAAAATCCCCCACAGCCATGGACATTCACATGAATTGAAAAATCAATCGTCAGCTGTGCACAGTGGCTCACGCCTGTAATTCCAGAACTTTGGGAGGCCAAGGCGGTGGATCACCTTAGGTCAGGAGTTCAAGACCAGCCAGGTCAACATAGAGAAACCCTGTCTCTACTGAAAATACAAAACTTTGCTGGGCATGGTGGTGCATGCCTGTAATCCCAGCTACTCAGGAGGCTGAGGCAGAAGAATCACTTGAACCCAGGAGGCAGAGGTTGCAGTGAGCTGAGATTGTGCCTAGGTGACAGAGTGAGACTCCATCTCAAAAAAGAAAAAAGAAAGAAAGAGAAAGAAAAAAAGAAAGAAAGAAGAAGGAAGGAAGGAAGAAAGAAAAGAAAAAACAAAATTGCTAGGGGGCATGCTTGGGGACTTGCAAAAGTAGGGGACTTTTGGGGCTCATCTTTAGTTCACCAGGGGTTCCCAGGTCTGGATTCATGTGAGACTCACTGGGGATGTTTTAAATAATAATTATGTTTGCAATATATTTAATAAAAGACTAATATCCAGAATATATAAAGAACTCCTACAAATCAATAATAAAATGACCACCCAAAAATACGAGCAAAAGAGTGGAACAGACACCTCATGAGACAGGATATATGAACTGTCAGTAAGTACATGAGAAGATGATCAGCATAATTTGCCATTAGGGAAATTCAACTTAAAACTACAAGGAGATGCCACTACCTACCCATGAGAATGGCTATAATTAAAAAGACAGACAATACCAAGTGTTAGCAAGGATGTGGAACAACTGTTAAGTCTCATCTTTTGCTGGTGGGGGTATAAATTGGTACAACCACTTTGGAAACTGGCAGTTCCAAATAAAGTTAAACCCAAGAATTCCTCTCCAAGAGAAATGTGTACATGTGCTCAGAGAGAGACTTGTACAAGAATGTTGATAGCAGCTTTCTTTCTTTTTTCTTTTTTTCTTTCTTTCTTTCTTTTTTCTTTTTTTTTTTTTTTTTTTTTTTTTTTTGAGATGGAGCCTTGCTCTGTCACCCAGGCTGGAGTGCAGTGGTGTGATCTTGGCTCACTGCAACTTCTGCCTCCCGGGTTCAAGTGATTCTCCTGCCTCAGCCTCCTGAGTAACTGGGATTACAGGTGCATGCCACCACACCTGGCTAGTTTTTTTGTATTTTTAGTAGAGATAGTGTTTCACTGTGTTAGCCAGGATGGTCTCAATCTCCTGACCTCGTGATTCACCTGCCTTGACCTGTTGAAGTGCTGAGATTACAGGCCTGAGCCACTGTGCCTGGCCTCAGCAGCTTCGTTTCTATTCTTTTTTCTTTTGTTTTTTAGCACTCAGAAAATGATTTAGTTCCAATGCAAGCAGCTTTATTTCTAATAGCCAAAAACTGTGACCAACACAAATGCCCCTGGATGTCTGAATGGATGAACTTTGGTGTATCCATACAAGGGAATACCACTCAGCCACAAAAACAAATGATCTACTGATCAATACAATGGTTTGGATGAATCTCAAAGGCATTATACTAAGCAAAAGAAGCAAATCTCAAAATGTTAAATACTGCTTAATTCCATTTCTATGAGGTTCAAGTACAATCAAAATGAACCTATGATAGAAAGCAGAACAGTGCCTGCCTCTGGTAGAGGTGAAGGGCAGTGACTGGATAGATGGAAATGTTCTATGTTTTAATGGGGCAGTGGTTACACAGGTGCCCACATTATCACAACTCATTGAACTGTACACTTAAGTCCTATGCATTTTACTGTGTGTAAATTATGCCTTCGTTTTAAGAATCATGCCCAGGCCTTACCCCTAATTAAATCAAAGTATCTAAAGGTGGGACCTGGGCAAGGGCATTTTCAAAATTTCTTCAGGTGATCCTAATGTGCAGCCGGGAGTGAGAATTGCTGATAACATTACCACCACCTTTCCCTGACAACAGTCCCTCTCAGCCTCCTGTGTTCTGGAGACTTTTCTGAGATGTCCATCAGAAAAAGCCTCTCCCACTATCACAAACAGAGGTAGGCAAGCAGGGATAGAAGGTCAATGAGGGTAAGTGCATACCAATATATCTCAAAGGTTGTTTCATATCAAAACATAAAGGCACTGAATTTTACACTTTAAAAGTGGTTAAATTGGTCAATTTTTACATTAGGTAAATTTCATCTCAGTTTTTCAAGTTAAAAAAAAAAAATTAGCTGGGCATGGTGCTATGTGCCTATGGTCCCAGCTACTCAGGTGGCCAAGTGAGAGGATCACTTGAGCCCAGGAGTTTGAGACCAGCCTGGGCAACACAGAGAGACCCTATCTCAAAAAACAAAAAAATAATCAAGAACTTCCTTAGGCTGGGCGCGGTGCCTGTAATCCTAGCACTTTGGGAGGCCGAGGTGGGTGGATCACCTGAGGTCAGGAGTTCAAGACCAGCCTGGCCATCATGGTGAAACCCCATCTTTAAAAAAAAAAAAGCTTCCTTAGTTTTGATGGCTGCACATATTCCACTGTAAAAGTGGACTTCATTTAATCAGTCCTCTATTGAAGGATATTTTTCCCAATCTTTTGCTGTTAAAAACATAGTGACAGGTAGGCATGGTAGCTCACACCTATAATCCTAGCACTTTGGGAGGCAGAGGTGGGAGGATTGCTTTCGCTCTAGAGTTTGAGACCACCCTGGGCAACATAGTGAGACTCTGTCTCTATGAAAAATAAAAATAAATAAAAACATAGTGACAATAAATATTCTGGTATATGCTTTTTTTTTTTTTTTTTTTTTTTAAGACAGAGTCTCACTCTGTCACCCAGGCTGAAGTGCAGTGGCACGATCTCAGCTCACTGCAACCTCTACATCCCAGGTTCAAGAAATTCTCCTGCCTCAGCCTCCCAAGTAGCTGGGATTACAGGCACCCATCACCATGCCCAGCTAATTTTTGTATTTTTAGTAGAGATGGGGTTTCATCATGGTGGCTAGGCTGTTCTTGAACTCCTAACCTCAGGTGATCGCCTGCCTCCATCTCCCAAAGTGCTGGGATTACAGGTGTGAGCCAGCATGCCCTACCAGGTACATGCATATATATATATTTTTTTTGAGACAGGGTTTCACCATGTTGGTCAGGCTGGTCTCGAATTTCTGACCTCATGATCCGCCCGCCTCAGCCTCCCAAAGTGCTGGGATTACAAGCGTGAGCCACCGCGCCCTGCCAATGCATTTTTTTTTTTTAAATATGTGTGAGTGTATCTGTAGGATAATTTCCTAAAATTGGAATGTTGGGTCAAAGTGTATATATCTTTCTTATTTTGCTAGAAACTGCCAAATTGCCCTACATAAGGGATAAATGAATTTACATTCCCATAAACAATATATGAGAGTGCGTGTTTTCTCCACCTTTGCTAACAGTGTTTCCCAACCTTTTGATCTTCACCCCTGTGATTATTAAAAAGTGGTACCTTGTAGTTTTACTTTGCATTTCTCCTAAGAGTAAGTCTTAACTGACTCAGATAAAGCAAGGGCATTCAAGTGGAGGAGAGGTGTTGTTTTGGAGGTAGGGAGGAAGGCAATTGTCTTAGATCTGGCTGCTACAACAGAATACCATAGACTGAGTAGTTTAAATGACAAACATTGCTGTGTGTGGGAAGCTCACGCCTGTGATCCTAGCACTTTGGGAGGCTGAAGTGTACTCACTTGAGTCCAGGAGTTCAAGGCTGCAATGAGCTATGGTTGCACCAATGTACTCTAGCCTGGGTGACAGAATGAGACCCTGTCTCTAAAAAAAACCCCAAAATTAAAAATTTTTTAAAAAGCAAACAAACATTTATTTTTATAGTTCTAGAGGCTAGGAAGTTCAACATCAAGGTGCAGGCAAATCCAGTGTCTGGTGAGGCCCTCTTCCTGGTTCGTAGACATCCACTTTCTTGTTGTACCCTCACTAGAGGGAGAACAGAGAGAAAAAGGAAACAAGTTCTTGGAGTATTTTCTTTTTAATAAAAAAAAATTTTTTTTTGAGAGACAGGGTCTTGCTCTATTACCCAGGCTGGAATACAGTGGCACAATCACAACTCACTGCAGCCTCAACCTCCTGGTCTCAAAGCTTGGCTATTTTTATTTTTTTGTAGAGGTGGGTTCCTGCCATCTCATTCAGGCTGGTCTTGAATTTCTGGCCTCAAATGATCCTCTCAAACTGCCAGGATAATAGGCATGAGCCATCTGGTGCCTGGCCTCCAGGTATTTTCTTTCTTTTTTTTTTTTTTGAGAGGGAGTCTCCCTCTGCTGCCCAGGTGGCACGATCTCAGCTCACTGCAACCTCACCTCCTGGGTTCAAGCAATTCTCCTGCCTCAGCTTCCTCAGTAGTTGGAATTACAGGCACCCACCACCACACCCAGCTAATTTTTGTATTTTTAGTAGAGATGGGTTTTCATCATGTTGGTCAGGCTGCTCTTGAACTCCTGACCTCAGGTGATCCGCTTGCCTCAGCCTCTCAAAGTGCTGGGATTACAGGTGTGAGCCATTGTGTCCGGCTTTTTTTTTTTTTTTTTTTTTGAGACAGAGTCTTGGTCTGTCACCGAGGCTGAAATGCAGTGGCACAATCTCGGCTCACTACAACTCCTGCCTCCTGGGTTCAAGTGATTCTCCTGCCTCAGCCTCTCGAGTAACAGATTACAGGCAAGTGCCACCATGCTCAGCTAATTTTTGTATTTTTAGTACTTTTGTATTTTTAGTAGATTTTGTGTATTTAGTAGGGTTTCACCATGTTGGCCGGGCTGGTCTTGAACTCCTGACCTCAAGTGATTCACCTACCTCAGCCTCCCAAAGTGCTGGGATTACAGGCATGAACCACCTCGCCCGGTCCCTCCAGGTCTTTTCTGAAAAGACGGTAATCTCATTCATGAGGGCTTCACTGACCTTCATGACCTAATCACTTCTCAAAGGCCCCGCCTCCTAATACCATCCAGATTCGGGTTAGACTTTCAACATATCCCTTTAGTGGAGACACAAACATGTGGTTCATAACAGCAGGTATCTTACCATGTTTCTGTTCTAGTTGTGTTAGCTTTGAACAAGTCACTAAGAATCCTAGGGTCTTCCTATTCCCATTCCTGTTCTCCAGTCCATTTTTCTTTCCTTTTTTTTTAATTTTAATTTTTTTGAGACGGAGTCTCGCTCTGTCGCCCAGGGTAGAGTGCAATGGCGCGAACTCACCGCAAACTCCCCCTCCTGGGTTCAAGCGATTCTCCTCCCTCAGCCTCCTGAGTAGCTGGGACTATAGGCGCAAGCCATCGCACCTGGCTAATTTTTTTTTGTATTTTTAGTAGAGATGTGGTTTCACTGTATTAGCCGGGATGGTCTTGATCTCCTGACCTCGTGATCTGCCGCCTCGGCCTCCCTAAGTGCTGGGATTCCGGGCATGAGCCACTGCACATGGCACATTTTTCTTATTAGAAAATCAAGCCGGGTTTGGTGGCTCATAGCCATAATCCCAGCACTTAGGGAGGCTGAGTTGGGAAGATTGCTTGAGCCCAGGAGTTCAAGACCAGCCTAGGCGACATAGTGAGACCCTATCTCTACAAAAAAAGATTTAAAAATTAGCTGGGCATGGTGGTGCATGCCTGTAGTCCAAGGTACATGGGAGGCTGAAGTGGAAGGATCACTTGAGCCAGGAAAGTGGAGGCTTCAGTGAGCCATGATCATGCCACTGTACTCTAGCCTGAGCGACAGAGCGAAATCCTGTCTTTAAAAAAAAGAAAGAAAAAGAAAAGAAAATCAAATCCATTATTCAAACAGTACACAATAATCCTTTTAAAAACCACATGAGAACCGGGTGCGGTGGCTCACGCCTGTAATCCCAGCACTTTGGGAGGCTAAGGCAGGGGATCATGAGGTCAGGAGATCAAGACCATCCCGGCCAACATGGTGAAATCCTGTCTCTACTAAAAATACAAAAATTAGTTGGGCATGGTGGCAGGCGCCTGTAGTTCCTGCTACTTGGGAGGCTGAGGCAGGAGAATTGCTTGAACTCAGGAGGCAGATAGTGCAGTGAGCCAAGATTGCACCACTGACCTCCAGCCTGGCAGCAGAGAGAGACTCCATCTCAAATAATAATAATAATAATAATAATAATAAAATACATATAGTAGATCAGGTCACTCCTTTGCTTGAGACCTTTCATTGAGTTCACAAAACACTGGAAATACTATCTAAACTCCTCACTGAGGCCTACAGGTCCCTATGTGATCTCCAAATCTCACCCTGTTTCTTCAGGCACATTGGCTTTCTTTCTGTTCTTTGAACATCCACACCCATTTCCACCATCAGGTCTTTGCTTTTGCTGTCCCCTTGACCAGGAACACTTTCCCCTGGTATCTCAGCACGGCTGGTTCCTTGTCATTCAGATCTCAGCCATCTCTCTTCCCTGACCCATCTTCTTTAAAGTAGCTACCCCCAGCACTCTAATCCTATTTATATACTTCAGAGCCCTTACCACGATTTAAAAGTATCTGTTTCCCTGTTTACTTCCATGTTGTTTGTTCCCCCTGTAGAATATCAGCTCCGTGTCAGTATTTTCAAAAGCCACAATCATCCTAGCACATGGTAGGTGCTCAAAAAATATTTGGAATGAATCGATAGTTTAACAGTACTTTCTTGTTTTCAAAGCCTTCACCTGGTAAGGACCTCAGATTTGGGGAGGGAGGAAGGGTTGTTTTTCAAGTCCCGGAAGGAAACAAAACAGATTTTAAAAGCTTGAGATCTGTGTCTATCCAAATAATTAGCAAAAAGTCTGATCTATTCACGAACTAAGCTCTCCTTGACCTGCTGAGCTGCCTTTGAAATATCCTGTGTCATTGCAGGCAATAAAACAGCCTTTCTTTGTCAATATTCTCTGCTTCAAATTTCTTGCTAATTCCAGCTGGCCTCCTCCCAGCCAATCTGAATGACTGAAAGACTGAGTGAATATAATTTAATCAGCGGCTCTGCCCCTGCAGGATGAGCTTGCGGTGTCTCTGTGGGCCTCGTCTCCAAAAGGTGTCCCAGGGGCTGCGATTTTTGCACGGAATAAAGGAAGGCCAGCAGGAACCCTGCTCCGGTAGCGGGGGAATCAGGCAGGCACAGGCTCAGGGCGGGGGTCGGGGGAGGTGGGAGGAGTCGGGGGGGTACCCGAGTCGGGGCGGGGGCGAGGTGGGTGGGGGTACAGCCTCAGAAAGGCTGGGAGAAGGGAAAAAGAAGACAATACAAGGAAAAAGAATAGTCGTGTAATAATAGTCCATTGGAGGATCGCTTGAGCCCAGGAGGTCCAGGCTGTATAGTGAGCCATGATCACGCCACTGAACTCCAGCCTAGGCGATGGAGCAAGACCCCCATCTCTAAAAATAATAATAATAGTTCATTGTAATGCCAGCTGGCCCTCATTTTACAGTTTACAAACTGTTCAAACCATTAGCTCGTTTATGCCCCGCAACAGCTTGCTTGCAGGTTCTCATCCCGGTGTCACTGACAGGGAAATCGAGGCTCAGACAGGTGGCAGCTGAGAAGGCTGCGGCCTCCCTGCCGCGTGGTGCCCTCGGCCTTCCCTGCCGCCTTCCCGCCCCTCTTCCCGCCCACGGCGCACTGCTCCCCCGCCTGATCTCCTGCCATCAGTGAGCCCGGCGGCGCCCGGCCGTTGCTATGGCATTTCTGGAGTGTCAGAAGTGCCCAGGAAGCATACAAATCGACCTGCGTGAGACAGCTCTGTGCAAAACAACTTCCAATTTACTCGCAATAATTACCACCCCCAGATAATAGCCTGTACCCAGGCGGGCAAGCAAGGGGCGGATGGGGGAAGGGAGAGAGGACTCAGAGGCAGGGAAGGAGGCCTGGCACAGTAGACAAACAGCCGCGGCGAGGGTGGGGTTTCAGGGAGTGGTGGAGGAAAGCAGAGAGGTGGTGCGCCTGAATTAGGGACTGAAGAAGGCTCGGTCCTCCTAATTTGGTTCTGGAAACTCCAACGTTCTTCTGGATGCATCATATGAAGGCATTTCATTTGATATTTACTAGGCACCTTTGGAGGTGGGCAATTTGCCCGGCACCGGGAATGCAAAGGTGAGGACTTCAAGTTCTTGTAGTGAGGTGGCTCACAGACCCCTGGGAGAGTCAAACACAAAGGGCCATGATTCATTCAACCAATGCTTACTAAGCACCTACTATATGTCAGGCATTGTGTTAAGAAAAAAGCGGAAAGCAAAATACACAAAAATCCTTGCCTTCATGAAGTTTACCTTAGGGTAGAGTCAGACAACACATTTTTATAAAATAGCTAAAGTACTGTTAGTTGGTGTGTTCCAGAGAAATGGAACCAACAGGATCTCTAGATTTATACACATATGTAACATACATGTATATATTTACTATAAGGAATTGGCTCACAGGATTATGCAGGCTGAGAACAAGTTCTGCAGTTGGCAAGCTGGAGACCCACAGGAGCCAAGGTATAGTTTCAATTTGAAGATGAATGTACCAGCTCAAAGTCGGCAGAGAGAGAGTTCTCCCTTACTTAGCCTTTTACTGCATTCAGGCCTTCAACGAATTGGACGAGGCCCAAAGGCGCCCTGCTTTACTCAGTTTACCAATTCAAATGTGAATCTCAACCAGAAACACCCTCATGACCTACCCAGAAATCATGTTGAATCAAATATCTGAGCACCCCACAGTCCAGTCAAGTTGACACATAAAATTCACTAGCACAGCGACAAGTACAAGGGAGAAAAAACAAACGAACAAACAAACAAAAATAGGAGAGCAGGAATTGCAAGTGTTGGTGGAGTAGGTGTTGCAAATTGAAACAGGATGATGGGGAGAGTTTCACTGAGAAGGTATCATTTGAATAAAGACTTGAAACAAGTGGGGCAGCAAGCCATGCAGACTTCCAAGAATGTTCCAGGCAGAAGAAACAGTAGGTATAAAGGTTCTGAGGCTCTGGAATGTTGGAGGAACAGTGAGTCTAGGGTAGCTGGAACAAGACAAGGGAGAGAATAGGAAAGAGCAGGGAACAGATCACCTAGGCTATATAGGCTGACATTAAGGACTTAGACTACAAATGAAACAAGAGCCATTGAAAGATTTTGAGGTAGAAAAGTGACATGATGGCTGGGTATGGTGGCTCATGCCTATAGTCCTAGCACTTTGGGAGGGTGAGGCAGGCAGATCACGAGGTCAGGAGATAGAAACCATCCTGGCTAACACAGTGAAACCCCGTCTCTACTAAAAATTCAAAAAATTAGCTGGGCATGGTGGCATGCACCTGTAATCTCAGCTACTTGAGAAGCTGAAGCTGGAGAATCACTTGAACCGGGAGGCAGAGAGTGCAGTGAGCCAAGATTGTGCCATTGCACTTCAGCCTGGTCCACAGAACGAGACACCACCTAAAAAAAAAAATGGTGACATGATTTGACTTGTGTTGTAACAGAATCACTCCAGCTTCTGTGTGGTAAGTAGACTGTGTTGGGGGAAGAGTGTGAGGGGGAGGGGCAAAGTAGTTAGGAGCACTGTTAGGAGCAAAGGAGCAGTTAGAGTACCATTGCTGTAACCCAGATGAAAAGTGATGGAAACTTAGATCAGGGTGAGAGCTATAGAGATAATGAGAAGTGGTGGATTCTGGATGTATTTTAAAGGTAGAGCCAAGAGTATTTGGTGATGGATTGGACACAGGGTGGATGAAAAACAAACGGAGTTGAAGATTATCAAGGAGGAAGGTGTCTTCGGGCAGGAAGTGTGGTATGAAACGGAGAGTTCAAGTTCATAGGGATTCAGAAGTTAAGTTGCCCCTGCCCTTGTTAGCTGTGTGACCTTAGGATAGTTGCTTCCCATTTCTGAATCCAAGATTCCTCTTCTGTAGGAGCGCACAGGGCTGTTGTGAAGATTTAACGAAGTGATTATGTAAAATCCCAGTTCTACAGCTGGCACAGACTAGGTGCTTCCTGAGCACTTGCTGCTCCCTTCTCCTTCCTTTTCTGAGGAAGCTGGAAATGCTTCATAGCGGACCTGAGGTTGGAGGCAGCTGGGAAGGATGAGTGGGCTCTGTTAGGCAGAAAAGAGGTGCATGGGGATCATCCTTCACAAGAGGCAGGAGGAAATAAAGCCAATGGCCAGGCAGGCCTTAGTCAAAGTCTTGGGGTTGGGGAAGGCTGCAGGAGGACAGGGTGTGGAGATTGGACTGTGTGATGGAAAGAAAGTCGTGTGCAAGAAAGGGACCCCAATGGGGAAGCATGAGGGGATAAGAGGTCTACCTCCGACCACCCCAGCTCTGCCTTGGACCGGCCCTGGCCCAGAGGGCCTTTGAAACCTTCTGAGTTATGGGATGAAGCAGGTCATAACTCTGGTACACAAATTCCCAGCACGCCGAGGAGTTACTGAGGTTTGTGTTGTGTGTGAATCACACGGCAAACATCTGGCTTGGCCACTGGCCAGAACGGGCCTCCCCACACAGCCATACGCACACTGATTGCAAACATATGCCACCCAAGGAAGAGACTCTCCAAAAGCCCTTGCAAACCATCTTTGCATTCTCGCCTGAATCGCCCCAGTCAGGGGCCTGCCACCAGGGACCCCTTACTCCCTTACTCCTTGTACAAAAGCATGAATCCCCTTTATATGGGACTGTTAGGCCCACACTGAGGAAACCTTACCCCTGTCTTCAGAACTCCAAATGCCAACCCCTCACCTCATGAAAGGCTCTGACATCAGACTGCCTGGGTTCCCATCCAGCCCATTCCTATTAATTGTGTGAACTTGGACCAGGTTCTTGACCTCCCTGAGCCTAATTTTCCACCTCTGTAAAGAAGGATGTAAATGACATCTCCATCACAGGCTTGATGCAAGGCTTAAATGGGATTATCTGAGACTAAAATTCAGGGACTCTAAAAACTGTGTTTTACCTTGTCCCCTGCACCCCCCCACTCAATACTCCCACTACCATTATGTGATTCAAAATATGAATTATACCAAACTTTATAAAGGGTAAGAAATACTCTATTAGTTCCCACCAGAAAATAAAAAAAATTTTTTTTTTACAAAAGGTTTAGAAAGTCTAACCAAGGTCTGCGTTTTCCTGTGATGACTACTTTGATGGAGTTCTTTGAAATCTCAATTATCATATTATTTTCCAAAACACTTTTGTTGTCATCCTGCTTTATGAATGCCCTAAGCATTTTTAGTGAGCAGTTATGCCCCAGAGAATATGGACTTGGAAACTGTAATGAGCCAGACACATTCTTGTCTGCCAGCATCAGCTAACATTCAATAGAGTTTACTATTTTTTTTTTCTGAGACGGAGTTTTGCTCTTGTTGCCCAGGCTGGAGTGCAAATGGCGCGATCTCGGCTCACTGCAACCTCCGCCTCCTGGGTTCAGGCAATTCTCCTGCCTCAGCCTCCTGAGTAGCTGGGATTATAGGCACGCGCCACCATGCCCAGCTAATTTTTTGTATTTTTAGTAGAGACGGGGTTTCACCATGTTGACCAGGTTGGTCTCGATCTCTCGACCTTGTGATCCACCCGCCTCGGCCTCCCAAAGTGCTGGGATTACAGGCTTGAGCCACCGCGCCCGGCCAATTTTTTATATTTTTAGTAGAGACAGGGTTTCATCATGTTGGTCAAGCTGGTCACAAACTCCTGACCTCAGGTGATCCACCCACCTTGGCTCCCAAAGTACTAGGATTGCAGGCATGAGCCACTGCGCCTGGCCCAGAGTTTACTATAAATACTTGCCAGGGAGTGTTCTAATACATTTTTAAAATTTTTATTTATTTATTTTTGAGACAGTTTTGTTCTTGTTGCCCAGGCTGGAGTCCAATGGTGTGATCTCGGCTCACTACAACCTCTGCCTCCCAGGTTCAAGCAGTTCTCCTGCCTCAGCCTCCCGAGTAGCTGGGATTATAGGCATACGTCACCACTCCTGGCTAAGTTTGTATTTTTAGTAGAGACGGGGTTTATCCATGTTAGTCAGGTTGGTCTCCCGACCTCAGGTGATCCGCCGGCCTTGGCCTCCCAAAGTGCTGGGATTACAGGCATGAACCACCATGCCCAGCTGTCATACATTTTATCTTCACAACAAACCCTATGATGTTGGTACAATTATTATTCCCTTTTACAGCTGGAAAAGCTGAGAATCAGGGGGGTGAGTTGATTTCCCCACCATCACAGCTAGTGAATGTTGGTGGGGGTTTTGAACACAGGTACTCTGGCACAGAAGCCATATCCTTTTTTTCCCCCTTTTTTTGGGATGGAGTCTTGCTCTATCGCCCAGGCTCGAGTGCAGTGTCACCATCTTGGCTCACTGCAACCTCCACCTCCCAGGTTCAAGCCATTCTCCTGCCTCAGTCTCCTGAGTAGCCGGGATTACAAGTGCTTGCCACCATATCTGGCTAGTGTGTGTGTGTGTGTGTGTGTGTGTGTGTGTGTGTATATATATATATATATATATTTTTTTTTTAGTAGAGACAGTATTTTACCATATTGGCCAGCCTAGTCTTGAACTCCTGACCTGAAGTGATCACCTGCCTCAGCCTCCCAAAGTGCTGGGATTACAGGCATGAGTCACCGTGCCTGGCCCAGAAGCCATATCCTTAACCACTATGCTATGTAGTGTCTCTTCAACAGTGAGATCAAACTATTGCTACACATATAAGAGCCTTGTATTCCAATGGGGGCTAGTTGGGTTAAGAGAGTGGGATTGGCTGTTTGGGTAGCCCTCCCCACAGCTAGAGACTCAGCCCCAAGCCTGCATGCTAGCTGCAAGATACAGGAGTGCTCAAATTGGCAATGGTGCCGCCCTGTGTCCTTCCATGAAGAGGCATCTATAAATGAGAGGTTTGAATAACATGATTTCCAAAGGACCTTTCAGTTCAAGGAGCTGAAGTCTCAACTCTCCCTTGGGCCTGCCAGCTATCTTCTCCTGTGTGGGCAAGCAGGTCCTTTGCAGACCCTTTCACTCTGTCCTCCCTCAAATAGCGGTGTGCATCGGGATATCCTCAGCCCTTGCCTTTCTCACTCGGGGGCACAGCATGCCTGAGAGACCTCATCTCCAGAGCTTGTTACCTTCTTTATCCTGATACCTGGTCCAGACCTCTCCTCTGAGGCTGAGAACCGTTTCTCCAACTGCCTCCCAAGGCCCTCCTCCTTAGTGTCTTCCATGTATGTACCTCGCCCTCCACATATGTACCTGCAGTGTGAACTCGGTGGGTGTCTTTCCCCGGACCTCTTCCTCTTTTTACATTCTTCTTTCCTATGACTGGCTCTGTCACTTACTGATCCATTTGCTTAAACCAGAACTCAGGCAGTCATCCTCAAGTTTTCCTTACCCTCACTCTCCATGTCCCGTCAGTCACCAAGGCCTGCCAACTTTACCCTCTATGAATCGCATGAAGGCAATCCCTTCTTTCCGTCCCCACATCTCTATGTCCCCATGTCTCGCTAGGCCAAGTCACACTACCTGAGAGATGAAGTAAAAGGCATTCCACCGCCCTCTCTGCCTCTATTCTCCCCTCTTCCACCAGCTGTTTTCACCGGGCAGCCAGAGAGAGCTTTTTAAAGCAAAATCTGGGTGTCGACCCCTGTCCAAAACTCATAGATGACTTTATTTCTCTTAGGATTAAGTCCAAATTCCTCTACATGTGTAATGAGACCTAGTGCTATTATGCAAATCATTTTACAGGATGGGTTCTGGAGTCCCTATAAACCTCGATTCTAATGCCAGGCCAGCCATTTCACAGTTAATGTGACTTTTGGTATGCTTTTTAACATCTTGAATCTTCAACTTTCTCATTTATAAAGTGGGAGAAGAACAGTACCTCCCTGGTAGGGCTGTTGTGAGGATCAGAGGAGAGAGAGAGTGTAACCTGCTCAACTCAGTGCCCTGCACCTATGCACTTTAATCACTTGCTGCCAATTAGGCCTGGTCATTATAAAGTTGTCACTACTAGTAATATAACTTAGTATTGATTTAATCAACTAATGATTACTAATTATGATTAATATGATGGATTTGTTATATTGTAAGTTATTACTGTGAGGTTATGATATTGATTTGGATTTTGTGATGATCTCTCCAGACTCGCCTCTCACAACTTCCCCTCACCCCTCTTCCCTTGCATTTACTTGTCACATACTCCTAGGCTTTCTCATTTTCTGCCATCTCTCCCTGGAAAGTCCTCCTCTCCCCATCCTGATTCCTCCAGCCTCCTTTTGTCACTCTAAGTCCCTTTGGATGCCTAAGTCAGCATAAGGCACCAATTCCTCTGTGAAGCCTTCCGAGACCCTCCCCTAGACTCTTGTAGGTGTCCCTTCTATGAGCTCCTGGAGCACCCCGTGTTTCCCTTCTCAGACCACCTATCACAGCGTATTTGTGATTATTTACTTGTCACAGTCCTGGACTTAGGTCGTCACTTTGACAAAGAGCTCTATGTCTTACCACTGTATTCCAAGCTCTTAGTTCTCTGCTGGACATACGCTCATGGTTCAATAAATGTTTTCTGAATGAACAAGAGACCAATCTGGCAGCCCTCAGCGTCCCACCCCATGCCAACCTGTCCCTCTTCAAGGGGGTTTGAGGCCCCAAGCCAAACCTCTTCAAAGCCAAAAGCTGCTGTGTCTGCCTTAGAAGTATTTCTGTCTGCTGGGTGCGGTGGCTCAAGCCTGTAATCCCAGCACTTTGGGAGGCCGAGGCAGGTGGATCACAGGGTCAAGAGATCGAGACCATCCTGGTCAACATGGTGAAACCCCGTCTTTACTAAAAATACAAAAAATTAGCTGGGCATGGTGGCGTGTGCCTGTAATCCCATCTGCTCAGGAGGCTGAGGCAGGAGAATTGCCTGAACCCAGGAGGCGGAGGTTGCGGTGAGCCAAGATCGCGCCATTGCACTCCAGCCTGGGTAACAAGAGCGAAACTCCGTCTCAAAAAAAAAAAAAAAAAAAAAAAAAGAAGCATTTCTGTCCTTGAGTTCATAACCTTCTCACTCCCTGTGGGCTTAGTGAAGGTGTGGGCATTTTTCTTCACCAGTAAAATGGCAAATAAGCCCACCTTTTCAGGGTCATGGAATTTCACTGCAAAGAGGAGCTCTGTAAACTGCAAAAGGCTGCATGTAGCACTTAATGTTGATCAGACACAATAAACGTGTTGCTCTTTGGCTCAACTCTTGTCAAGACCTCATGCAGACAAGGGCCCTCCTGTTTATACAGCATTATCTCTAGCAATCGGGTTACAATTGATTGACATTATCACTTTCTTTATGTTTGGCAGATTCCCAGCCTGCAGCAACATGCTGGTCACCATAGAGACCTGAGAAGCACCCTCGTCTCATTGGTATCATATTTACAAACCAACCCTTAAAGTGGATTATTTTGCAGATGGCTGATCTCATCTATTCAATGTTGATTCTATTAGTTCCAATTTCAGAAGGTGACATTTTCTGACTTTGTCACCTTAAGCACAAACAAAAACTATGGATTTTTGTTTTTGTTTCCAGAAGAGAGAAAGTACAAGGTGTGCTTGGGGAACAGCGAGAAAACCAGACAGATGTGGGGGCGGGTTTGTAGGGGAACTGCTGGATGTACCTCATTAATTTGTTCATTTGTTCAGCACCCACAGTGTGCCAGTGAACGGGGCGAGGTGCTGGGAATAGAGTGGCAAACAAGATAAGCCTTATGCACCTCACAATCTCCTTGGGGAGACAGACAATTAAATAGACAATTTTAATGCAATGTGGCAAATTCTATGATGGGAGAAACAGGGAAACAGTGTGTGTGAGTCCCTCACCTTCCCAGAGGTTTCCCAGGGGAAGCAACATTTCAGCTGAGACCTGAAGGATGGATGAGAGTCCGCCAGAAAAAAGTTAGTGGAGCAGGGACAAGCGGGGTTCAGAGTGGAAGAAAAATGTCCCCGTGAGAAGAAACAGTGTCCAAAGAGTCTGAAGAGAAAAAGGGACAGGGTGAATTTGAGGGCCTACAAGAAAATCAGGGGACTATCCAACAGGAGACACCCAGGGAGCAGCTATATGGGCCTGATGTCCAAGAAAGAAGTCGTGGTGGTAAACAGAGACTTGGGATTGTAAGCTACTGTTGTCTTTCTATTGAAAAAATAACTTGAGCACCACACTGGGAAGGCCTTGCAAGGACAGCCCAAGGAATTTGAACTTGATTCTACCGGCAGTGCTTTTGAACAAAAGGTTTTGAAGAGAAAGTGACACACATCAATGTGAGCTCTAGGGAGTGGGAAGCGGCCTGTGAAAAAGAGACTAAGCTAGGAGCACAGAAAGTAGCCCATGGCAGAGGTAGCAGAGGGAATGAAGAAGTGTGAATGTGAGGGGCACTGAGGTGGCACACTTGCCAGAATCAGGGCAGCCTGCTAGGTCTCATACCAACTGGAACCAGCTCCTATCAGCTCCCAAGAGCCAATTGTTAAATTTTCAGCAATTTTCTCAGCAATCATTAAAAATTAAAAAAAATCAATATTAAAAATATTTTTGCTGGGTATAGTGTCTCAGGCCTGCAATCCCAGCTACTTGGAAGGCTGATGCAAGAGAAACACTTGAGACTAAGAGTTCAAGACCAGCCTAGGCAACATAGCATGATCCTTTGATTTTTTTTTTTTTTTAAGAGACAGAGGGGTGCAGTAGTGCAATCATAGCTCACTGCCACCCTGAACTCCTGAGCTCAAGGGATGCTTCCTCCTCAGCCTTCCAAATAGCTGGGAATATAGGCACATACCACCATGCCTGGCTAATTTGTAAAAAACATTTTGGCTGGGTGTGGTGTTGCATACCTGTAATCCCAGTATTTTGGGAGCCCGAGTCAGGCAGATTGCTTAAACTCAGGAGTTTGAGACCAGCCGGCACAACATGGTAAAATCCTGTCTCCACAAAAAATAGAAAAAATATTAGCTGGGCATGGTAGTGCGTGCCTGTAGTCCCAGCTACTCAGGAGGCTGAGGTGGAAAGATTGCTTGAGCCCAGAAGGTCAAGGCTGCATTGAGCTAGAATCAGTGCAGTGCAGTGAGACCCTGTCTGAAGAAAAAAATTTTTGTTTTTCATACAGGTGGGGTCTTGCCATCTTACCCAGGTTGGTCTCAAACTCCTGGGCTCAAGCAGTCCTCTGCCATGGCCTTTCCAAAGTGCTAGGATTATAGGCATAAGCCACCATGCCCAGCCAAAAAATTCAAATATATAATACATATATTTAAAAATTTTAATAAACTTACATGAGCTAAATTGTACTTAAAGGTAATAAATACTAAAAACTCTTGACTTCTGAATTATTTTACTACATTTTACTATTCTCTATGATGCCCCTGAAGTTATTCACACCTGTCATATTTGCATGGTGGAAATGCTATGTAATGGTGTGCTACGTCCATCTCCTCCCAACTCCTTGTTTAGTGACATCATGTTGGTAGCCTCAAATCAGCCATGGAAATTGGCAAACACCACAAATCAGAACTTGGTTGTTTTGGTGACTGTCTAGAGTAGGTGTCCCCAAACTACGGCCCACAGGCCGCATGCGGCCCCCTGAGGCCATTTATCCGGCCCCCTGCCGCACTTCAGGAAGGGGCACCTCTTTCATTGGTGGTCAGTGAGAGGAGCACAGTATGTGGCGGCCCTCCAATGGTCTGAGGGACAGTGAACTGGCCCCCTGTGTAAAAAGTTTGGGGACACCTGGTCTAGAGTTAAGGAAGTGATGGAGAAAATGTTTAAAAATGCAGGTTAAACTGTCCTGTCACTGTAGCCATTACATTGTGAATTGTACAGAAAAACTGCTGGGGCGGTGGCATGTGCCTGTAGTCCCAGGAGGATCACTTGAGCCCAGGAGTTCAAGGCTGCAGTGTGCTGTGATTGTGCCTTGAATAGCCACTGCACTCCTGCCTGGGCATCAGAGTGAGATCCTGTCTCCAAAAAAATTTTTTTAAGTTAAAAATTAGCTGGTCTCGGTGGCTTACACCTGTAATTCCAGCACTTTGGTAGGCTGAGGTGGGCGGATCACGAGGTCAGGAGTTCAAGACCAGTCTGACCAACATAATGAAACCCCGTCTCAACTAAAAATACAAAAAATTAGCCGGCTGTGGTGGTGTGTGCCTGTAATCCCAGTTACTTGGGAGGCTGGGGCAGGAGAATCAGGTGAACCCGGGAGGCGGACGTTGCAGTGAGCCAAGATTGCACCATTGCACTCCAGCCTGGGTGACAATGCGAGACTTCATCTCAATAACAAAACAAAACAAAAAGTTAAAAATTAAGGAAATATTCTTGCAGTATTCAAGAACTATTTTCCAAGTCAGCAAAGAAGCTGCTCACGTGATTGACAGCTGAGTTGAGGTTCCAACATACATGTCTTTGTTGTTTCACTTTTGTCTTGTTAATGCAAACAAAAATATCAACAGTCTCATGGGAGCTGACATTCTTTTGTTGATTGCAAACATAACCATAGGATGGCTATGGATATAGAGTTTGGCAAAAGTCAATAAAAGCATTCTGTGAGAATCAACTGGCTATATGGGCTTCACAATAAAGAGTATTTTAAAACTCATCAGATCTCGGAAGCAAAGCAGGGTCGGGCCTGGTTAGTACATGGATGGGAGACTGCCTGGGAATATGCGGTGCTGTAGGCTTTAAAATAAAAAAAAAAAAAAGAGTATTTTAAAATTTAATTTATATTTTATTTTTGAGATGGAGCCTTGCTCTGTTACCCAGGCCGGAGTACAGTGGCATGACCTTGGCTCACTGCAACCTCCACCTCTTGGGTTGAAGCTATTCTCGTGCCTCAGCCTCCCGAGTAGCTGGGACCACAGGTGCCTGCCACAATACCCAGCTAATTTTTGTATTTTTAGTAGAGACGGGGTTTCCCCATGTTGGCCAGACTGGTCTTGAACTTCTGACCTCAGGTGATCTGCCCACCTCCCAAAGTGCTGGGATTACAGGCATGAGCCACCACGCCCGGCCCCTTTGGGCTTTAGAATTGATGTTTGTGTTTGAATAATTTTCCATGCTAAACAACCTGGGGCAGATCAGTAGACATCCAATTCAGGAGAGAAAAGTCCTACCTGAAAATATAGCATCACTCTTGGATATCCAGTTTATGTTCAAGGGAACATGGAAATCAACTCCTTGGCTAGAGTGCCTCAGACTCAGCGCTTGCCACTTTTTGGTACCAGAAACCCAAGGTCATGTCTGCAACGTACTTTTTAAAAATTTTATTTTTTCCATGACACAGCCCTCAGGTCCTGAGAACATGTTCCCCTTTCTCAAAAAAAAAAAAAAAAAAAAAAACATCTTGAGGCTGGGTGCAGTGGCTCACGCCTGTAATTCCAGCACTTGGGGAGGCCAAGGCGGGCAGATCACTGGAGGTCAGGAGTTCGAGAGCAGCCTGGCCAACATGGTGAAACCCTGTCTCTACAAAAATACTAGTTAGGTGTGGTGGCTCATGCCTGTAATCCCAGCTACTTGGGAGGTTGAGGTGGGAATAACCCTTTAACCCAGGAGGTGGAGGTTGCAGTGAGCTGAAATCGAGTTATTACAGCTTGGGCAACTAAGCAAAACTTTCTGTCACACACACACACACACACACACACACACAGAGATGGTCTCACTCTGTCACCCAGGCTGGAGTGCAGTGGCATAATCTTGACTTACTGCAACCTTCACCCTCTGGGCTCAAGTGATCCTCCCACCACAGTCTCCTGTGTACCTGGGACTAGAGGTCAGTGCCATCATGCCCAGCTAATTTTTTGTATTTCTTGTACAGCTGGGGTCTCCCTATGTTGCCCAAGCTGGTCTTGAACTCCTGGGTTCAAGAGATCCTCCCGCCCTGGCTTCCCCTGGGATTTCAGGCATGAGCCACCCATGCCTGGCTGTAATTTATTTTCAGAGTGTTGAGAAAAATAGATGTGTGTGTGTGTACATATAGAGGTATGGAAATAAAGCAAATACAGCAAAATGTTAGCAATTATTGATTCCAGCTGATGTCTATATAGATTACTGTACTGCTATTTCAATTTTTCTGTATATTTGAGCATGTTCATAATATAAACTACAGTAAAAATCAGTACAAGGTACTGAGGCTGGAACAGACTGACTCATGCGGAGCGGGTAGATGAGGTGAGAGGCCAGACTGTGAGGGCCTTGTAGGTTCTCAAGACTGTGGCTTTTAGTCTGACTGAGATAGATGGGAGCTTATTTACAGGCTTGAGTGAGGAGTGACCTGATCTGTTTTACTTTAAACAGGATCCCACTCAGCAGCTGGGTTGAGACTGCAGGGATCAAGAATAGAAGCCAGGAGACCCGTTATGGGCTGGTGCTATCTATAATCTAGAATGCAGGCAAGAGTTGGTGGCTCTTAGACATTCCACTGTGCATACATATATCAAAACATCATGTTATGTGTCGTAAAGACTAATTTTTGTCAATTGTAAAAATAATTTTAAAAATACATTAAAACAGAGTTGTTGGTGGCTCAGACCAGGGTAGTAGTGATGCAGGTGATAAGTGGTCTGGTATTATTTGGGAAGAGGGCATATATGCTACTTATTTGTTCCTTTATGTTTATTATGAAAAATCTCAAACATATACAGATGTAGACAGGGTAATGAATCCCGTCTACCCATCATCCACCTTCAACATTAGTAATTTTTATTATTTTTATTTTTTTGAGACAGGGTCTTGCTGTTGCTAGGCTGGAGTGCAGTGGTAATTGCAGCTTACTGTGGTCTCAAATTCCTAGGCTCAGGCCATCCTCCCACCCCAGCCTCCCAAGTAGCTGCAACTACAGGCAAGAACACCACACTCAGCTAATTTTTAGTTTTCCTTTGTAGAGATTGGGGGGGGGAGGGCGTCTCTCTACATTGCCCAGATTGGTCTTGAACTCCTGGCCTCAATGATCCTTCCACCTTGGCCTCCCAAAGAGCTGGGATTACAGGCATGAACCACTGCACCCAGACTTGACTATTTTAAAGCAAATTTCAGATTGTCATTTCTTCTGCAAATCCTTCAGTATGTATCCTCAAAGATAAGGATGCAGTAAAAAGCTGTATGATTGTTCAAAATTGAGCAATTATTTTTAAGTATCACTGAATATGGATTCTGGACATATTTTGAAGGTAGAATCACCAGGATTTTGATAAAATTATACGCAGAGTATGAGAAAAGGATGGGAATAAAGGATGTGTCCACAGCTTTTGGCTGGAGTTTGATGGGGACACTATGAGCAGACTAATAGGAAGGAGAGAGGTATTGCTCTTCTCTATCTGGTTTAGGGAAAATACAGGATTTGGGTATCAAAAAATCAAAATGGCTCTGTAAACTATAAAGTACTATATATGTCCTAGTTGTTTGTATTCTTATTCAAAGCTGTGCTGTGTTGTGCTGCTCTGACTCAGTGTAGGCCTAGCCTGCTAGAGGCACAGGGATGTAAACTAAACCGGGGGACGTCCCGCTGGCTTCTGTCTGTTTCATCTCAGGACTTGTTTGCCTGCCTGCTGAGATGATCTCAAAGGTTTCCTCCAGCTCTAAGAATATGAATCAAATTGGAAGGCTTAAAAAGCCATACAAAGACACAAGCCATTTTATTTGGAAATTTGTAGTTCATTTAGATGATTCAGGCTCCGTGGGCTAAGCCCACTAGCCTGGTATTAAAGAATGGAAATCTTCCCCACAATGGGAAGCTGCTAATGGAAAAAAAAAAAATCCCGGTGCTAGTTTAACAAGTAAAAATCCAAAACAAGTTTAAAATGTTAAAAATAAATCTCCCAGGCTAGGGTGCAGTGGTTCTCACTTGTAATCCCAGCACTTTGAGAGGGTCATTGAGCCCAGGAGTATGAGACCAGCCTGGGCACAGCAAGACCCCTCACCTCTACAAAAAATAAAAAATTAGCCAGGCATGGTAGTGTGCTCCTGCAGTTCCAGCTACTCAGAAAGCAGAGGTGGGAAGATTGCAGGCAAGGCTACAGTAAGCCATGATTGTGCCACAGCATTCCAGCTTGGCTGACAAAGTGAGATCCTGTCTCCAAGAAATAAAAATTTTAAAAACCCCACCTCTCCCTATGATATGAGACCACAGCTGAACACACCAATTCTCCAGTTGCACTGGACGGCTCACCAATTAGCATCCAGGAAACCATCTTATTTGGAACAAACTCTAAGGCTTCTCATTTTCCATATTTGCTTTGGTCCCTTAGCTAAAATTCACATTTCTATCATCTGCGGAGCAGACTTTGGAACAAACCTAGAAAGAAGCAAAGTATAGCCAAGGATATGTTGAGTAGTGAAGCACCAAGAGCCTACTAGCATTTAGGACCTTGCATCCAGGTTGCTGGCCTTTCATTGTCTCACCTGCCTGTTTTTAAAGACAGGGTCTCACTCTGTCACCCAGGCTGGAGTACAGTAGCACGATCACGGCTCATTGCAACCTCCCTTCCTCAGGCTCCAGAGATCTTCCCATCTCAGCCTCCCAAACAGCTGGGACCACAGATGCATGATACCACGCCTGGCTAACTTTCGGTAGACAAGGTTTCACCATGTTACCCAGGCTAGTTTCAAACTCCTGGGCTCAAACGATCCTGGCTTCCCAAAGTGCTGGGATTATAGGTGTGAGCCGCCAAGCCCTGCCTCACCTGCCTGTTTCTGAAGGGCACCATAAGGTTACTTCTGACCTGACCTCTCATCCAAACTTGCTACCAGGATGAGCTCCATTCTCTTGGCAAGAGAACCATTCTTAAAGCAAATTATCTAGCAAGCCCACTTACACATGCTTCCCATCCCTGATTCAGCTGGGCCCAGTTCCTGCAGAAATTCCTTTTCTGGCCCAGGTATGGTGGCTCACACCTGTAATCCCAGCACTTTGGGAGGCCAAGGTAGGAGGACCACTTGAGCCCAGGAATTCAAGACTGGCCTGGGCAATGTAGCAAGACCTTCTCTACAAAAACAAATTAGCTTGGTATCACGGTGTGTGCCTATAGTCTCAGTTACTCAGGAGGCTGTGGCTGGAGGATCACTTGAGCCCAACAGTTCAAGGCTGCAGTGAGCTATGATTGAACCATTGCACTCTAGCCTGGGTGACAGAGCAAGACCCTGTCTCTAAAAAAAAAAAACGAAGTCAACAGGATCCCAGCCAATAATGCTTTAGAGCAGGCGTCCCCACAACTACCGCCTGTCCGCAAACTACCGCCCGCGGGCCACATGCGGCCCCCACATGCGGCCCCCTGAGGCCATTTATCCGGCCCCCGTCGCACTTCAGGAAGGGGCACCTCTTTCATTGGTGGTCACTGAGAGGAGCACAGTATGTGGTGGCCCTCCAACGGTCTGAGGGACAGTGAACTGGCCCCCTGTGTAAAAAGTTTGGGGACGCCTGCTTTAGAGTCTGCAATTTGAATGGCAGAGAAACCCCATGGGACCAAATCTGGGCTTCAGGGACCCTTGGAGTACCTCCTTTAGCTGATTTTCTCTGGCAAGACCAAGTAGTCTGTGGCTGCTGACTCAAAGCCCAGGATGCTGCCATGGGCAGAGATACTGCCCCAGGCCACAAGGCCTCTGTAGGCCTCTTACCCATTGCTAAACCACATGCCTGGGAAAAGTGACCATTTAACAGTCCCAGCCAAATATGCCAAGTGACTTCACATGTTTATTACATCCTAGAGAAAAGACGTCCAAAACAACTGATTTCTCCCCTAAACCTGGGATGGTGGGATGATTAAGCTTGCATGGTCTACAGCAAATTAAATACAAGGGGCTAAATGAAAGTGATGTGAAATGCAGCACCTACATACAAGGCAGTAGCTCTTAACACAGGGCAACCTTGCTTCCCAGAGAGTATTTGGCGATGTCTGAAGTAATTTTTCGTATCACAACTCAGGGAGTGGATAACTAGTTGATAGAGGATAGGAATGTTGTTAAACACCCCAAAATGAACAGGACAGCTACCCACAAATTATCTAGCTCCAAATGTCAATAGTATCAAAGTTGAAAAGCCCTGCTATAGGTGGCGAGGGAGGTTTTCGTTTTTAGCAGGCAGACATGCTAATTTATAGGGTAACAGGAACAAGAGAGTGGGAGAAATTGAAATCACAAGGCAGGGTAATTGTCAACGATTACCCTGTAATATTGTCACACACACGTGTGTGACAGCAGGCCCCATGAAGCAGGGGCACATCTTCCTGAGACTGATAAGCAAACCTGACATGATCCCACACATTTGGGCAAGAACAAGTTTATGTTCTACATCTCTGTTTGGCCAAGTCCTCTGAGGAATTGAGTTGAGAACTGCAGTAGCAGCTGGAGATGAACAGGGGCACTAAGTCCAAGGAAGTGCACTGCTTTGCAACATCAACAGCCAATTTATAATGACCTTTAATGGCAGCTGGAGATTTTCATCCTCTATTTGGCAAGATGGGCACAGGAGTCGGAAAACCAGACAAGCTAGGCTTGGATGGGCCAATGCAATAAAAACTAGAGAAGAAAATGAGGTCAGATTTTTTAAAAGCCAAGGGAACTTAACAAGGGCAGAGGGACCCACTGGGTAGAGAAGTTCTTGGCCAAGTGGGAAATCAACACTCTGGGCTTTCGTGGCCCTCTCTACTCCTCAGTTAGTTACTGCTGCTTTCCCAACTCTGGTATCTTCTACTTCCCACCACTGACCAAGCCCAGTCCATAACACAGACTGCCTAAGCCTGCCTGAGAATTCAATCACTGTTCATGTTAATGGAGTAAAAGAGCAGGAAACTGAATTTTTAAAAAAACCCCACAAAACCAAAATGCTATTAATCATGCCACATGATTTTTAATTACGCATAAAGATCTATCGTATCACCCAGAGACCATTTCACCCACTGCTCTGTTTCGCTGCCAGTCTTTTGTCTCTCTCTTCAGCAATGGTGAGGCGGATACCCTTTCCTCGGGGAAGAGAAATCCATGGTTTGTTGCCCTGGAAAAGAAAACAAGGAGAATCAAAACCCACCACACACCAACTCCTAGTAGCTTAGTACATGCTACATTTGTCACCTCATTTGACAGAACTGAAGCCTGTTTGTGAGAGCACTTGCTATCAGCTAAGGCAGTTGTAAGACACAGATGCTGGTTACCAAAACTACCCACTGCTTGGGTTCCTGGGGCTGTCCTATGAAACTTACTGCATGCCCTGCATAATTAATGTCTTAGAAGTTTATTGTGCATAGCAGGCACCCAACATTTAATTCAAGTGAGTCAAAGTTTAGTAGCACCTAAGGCTAATCATTATGACTCGGCCCAGCTCTGTGAGTCCTATCCCAGAAGAGGCTTTGCACTAAGTTCAGCAGAGCCAGCCAGGAGCGCGGATGCTGCAATCCCAGCACCATGCATTTACGTATTTCCCCAGCTAGAGAGCCAGACTTACCTTGCCAATAACAAAAATATTGGAAAGTCGAGTGGCAAAGCTGTTGCCATTGGCATCTTTCACGTGAACCACATCGAAAGATCCAGGGTGCCTCTCTCTGTTGGTAATCACACCAATTCTTCCCAGGTTAGCACCCCCAGTCACCATACACAGGTTACCTAGGCAGGAAGAAATCATCTGCTTCAACCCAATATAACAAATGACAAGCAGCTCAGAGATGGGTCCAAAACAAATCTTATCCCTCTTTCCCCCCATTTGAATTTCCTTATACTCGACTGCTGCCCATGCTAGGACTCCCAGGGCTTTCGTAAGAAATTTTATGGCAGGGCTTGGTGGCTTACACCTATAATCAGTTTGAGAACAGTCTGGGACATAGTAATATCCCCCTCTATAAAAAACCAAAGAATTTTAAAAAGAAATGAATATTCTGAGCATTTGTGCCTCTGGCTATAAACCTGGAGGATCAGAACAGATGGTTTTTAATAAAAAGACACCCACACCCAAATCCTGTGCAATTCATAATGATCTAGGCCTAAAAGAGGATGCTTACCAGTGTCAAACTTGATGAAATCAGTAATCTTGCCAGTCTCCAAATCAATCTGAATGGTATCATTCACCTTGATGAGGGGATCAGGGTAGCGGATGGTGCGAGCATCATGAGTCACCAGATGAGGGATTCCTTTTGTGCCCACAAAGATTTTTCGTACTTTGCACAATTTGTACTAGAAAAATACAAGGGTTAGCCACAGTCAGTCCAGCTCACATGTACTTTTTAACCCTACACAGGACCCACGGGTTCCCTGAACTACTGCAATTGTAGTGCTGATTGTTCTTTCCACCCTCCTTAAGTGTATGTTGCATGCTGCCCTGCTCTAGGCTAGTCTTCCTAACATCCACCATTGTCCTCCAGTCCTCCAATATAAATGTCACTCCAGTTTCAAAGCCTCTTTAAGCCTCATGGGGCCCTGGGAATTCTTCCCTTCAGTTCAACTTTATTTTAATGGCTCCCTGTACACCATGACTGAGTTTTGTCTCACAAACAGCAATTGCATTACCAGTTCATCCAATCAACAAATATTTCACTTATCATTTCAATTTTGGATCTCTACTCCCTGATATCCTTAAAGCAAATCAAATAATCACAGACACCACTAGACATGCCCTCCAGCCCGCTGATAACAAGTCTGTGCAAAAGGAAATTAGGAGACACATCAGCCAATTGAATTAACCTTCATTTACGGCCAATAATCCAAACAGCCCTAAACTTTTGTGTAAAACCATCACAACAAAATGGATTAAATAATCAAAGACTGTAATCTTTTTTAAACCTCAAACTAGTGCCTCAAGGACTGTCTGTTTCCTCCATTGACACCTTTCCCTCCCCAAAGTAAAGCTACCCCCACAAATGGAGACATGGCATACTTGAGGTACCCAATAAACAAGTTCCCAGAAATCATTCTCCTTGACTCTAAGAGACACTAGGAAGTCACTGTTCAACTATAATTCATTTCTACCACAAAAAAAGAAAATCTGAGGAAGTTAACTTCAAATGGGGGTCAATTTTAGGTATCCAGCAACAGACTGCTCTACAGCTATCAGTCAGACTTAATAACATGACAAAAAGTTACACGTAAAATAGAATCAAATTGTTAGCTAGATATTTCCAGGTATGAGATTTTAAGTAATCAATACCCACCTCATTGCAAACAGCACACGTACTCAAAGCAGGTCCTTACAACTAAGTAACTACAATAAGTAAAGATCCAGCTTGGTTGCCACACTCACCTTGGCCTCTTCAGGTGTAATACGATGTACAGCAAAGCGACCCTTGGTGTCATAGATCAGACGGAAATTCTCTCCCGTCTTGTCAATGCTGATGACATCTGAAATCAAGCAGTAACCCGTTACTACAGTGACTCCCACTACCTCACGCTAAGCACCAACCATAGCTCTCTAAGAAATGAAAAGAACCCCCACAAGCTTCCCACTTCTAACACCAAAGGTGAGACAATATGACTAAGACAGTATTTGGATATCATAAGGCTCCCATCAATATGCGCCTCCAGTGTATTTAAAACTTCCACTTGGCCAGGTGCAGTGGCTCATGCCTGTAATCCCAGGACTTTAGGAGGCAGAGGCAGGTGGATCACCTGAGATCAAGGGTTCAAGACCAACCTGACCAACATGGAGAAACCTGTCTCTACTATAAATACAAAATTAGCTGGGCATTGTAGCACATGCCTATAATCCCAGCTACTTGGAAGGCTGAGGCAGCAGAATCACTTGAACCCAGGAGGTGGAGCCTGCAATGAGATTGCGGGACTGAACTCCAGGATAGGTGACAGAGTAAGGCTGTCTTAAAAAACAAAAACAAAAACAAAAAAAACCTTCCACTTACCCATGAAACCAGCAGGGTAGGTTATATCAGTTCGGATCTTGCCATCGATCTTAATGAACCGCTGCATGCAAATCTTCTTTACTTCATCTCCTGTCAGGGCATACTTAAGTCTGTTCCTTAGGAAAATGATGAGGGGGAGACATTCTCTCAACTTGTGAGGACCGGTGGATGGACGAGGAGCCTGTAACATTAAAAATGGTAATCACTGTTGGGATTCACTCAAGCACACAAACCCACCTCCTAGTCCACTAACTGAACACCAAGACTGTTCATTACACCCAACTTGAGCTTTTAGACAGGCGTAAAAAGCTTCCAAAACTATTTCATGCCTTAAAGTTTTACAGCAGCTTCCCTGTCAGAGGACCAGGATCATTAAGATCATGAATCCTGAGTCCATGTGAGTGTCTATGTGGTATGTGAAATAAATGAGGCACACAATTATTAAACAGACTGAAAGTGGGGGACAGCTAGATAGCACAGCTCTTCAAGAGCAGAGGAAGCCAAGAATAGATACTCCTCCCCAGCCTGGTCTCCAAAATGAGTCCTGGGAGGCGATTACAGTGGCCGCAGAAATACTCATATAAGATACTTACAAACACACCAGTCAATTTATCCAGCATCCAATGTTTTGGAGCTGCCACCCGCTTCAGATGCTTCTTGGGACCACGAGCCTGAAAGTTTTAGATTGCAACGCTGTTAATAAGGTTTCAGAACAGCTTAGAAAACATAGTGTATAATTTCTAAAAACGGTGATTTTAGTTTCTTCAGCAAAATGTGGACAATATTTAAAAAATCGTGTTCCGATAAAAAGGAAAAAGCAAACACAATTATTTAGCAAATACCATGAGACCCATAAACTGCAATAAGCCATCTGATCGTACAGGGAAGATTCTTGGTTACCGTTTCAGAACGTTTACCGATTACTGTTTTCAGAATCGTGCTAGTGTTTTAATGTTACTGCTTGAAACTATATCTGCTTACAGAGGTTAGGGTCTTTCTAGGACACCATACAAGTGAAATGGCCAGGGGGATGTACAGCAACAGAAATGACCCGGAATTCTACTTGTGTTTCTAAAGTTTTCCTCGTATTACCGTCTGTTTTTGACACATCTGGTACAAGATTATTCTGACACCCGCACATGTGCTGCTCCTTCGGACACTAAAGCCAAAAGCTAGTACCAATTTTAGTTTAAAAAGAGTAAGGAAGCCTTTTTAATGCTGTGTCCAGATGCTTACCGGCCACGCATGGTAAAGTCAGGCCGTGCCAAAAAAACAATAACGACGAAAGCCTTTCCCCGCCGGGCGGACCCAGCACCCACCCGCCTCGGGCTCTGCGGTCCGAGCCTAGCCGCGGATCCGGCCCGGGAGGAGAAGCAGCTTCACCCGGAATCAGGATATGTGGCCGGGTCAGAGACCGAGGCCTTCCCAACAGCGGCACCAGATCTGCGCCTCCCCAATCCTAGGCCAGCATTCTCCCTTTGTCCTGGAACTCGTCCCGGCCTACCACGGAGGCCGTGATCCCTTCGCCTCTGCCCGGCCATCCTCGGTGGGAGTCCCGATTGGGCAGCCCCAGCCCGGGGAGGATGGAGGCGGATACGTCCCAAGAGCTCGCTAACTAAACGGCTTACCATGGCTGCGTCAGGCAAGGAAAGAGAACCTCCGTCTTCCGGTGAGCGTAGAAATTGAGGCCGGAGACTGCGCGCGCTGGATACTGAGATGCTCCGCCCAGCTCAGCCCGTTCTGGAGCGCCGGGACTCTTTCTCGCCATCTGCTGGTGGGAGGTCGGAAGTCCGGAGCTGGGGAAGCGCCGCGGAAAGAGGGTGTCTCCTAAGCTCAATTTTCTCCCTCCCCTTTTTCCGACCTTCCTCCTCCCATATTTGCTGAGCGCCTCGGGTGTGCCTGAGTCTGTATCTGTGCTAGGGGCTGGGACTACAAAGATGAACTAGACAACATCCCTGCCCTCAAGGAGAGTTCAAAGTGAGCCTACTTTCTGTCTCACGTACAGATGATTATATAACCAATAGAAATTTTAATAAATATTTTGATAAATATTTAATGTTATTTCTTTAACGTATTTTGTCTGTCCCCTTTTCCGGGTTCCTCCGAGCCAGCCGGGCAGCCCACACTGAGTTGGGAAGAGCCAACAACATTTTTAAAGCCTCGTACTTCTCTTCTTGAATCCTGACATCCTCCCCCTTGCTTCCTGTACAACGCATTCGGCACTTACAGAGTCTCAGGGAAGACAGAGGATATTAGAGGTCGTCTGGTTATATCTAACTAAAATGTAGATCTGATCCGGCTTCGAAACTGCCCTTGGCCATCCGTTTCCTGCCCTAAGGGAGCAGGTCCGAACTTTGCCTGGCTCCATTGCTCTCTCCCGCCAATCCCAAACTTTAAAGCTTAAGCCCCGCCAAGCTAGTTTGTTCGAGGGAGTCAGCTCTTTCTGTTTGTTTGTTTGACACAGGGTCTCACTCTGTCACCAGGCTGGAGTGCATGGCTCACGGCAGCCTCCACAGCCCGGGCTCAAGCGATCTTCCCACTTCAGCCCCCAGGAGTAGCTGGGACTACAGGTGCACACCACTGCACCCGACTAATTTATTTTTTTATTTTTTATTTTTTTGAGATGGAGTTTCGCTCTTGTTACCCAGGCTGGAGTGCAATGGCGCGATCTCGGCTCACCGCAACCTCCGCCTCCTGGGTTCAGGCACTTCTCCTGCCTCAGCCTCCTGAGTAGCTGGGATTACAGGCACGTGCCACCATGCCCAGCTAATTTTTTGTATTTTTAGTAGAGACGGGGTTTCACCATGTTGACCAGGCTGGTCTCGATCTCTTGACCTCGTGATCCACCCGCCTCTGCCTCCCAAAGTGCTGGGATTACAGGCTTGAGCCACCGCGCCCGGCCTATTTTTTATTTATTTTATTACTATTATTTTTAGAGAACGGGGCTTTCGCCATGCTGCCTAGGCTGGTCTGTAACTCCTGGACTCAAGCAATCCCCCCGCCTAGACCTCCCAAATTGCTGGGATTACAGGCCTGAGTCACTGCACTTGGCCTGAGTCAGCGCTTTCAAGATTGCTTGTGCACTTGATTCCTTAGCTTGGAACTGCCATGAACAGCCAAACTCCTTTCCTGGGTACCACCTGATCCCACTCCTCAGCCTTGAAAATGCACAGCTCAAGTCCTTCTGGTTCTGTGAGCTCCTGGTCCCCTCAGTCAGGGTAAATCTCTGATTCTTGCCCCAGAGGCTTGTGTTCAAACTTGGTGAGGGCACATAGCACATTGTGTAGCAAAGACTAGTTTACTGAGCAGCTCCAGTACCGAGCCTGCCTTAATTCATCTGGGCAGGCCCTTTGCCACCTAACAGAGAGCTCAGCACTGTGTCCAGCACTTGGTAAATACTTGTTGAATGAATAAACAGAGTTAGCAGAAGAACAAGAGAGGGAAACATTGTTGGCTCTTCTCAAGCAGACAGTATTAACTAGAAGGGCAGGGACTACTCCTTGTCTAAAACTGGGGTACGATCCACAATAAAGCATGTTGTAAGTGATTATTGGAAAGGATGGATTAATTGGAGGTGAGGAGTAGAGAGAATGTGAAGGTGATGAGATAATGGAAGTTGATTCCGAGGTTTTTAATCTGAGAGCACTGGGAAGATGCTGGTACAATTAACAGAAATGGTGGAGGAGTTGCTGTGGGAGTGTGGGGACTACCATGTGTTTTCCAGCTAGAGATGATAGGAGAAACAACTGGTTAGAACTGCAGATCTCACTTAATCAAGATCACACAGCCCGTTAGGGGATGAGGGGGCTTGTCTCTTGCCTCCCAGGTGAGTGGTTTGTTTGTTTTTATACCACAGGTTGTAAAAGGACTTCAGGGAATCGAAGCATCTTTTTCAGTATATTTCTCTCTCTCAATTTGTATTTATGCACAAATGACATTCTAACAATAATAAAGGGAATTTGGAAAGAGCTAAGTAAATCGCAAACTGCACCTCCCCAAACACCCTAAACACATCATCTGTATTCATTTGTTCCTGTTCCTGTTCTTTCTGATCGGTTTGTGTGCATGCATACTTTTACATAATTTTAGTCCTAGCATACAGAACATTTTCTATTCTGTTTTGATTATATTAGAAACATTTTCCAAGTTGCTACATAATCCTCATAATTAATATTTTAACAGCTGTATTATATTCCATTAAGTGGATGTCCCACAATTAATAAAAGTTCTCTGTTGTTGGACATTTAGTTTTCTGTACTTTTTCTGTGTTATGCATGTTTCTACAGTGAACAGCTTTTTCCTTCAGTTGAATAATTTCCTTAGAATAAATCTATTCCTTCAACCAGTACTTATTGAGTGCTTACTCTGTGTCAAGTTCTGTATTATGAACTGAGGATGCAGAGATGATTAAGATCTAGTTCTTGCTCTCAAGGAACACATAATAATATGAGAAGCGAGCTGGGAGGTGGGGAGGGAAAGCTGGGAGAAACTCATCGGAGAAAAAATGGTGGTGAAATGGGTTATAACAAAGAGGACAGCTAAATCTTAAGGATCTTGGACTTCAGCCTGTGGGTAGACAATGGAGAGCTGTTGAAAGATTTTTAAGGAGGACAGAATCAGTGTTGTGCTTTAAAAAGATAACTCAAACTCCTCCACATAGAATGGTTTGAAGGAAATGTGAGTGGCTTGGAGGAGATGGGTCAGGTCTCTGTCAACAATACAAGCAAGAAACAGGAGGCTGAGATCTAGATCTGTGACTGTGGAGCTGAGGAGGAGGGGCACACTCAAAAGACATTGGAGATGGAGTATTGGCAGGGTCTGACTGGGAAATGATGAATGTGAGGGACAAGGAGGTAATTAGGATGACTCCCAGGTTTCTGGCTTGGTGACTCAGTGATGCATTCACCGGAACAAGGAGGAGGCAGAGGAGTGTGCTTGAAGGGAACATGAGATGAGTCTGAGACAGGGGTCTGAGGGTGCGGGGGAACATCAACCCGGAGATATTGTATAGACCCAGTCCTAAGCTCAGGTGCATGATCTGGGTTGGAGAGTCAGATGAGGGAGAACTGGTGCGTCTGTGATTAATTCAGGAGAGTGGTTGGCAGTAACCATTAGAAAGAGCACGATGTCAGAGTCTGAATGCTTTTGTAGTAGCATATATGTATTGCCAAAAAAAACCTTTCTCAGAAGAACCTTGCAATTTTACTACACTCGTGCCAGCCTGGTAATCACCTGTTTTTAACTTTTGCAAATGTGATTATTTTAACTTGCACTAAAAAACCCCACTAGGCCAGGTGTAGTGGCTCATGTCTGTAATCCCAGCACTTTGGGAGGCCAAGGCAGGTGGATCACTTGAGGTCAAGAGTTCAACACCAGCCTGACTAATATGGTGAAACCCATTCTCTACTAAAAATACAAAAATTAGCCAGGGGTGGTGATATACACCTGTAATCCCTGTTACTGGGGAGGCTGAGGCAGGAGAATCCCTTGAACCTGGGAGGTGGAAGTTGCAGTGAGCTGAGATCATGCCACTGCAGTCCACCCTGGGCAACAGAGTGAAACTCCGTCTCAGAAAACAAACAAACAAAAAACCACTAGTGAGATGGAATATTTTGCCACATGTTTGTTTACTCATTCCATTTCCTTTTGTGTGAAGTATCTCTGACCATTTATCTTAGGGGGACATGTTTTTAAGGTAGATTTACATGAGTACTTTATAAAATACAGACCTTAATCCTTTGCCATATTTGGAGCAGATATCCTTATCAATTGGTTATTTTCCTTTTGGTTGCATTTTTCAGTGTACAAACTTTCAGGATTGTATGTAGCCAAATCTGTTGATCTTTTCTCTTGTAATTTCTTCTTGTCCCTTCAAAGCTTAGAAAGCTACTATCAGTTCAAAGATCTGTTAGATACTCAATTCTATTTAATAACATATATTTAATTTTTTATTAACTTGGGGTTGATAAAGATTAGTAGAATAGAAAATAGAAAATAGAAAAAAATTATATTTTCCCCCAAATGTTAGCTAACTGATGTTCTTACTATAATACATTGAATGATCTTTCCACTGTTGTTTTGTAAGAATTGCTTTAGCATATAGTAAATGAAATCACATAGTACATGGGTCTATTTCTGTAAGTGTGGGAATGGGAGATGAGTCTATGAAGAGAGAACCGAGACACATGTCCCCAGCATCCTGTCCGAGACTCTAAGGAGGATAGACATGTATGAGCAGATCATGGTAGTAACTCATGCTATGGGTGGGGCAGTGTAAGCCCCCTCTACTTCTCATCATAAAGAATAGCCCTTCCCTTTATGCCTTCTATTTTCTGATTAACTTACCATTTGCAAGCAATAAACCAACACAGTGTATACTCCTCCATATCTCACATTGCTGAGAGACATTAAAGCAGAGTGGAAAGAAAATAGTTCAAATCTTGCTCTGTGTGACCTTGAGCAAGTGGCTTCACCACTGTGAACCACAACTTCCTTCTCTGGAAAATAAGGATCACAATATTTAATCCTCAGTTTTTTTGTAAGAATCAGAGATGGTGTATCAAATGCATAGAATACAGTAATGACTCAATTAATGAATTAGTGCTCTAATTGCCTCCTGGCTTCTTCTGGCTGCTCCCTTCTTACACTATATATATATATATAAATATATATATATATATATATATATATATATATATTTTTTTTTTTTTTTTGAGACAGAGTCTCACTTTGTTACCAGGCGCCAGGCTGGAGTGCAGTGGCACAATTTCGTCTCACTGCAACCTCCGCCTCCTGGGTTCAAGCCATTCTCCTGCCTCAGACTCCCGAGTAGCTGGAACTACAGGCACGTGCCACCATGCCCAGCTAATTTTTTGTATTTTTTAGTAGAGACGGGATTTCACCATGTTGGCCTGGATGGTCTTGATCTCTTGACCTCGTGATCTGCCCACCTCGGCTTCCCAAACTGCTGGGATTACAGGCGTGAGCCACAGCGCCCAGCCTATATATATATATTTGAAACAAGGTCTCACTCAATTGCCTTGGAGTGCAGTGGCATAATCACGGCTCACTGCAGCCTCAACCTCCTGGTCTCAGGTGGTCCTTCCACTTCAGCCACCTAAGTAGCTGGGACTGCAGGTGTGGGCCACCACACCTGGCTAATTTTGTTTATTTTTATTTGTAGAGATGGGGGTCTTGCTATGTTGCCCAGGCTAGTCTCGAACTCCTGGGCTCAAGTGATCTGCCCACCTCAGCCTACCAAAGTGTTGGAATTACGGGCCTGTGTCACCACATCCAGCCTTAAACTTATTTTTAAAACAGCTTTACTGGCCAGGTGAGGTGACTCATGCCTGTAATCCCAGAACTTTGGGAGGCTGAGGTGGGCAGATAGCTTAAGCCTAGGAGTTTGAGGCCAGCCTGGGCAACATAGCAAGACCCCATGTCTACAAATAAAAATAAACACAATTAGCCAGGCATGGCGGCCCACACCTGCAGTCCCAACTACTCTGGAGGCTGAGGTGGGAGGATCAAAAAACAAAACAAAACAAACAAACAAAAAACCCCAGCTTTACTGAGAAATACTTGACATACAATAAATAGCAAGTGTTTAAAGTACACAGTTGGACAATTCTGATGCATGTATACACCCAAAGAAACCATCACAACTATAATAGTGAACATGCCTATCACCAACAAAAGTTTCCTCATGTGCCTTTGTAATTCCTTACTCCAGCTCCTTCCATCCCCACTCCTATTCCCAGGCAGCTGCTGATCTGCTTTCTCTGACTATTGGTTAATTTGCTTTTTTAAGATTTTTAAATAATAGAAATAAATAGAAATCAAACAGTATGTACTCATTTTGGTCTAGTGTCTTTCACTCAGCATAATTATTTTGAGGCTCATCTATGTTGTTGCGTGTATCAATAGTTTAGCTTCTTTTTATTGCTTCGTAGTACTCCATTGTATGGATAAACATTAATTAGTTTATCCATTTACCCATGATAGACATGTGGGTCATTTCCAGTTCAGGGCAATTACAACAAAGCTGCTATGAATATTTTTATGGACAATGTTTTCATTTCTCTTGGGCAAATACTTAAGAGTGGAATGGCTAGATCATATAGTTGGTGCATATTTAACTTTTATAAAAATTGCCAAAATGTTTTTCAAAGTGGTTTGTATCATGTTACACTTCCATCAGCAGTGTATGAGAATCTCAGTTGCTCCACATCCTTGCCAATGCATATGAAGGCCCGTCTTTATAAAACATTTTTATTGTGATGAAATATACATACAAGTTTTTGAGGCCAGGCGCAGTGGCTCATGCCTGTAATCCCAGCACTTTGGAAGGCCAAGGCAGGTAGATTATGAGGTCAGGAGTTCGAGACCAGTCTGACCAACATGGTGAAACCCTGTCTCTACTAAAAATACAAAAATTTAGCCGGGCATGTGGTGCACGCCTGTAATCCCAGCTACTCGGGAGGCTGAAGCAGGAGAATCGCTTGAACCTGGGAGGTGGAGGTTGCAATGAGCCAAGATCGCTCCTGCACTCCAGCATGGGTGACAGAGTGAGACTCCATCTCAAAAAAATAAAAAATAAAAATAAATAAATAAATAAATAAATTCATAATTTTGGCCATTCTTACATATACAATTCCTTGGCATTAAGTACATTCACAATGTTGTGCAACCATCACCACTATCCACTTCCAGAATTTTTTCATCTTCCCAAGCAGAAACTCTGTACCCACTAAAAAATAACTCCCCATTTCTCATGCCCTTAACCCTTGGTAACCTCTATACAACTTTCTGTCTCCGTGAATCTTCTCATTCTAAGTATCTCATATAGGAGAAATCATAAATATTTGTCCTTTTGTATCTGGTTTATTTCACTTAGCAACATATCTTCAAGGTTCATCCACATTCTAGCGTATATCAGAATTTCATTTTTATGCCTGTTAATATTCCATTGTATGCATATGCTGCATTTTGTGTATCCATGATCTGTTGATAGACACTTGGGTTGTTTCCATGTTTTGTCTACTGTGTATAATGCTGCTATGAACATTGGTATACAAGTATCCATTTGAATTTCTGCTTTCAGTTCTTTTTGATATAAACCCAGAAGTGGAATTGCTGGATCATATGGTAACTCTATGCTTAAATTTTTGAGGAACTGCCAAACTTTCTCACAGTGGCTGCGTTATTTCACATTTCTACCAACAATGTACATGGTTCCAAATTTCTCCACATTCTCACCAACACTTGTTATTTTCCGTTTTTGTTTTCTCGTAATTGCCATACTAATGGGTATGAAATGATATTGCCTTGTGGTTTTTGTTTGTATTTCCCTAATGAATGATCTTGAGCATCTTTTCCTGTGTTTATTGGCCATTTATATTATACCTTCTTTGGAGAATTATCTATTTATGTGGTTTCCCCATCTTTAAACTGTTTTTTTTTTTTAATTGGTGTTGTTGAGTTTTAGGAGTTCTTATATATTCTGGATATTAATTTCTTATCAGATATGATATGGTTTGGCTCCGTGTCCCCACCCAAATCTCGTCTTGAATTGTACTCCCATAATTCCCACAAGTTGTGGGAGGGACCCAGTGGGAGACATTTGAATCATGGGGGCAGTTTCCTCCATACTGTTCTCGTGGTAGTGAGTAAGTCTCATGAGATCTGATGGCTTTATCAGGGGTTTCCACTTTTACATTTTCCCTATTTTTTCTCTTGCCACTGCCATGTAAGAACTGCCTCCCACCATGATTCTGAGGCCTCTTCAGCCATGTGAAACTCGAATTAAACCTCTTTTTCTTCCCAGTCTCAGTTATGTCTTTATCAGCAGCGTGAAAATGGACTAATACAAGATACATGATTTGCAAATATTTTCTTCCATTCTCTGGGTTTTTTTTTTCTTCACTCTCAAGTCCTTTGATGCACTAAATTTTACATTTTGATAACACCCCATTTATCTTTTTCTTTTGTTGTCTGTGAAGGTTAGTCTGTTTCAATTCAAATACATGCATAGTGCTATCTTATTGTGGTTTTGTTTTATATTTCCTTCATGGCTAATGATGCTTAAAATATTTTCATGTGCTTTTTTTTTAACCACCCATGTATCTTCTTTGGTGAAATATCTGTTCAAATGTTTTGCCCAGTTTTCAAAACTGGGCTGTTTATCTTCTTCTTATTGCATTTGAGAGTTGTTTATATATTTTGGATGCAATTCTTTTTTTTTTTTTTAAAAGGCTAGTCAAGCGAAGCAGTAAGAGTGGAAAAGGAACAAATAAATCTGTAAATGGTTGTGATCAGTTAGTTGGGAATACCACTGCACTCGGACTACCATGGAAGCAAATCCTCTATCAGATATGTGATTTCCAAATATTTTCTTTAAGTCTATGGTGGTTTGTTTTTATTTTTTAAAGTGTCTTTTTTTTTTTTTTTTTTTTTTTTTGAGACAGAGTCTCATTCCGTCACCCAGCTGGAGTGCAGTGGGACCATCTCAGCTCACTGCAACCTCCAACTCCCAGGTTCAGGTGATTGTTGTGCTTCAGTCTCCCCAGTAGCTGGGATTACATGTGCACACCACCACACCTAGTTAACTTTTGTGTTTTTCATAGAGATGGAGTTTCACAATGTTGGCCAGGCTGGTCTTGAACTCCTGACCTCAGGTGATCTGCCTGCCTTGGTCTCCCAAAGTGCTGGACTTACAGTTGTGAGCCACCGTGCCCAGCCTAAAGTGTCTTTCAAAGAGCGGAAGTACTTAACTCTGATGAAGGCCAATTTATCTATTTTTTTTGGTATTGATTTTGCTTTTGGTATGGTATGTAAGAAACCTTTGTCTAATCTAAGGTCACAGAGATCTCCTATAATTTCTTCTGGAAATTTAATAATTCTAGATTTTACATTTAGGTCTATGATCCATTTTTGTGTTAACATTTGTATATAATGCAAGGTATGTGTAGAGGTTCATTTTATTATTTATGGATAACAAATTATTCTAGAATCGTTTGTTGAAATTACAGTTCTCTTCTGACCATTTAATGATACTTCCTTATTATAGGAAAAATTCATTTTAATTGCATAAGTTGCAAATGAATATCTTCTTGTAAAATATAAAATTATTTTTGACTGCTTTCACACCCAATCATGCTTTCTCCTACACTTCCTATCAGATAACAGCTCTAACAACATCCCTATGAGGTGAATCTTTATTTTTTTTATTTTTTTTATTTTTTTAAGATGGAGTTTCGCTCTTGTCACCCAGGCTGGAGTGCAATGGCACGATCTCAGCTCACTGCACCCTCCACCTCCTGAGTTCAGGCAATTCTCCTACCTCAGCCTCCCGAGTAGCTGGGACTACAGGCGCGCGCCACCATGCCCAGCTAATTTTTGTATTTTTAGTAGAGACAGGGTTTCACCTTGTTGACCAGGATGGTCTCAATCTCTTGACCTCGTGATCCACCCACCTCGGCCTCCCAAAGTGCTGGGATTATAGGCGTGAGCCACCGCACCCAGCCCGAATCTTTCTAGATCTTTTTCTATGCATGGATATATGTAGCCATATATATAATATTGTACATTTTATTTTGTTTAAATAGGATCATCCCATATGTATTATTCTGAAACTATGTTTTTGTTACATAACAACACCTCTCGGAGATCTTTCTTTTTCAAAACATAGAGATCTACTTAATTTCGTTTAGCTGTTTCATAGTACAATATTCTATAGTAGCACTATACCTTACTTTGTTTTACCATCTCTTTTTAAAAATTTATTTGTTTTGAGATGGAGTCTTGCTATGTTGCCAGGCTGGAATGCAGTGGCCCAATATTGGCTCACTGCAACCTCTGCCTCCCGGGTTCAAGCGATTCTCCTGCCTCAACCTCCTGAGTAGCTGAAATTACAGGCGTGTGCCACTATGCCCAGCTAATTTTTGTATTTTTAGTAGAGATGGGGTTTCACCATGTTGGTCAGCCTAGTCTTGAACTCCTGATCTTGTGATCTGCCTGCCTTGGCCTCCTAACGTGCTGGGATTACAGGCATGAGCCACTGTGCCTGGTCTATTTTATTTATTTATTTATTTATTTATTTGAGACAATTTCGCTCTTGTTGACCAGGCTGGAGTGCAATGGCGCAATCTCGACTCACTGCCTTCCGAGTTCAAGCGATTCTCCTGCCTCAGCCTCCCAGGTAGCTGGGATTACCGGCGTGCATCACCACGCCTGGCTAATTTTGTATTTTTAGTAGAGACAAGGTTTCTCCATGTTGGTCAGGCTGGTCTCGAACTCCCAACCTCAGGTGATCCACCTGTCTTGGCCACCCAAAGTTCTGGGATTACAGGTGTGAACCACTGTGCCCAGCCCATTTTTATTTTTATTTTTTGAGATAGAGTCTTGCTCTGTCACCTAGGCTGGAGTGCAGTGGCAAGATCTTAGTTAATGGCAACCTCCACCTCCTGTGTTCAAGTGATCCTTCTACCTCAGCCTCGTGAGTAACTCCTGGCTAATTTTTGTGTTTTAGTAGAGATAGGGTTTCACCATGTTGCCCAGGCTGGCCTCGAACTCCTGAGCTCAGGCAACCCACCTGCCTTGGCCTCCCAAAGTGCTAGAATTACAGGTATGAGCCACTGCACCCAGCTCCATCTCCTTACTGATGGATATCTAGGTTATGTCCATTTTTTCCCTACTATTATAAACAATGCTGAGCATCTCTGAATCTACTTTTGGTGCACATGTGTAAGGTAGGTAGATACTGAGATATGAAATTTATGCAGTAAACACATTTATAACATTTATGCTAAGTGCTGTTTCTAAATGTTTACATATGTTCATTCATTTAATCCTCACAGCAACCTCATGTTTTTGTCCTTGATTACAGATGAGGAAACTAAGGTACAGAGAAGTTAAGCAACTTGTCAGAGGTCACACAGCTAGTCAATAGCAAGGTCAGGATTTGAACCCAGATAGACGGGCTCTAGAGTGAAGTCTGCTGGGTTATAGGGCATAGGCATTTTAATTTTTTTTTTTTTTTGAGACAGTGTGTTGCCCTCTCACCCAGGCTTGAGTGAAGTGGCACAATCTCAGATCGATGCAACCTCTGCCTCCCAGGTTCAAGCAATTCTCTTGCCTTAGCCTCCTGAGTAACTGGGATTACAGGCATGTGCCACCATGCCTGGCTAATTTTTGTATTTTTAGTAGAGACAGGGTTTTGCCGTGTTGGCCAGGCTAATCTCGAACTCCTGACCTCAGATGATCCACCTGCCTTGGCCTTCCAAAGTGCTGGGATTACAGGCATGAGCCACAGCACCTGGCTGGCATTTTTAATTTTAAAAGACCTGCCAAATTGGCCTCTAAATAGGCTGTAATAAGTTGCACTCCCACGAGCAGTGTATGAGAGTGTTCATTTCCCTTCACCCTCACCAGCAATTAAATCTTTTAAAATAGCATTTTTGGTGGTTATTAATAACAATGTGTAACGACACTAATATTTTTGTACTTGATCTTAGCCAAAAGGCTGAGAAGCAACACACTAATATTTTTGAACACTTACTACATTCCAGCATTGTGCCAAACAGTCTCTATGCTTTCTTTTTCACCTCACTTTGCTTTACTTTTCCTCAGACTAAAATATCTGCTTCTATATATTAATTTCTATCTTTGTTTATTGCCTATCTTATCCATTAGAATGTCAGTTCTGTGAGAGCAAGGATTTTGGGCCAGCCACCATGGCTCACACCTGTAATCCAGCGCTTTGGCAGGCTGAGGCAGGAGGATTGCTTGAGTTCAGGAGTTCAAGACCAGCCTGGGTAACATGGTGAAACCTCATCTCCGCTAAAAATACAAAGAATTAACCAGGCATGGTAGTGCATCCCTGCAATCCCAGCTACATTGGAGGCTGAGATGGGAGGATCCCTTGGGCCTGGGAGGTTGAGGCTGCAGTGAGCCATGATTGCTCCAGCCTAGGTGACAGAGCAAGACCCTATCTAAAAATATATATATATATATATATATATATATATATATATATATATATATATATATTTTTTTTTTTTTTTTTTTTTTTTTTTTTTTTTTGTCGGTCTTGTTCACTGCTATCCTGAGCACCTGGAACTACATGTTTATTGACTGACTGACTGAATAAATGAATTTGAAAACCATTTTACACATGAGGAAATCAAGGCTCAGAGAGATAAGCAACTTACCCAAAGTCACACTAGCTGACTTTAGAAACCATTCTAGTTTCGGGGCTTATTTGTGCTCTTAACCATTTAGTCTCCCATTGATATGGTTTGGCTGTGTCTCCACCCAAATCTCAGCTTTAATTGTATCCTCCAGAATTCTCACATGTTGTGGGAGAGACCCAGGGGGAGGTAACTGAATCATGGCGGCCAGTCTTTCCCATGCTATTCTTGTGATGGTGGGCAAGTCTCAGGAGATCTAATGGGTTTATCAGGGGTTTGTGCTTTTGCTCCTTCCTTGTTTTGTCTTGTTGCCACCATGTAAGAGGTGCCTTTTGCCTCCTGCCATGAATATGAGGCCTCCCTAGCCATGTGGAACTGTAAGTCCAATTAAACCTCTTTTTCTTTCCATTCTTGGGTATGTCTTTATCAGCAACATGAAAATGAACTAATACCCCTGTGATCTGTTTTCTACTCCTATAATTATGCTATTTCATGAATGTTATATAAATAAAGTCATAAAATATGTCTTCTTTAGATTTTGGCTGGTTTTCACTCAGCGTAATTTCCTTGATGTTAATTCTTTTTTCATTGCTGAATAGTATTCTATGGTGTGAATGTACCACCATTTGTGTGACCCATGGAAGCAAATCTGGGTGGTCTCCAGTTTGAGGCTCTTAGGAATAAAGATCCTTGAACATTGGTGTACAAGTTTTTGTGTGGACATAAGTTTTTATTTTTCTGAGGTCAATGTCCAAGACTGTAGTCTCCAGATTGTATGGTAAGTACATGTTTAGTTTTATAAATAATTGCCAAATTCTATGTCACAGTGGCTATACCATTTCACATTCCTACTGGTAATGTACGGGTCATCCAATTTCTCTGCATCCTTGCCAGCATCTGGTGTTGTCAGTACTTTTAATTTTAGCCATTCTAGTAAGTGTGTAGTGATACTGTGGTTTTAGTTTACATTTCCCTAATAGCTAAGTGGTGTTGAACATCTTTTCATATACTTATTTGCTATCTGTATATCCTCTTCAGTGAAATGTCTGTTCATGTGTTTTGCCCATTTTTTAATTGGATTTTTTTTTTTTTTTGAGACGGGGTCTTGCTCTGTTCTCCCGACTGGAGTGCAGTGGCACAATTGTGGCTCACTGTAATCTCAAACTCCTGAGCTCAATCAATCCTCCCATCTCAGCTAGAACTACAGGTGCACACCACCATGCCTGGCTAATTATTTTTATTTAATTTTTAAATTATACTTTAAGTTCTGGGGTACATGTGCAGATCTTGCAGGATTGTTACATAGGTATACACATGTCATGGTGGTTTACTGCCTCCATCTCCCCCTTCACCTACATTAGATATTTCTCCTAATGTTATCCCTCCCCAACCTCCCATCCCCCTGCTATGGCTACCCTAGCCCCCCACCCCCCAAGAGACCCCAGTGTGTGATGCTCCCCTCCCTATGTCCATGTGTTCTCATTGTTCAACACCCACTTATGAGTGAGAACATGAGGTGTATGGTTTTCTGTTCTTGTGTCAGTTTGCTGAGAATGATGGTTTCCAGATTCATCCATGTTCATGCAAAGGACATGAACTCATCTTTTTTAATGGCTGTACGGTATTCCATGGTGTATATCTGCCACATTGTCTTTATCCAGTTTATCCTTAATGGACATTTGGATTGGCTCCAAGTATTTGCTACTGTAAACAGTGCTACAATGAACATGCATGTGCATGTGTCTTTATAATAGAATGATTTACAATCCTTTGGGTATATACCCAGTAATGGGATTGCTGAGTCAAATTGTATTTCTATTTCTAGATCCTTGAGGAATCACCACACTGTCTTCCTCAATGGTTGCACTAATTTACACTCCCACCAACAGTGTGAAAAAGTTCCTATTTCTCCACATCCTCTCCAGCATCTGTTGTCTCCAGATTTTTTAATGATTGCCATTCTAACTGGAGTGATATCGTATCTCAATGTGGTTTTGATTTGCATTTCTCTAACGACCAGTGATGATGAGCCTTTTTTCATGTTTGTTGGCCACATAAATGTCTTCTTTTGAAAAGTGCCTGTTCATATCCGTTGCCCACTTTTTGATGGAGTTGTTGGTTTTTTTTTCTTGTAAATTCGTTTTAGTTCTTTGTAGATTCTGGATACTAGCCCTTTGTCAGATGGGTAGCTTGCAAGAATTTTTTCCCATTATGTTGGTTGCTAGTTGACTCTATTGATTGTTTCTTTTGCTGTGCAGAAGCTGTTAAGTTTAATTAGATCCCATTTGTCTATTTTGGCTTTTGCTGCCATTTCTTTTGGTGTTTTAGTCATGCAGTCTTTGCCTATGCCTATGTCCTGAATGGTATTGCCTATGTTTTCTTTTAGGGTTTTTATGGTACTAGCACTTATGTTTAAATCTTTAATCCATCTGGAGTTAATTTTTGTGTAAGTTGTAAGGAATGGGTCCAGTTTCAGCTTTCTGCACATAGTTAGCCAGTTTTCTCAACACCGTTTATTAAACAGGGAATCCTTTCCCCATTGCTTGTTTTTGTCGTTTGTCAAAGATCAGATGGTTGCAGGTGTGAGGCATTATTTCTGAGGCCTCTGTTCTGTTCCATTGGTCTATATCTCTGTTTTGGTAGCAATACCATGCTGTTTTGCTCACTGCAGCCTTATAGCATAGTTTGAAGTCAGGTAACATGATGCCTCCAACTTTGTTCTTTTTGCTTAGGATTGTCTTGGCTATGCAGGTTCTTTTTTGGTTCCATATGAAGTTTAAGGTGATTTTTTTCCAGTTCTGTGAAGAAGGTCAGTAGTAGTTTGATGGGGATAGCATTGAATCTACAAATTACTTTGGGCAGTATGGCCATTTTCATGATATTGATTCTTCCTAACCATGAGCATGGAATGTTTTTCCATCTGTTTGTGTCCTCTCTTAAATTTCTTGAGCAGTGGTTTGTAGTTCTCCTTGAAGAGTTCCTTCATGTCCCTTGTTAGTTGTATTCCTAGGTATTTTATTCTCTTTGTAGCAATTGTGAATGGGAGTTCGCTCATGATTTGGCTCTCTGTTTGTCTGTTTTTGGAGTATAGGAATGCTTGTGATGTTTGCACATTGATTTTGTATCCTGAGACTTTGCTGAAGTTGCTTATATACAGTGAACACCACAAAGATATTCCTCAAGAAGAGCAACCCCAAGGCACATAATCATCAGATTCACCAGGGTTGAAATGAAGGAAAAAATGCTAAGGGTAGCAAGAGATAAGGGTCGGGTTACCCACAAAGGGAAGCCCATCAGACTCACAGAGGATCTCTCAGCAGAAACCCAACAAGCCAGAAGAGAGTGGGGGGCCAATATTCAATATCTTTAAGCAAGAGAACTTTCAACCCAGAATTTCATATCCAGCCAAACTAAGCTTCATAAGTTAAGGAGAAATAAAATCCTTTATGGATAAACAATTGCTGAGAGATTTCATCACCACCTGGCCTGCCTTATAAGAGCTCCTGAAGGAAGCACTAAACATGGAAAGGAACAACCAGTACCAGCCACTGCAAAAACTTACCAAATGGTAAAGACCATTGATGCAATGAAGAAACTATGTCAACTAACGGGCAAAATAACCAGCTAGTATAAAAATGGCAGGATCAGATTCACACATAACAATATTAACCTTAAATGTAAATGGGCTAAATGCCCCAAACAGAAGACACAGACTGGCAAATTGGATAAAAAGTCAAGACCCATTGGTATTCTGAATTCAGGAGACCCATCTCACATGCAAAGACACACATAGACTCAAAATAAAGGAATGGAGGAAGATTTACCAAGCAAATGGAGAGCAAAAAAAACCAGGGGTTGCAATCCTAGTCTCTCATAAAACGGCCTTTAAACCAACAAAGATCAAAAGAGACAAAGAAGGGCATTACATAATGGTAAAGGGATCAATGCAACAAGAAGAGCTAACTATCCTAAACATATATGCATCCAATACAGGAGCACCCAGATACATAAAGCAAGTTCTTAATGACCTACAAAGAGACTTAGACTCCCACACAATAATGGTGGGAGATTTTAACACTCCACTGTCAATATTAGACAGATCAACGAGACAGAAAATTAATGAGGATATCCAGGAGTTGAACTCACATCTGGACCAAGTAGACCTAATAGACATCTACATAACTCTCCACCCAAAATCCACAGAATATACATTCTTCTCTGCACCATATTGCACTTACTCTAAAATTGACCACATAATTGGAAGTAAATCACTCCTCAGCAAATGCAAAAGAACAGAAATCATAACAATCAGTCCCTCAGACAACAGTGCAATCAAATTAGAACTCAGGACTAAGAAACTCATGCAAAACTGCACAACTACATAGAAACTGAACAACCTGCTCCTGAATGACTACTGGATAAATAATGAAATGAAGGCAGAAATAAAGATGTTCTTTGAAAGCAATGAGAACGAAGGCACAACATACCAGAATCTCTGGGACACATTTAAAGCAGTGTCTAGAGGGAAATTTATAACACTAAATGCCCACATGAGAAGTGAGGGAAGTTCTAAAATTGACACCCTGTCATCACAATTAAAAGAACTAGAGGAGCAAGAATAAAGAAATTCAAAAGTGAGCAGAAGGCAAGAAATAACTAAGATAGGGCCGGGTGCGGTGGCTCAAGCCTGTAATCCCAGCACTTTGGGAGGCCGAGGCGGATGGATCACAAGGTCGAGAGATCGAGACCATCCTGGTCAACATGGTGAAACCCCGTCTCTACTAAAAATACAAAAAACTAGCTGGGCATGGTGGCACGTGCCTGTAATCCCAGCTACTCAGGAGGCTGAGGCAGGAGAATTGCCTGAGCCCAGGAGGCGGAGGTTGCGGTGAGCTGAGATCGCGCCATTGCACTCCAGCCTGGGTAACAAGAGCAAAACTCTGTCTCAAAAAAAAAAAAAAAAAAAAAAAGAAAGAACTAAGATCAGAGCAGAGATACAGACACAAAAAAAAAACCCTTTAAAAATCAATAAATCAAGGAGCTGGTTTTTTGAAAAGATCAACAAAACAGGTAGACTGCTAGGCAGACCAATAAAAAACAAAAGAGAGAAGAATCAAATCGATGCAATAAAATATGATAAAGAGGATATCACCACCAATTCCACAGATATACAAACTATCATCAGAGGTTACTACAAACAACTCTGTGCACATAAACCAGTAAATCTAGAAGAAATGGATAAATTCCTGGACACTTACACCCTTCCAAGACGAAACCAGGAAGACGCTGAATTCCTGAATAGACTAATAAGAAGGTTTGAAGTTGAGGCAGCAAAGAATAGCCTACCAACCATAAAAAGTCCCGGTCCAGATGAGTTCACAGCCAAATTCTACCAGACTTACAAAAAGGAGCTGGTACCATTCTTTCTGAAACTATTCTAAACAATACAAAAAGAGGGAATACTCCCTAATTCATTTTATGAGACCAACATCGTCATGATACCAAAACGTGGCAGAGACACAGCAAAAAAATTTTTTATACAGAGAGTCTTGCTATGTTTCCCAGGGTGGTTTCGAGTTCCTGGCCTCAAACAATCCTTCCACCTTGCCTCCCAAAGTGCTTGGATTATAGACAAGCCTGGCCACCTCCTCCTTTAAATTGCTTTTACACCTTTGTCAAAAATGATTTGGCTATACTTATGTGAGTCTATTTCTGGGTTCTCTATTTCTGTTCCATTGATCTATGTATCTTTTCCCACCAGTATCACATTTATTGTAGCTATGTAGTAAGCCTGAACATCAACTAGAGTGATTCCTCCCACTTTATTCTTCTCTAACAAAATTGTCTTAGCCACACTAGTTCCTTTGCCTTTCCGTGGAAATTTTAGACTAAGCTTGTGTATGTCTACAAAGAACCTTGCTGAAAGTCTGATAGAAATTGCATTAAACCTATGGATCATTTCAGGTGTTCTTTGACTTCTTTCATTGGCATTTTATTTTTCAGCAAACAGACCCTGACCAGGTTTTATACCTAAGTATACATATATTTTTAGTGATGATGAATGGTATTCTTATTTTTTGTTTTTATACATTCATTCCTAGGACAGGAATATAGAAATGTGACTGCTTTTTGTGTGTTGATCTTGTATCTTTTGACCTTGCTGAATTCACTTATTAGTTCTAAGAGTGTTTTGTAGATTCCTGGGGGATTCTCTACATAGACCATCATGTCTATCTGCAAATAGAATAAGTTTTCTTTCTGATCTGCATATCTTTTCTTTTCTTTTCTTTTCTTACCTTACAGTAGCAGCGACTGGGACTTCCAGTACTAGGCTGAATAATGAGAGTGTATGTCCTGATCTTGTTCCCAATCTTGGAGGAAAAGCATTTTGTTTTTCTTCATTAAGTATGATGCTACCTGTGGGGTTTTTTTGTTTATATGTTTTTTTTTTTGGAGATGATCTTTATGAGACTGGAGAAATTTCTCTCTTTTACTAGTGTACTCAGAGGCGTTTTGGGTTTTCTTTTTTTGAGACAGAGTCTTGTGCTGTCACCCAGGCTAGAGTGCAGTGGCACGATTTCAGTTCATTGCAACCTCTGTCTCCCAGGTTCAAGTGATTCTCCTGCCTCAGCCACCTGAGTAGCTAGGATTACAGGTGCCCGCCACTACGCCCGGCCAATTTTTATATTTTTAGTAGGGACGGGGTTTCACCATGTTGGCCAGTCTGGTTTCAAACTCTTGACCTCAAGTGATCCTCCCAACTCAGCCTCCCAGAGTGCTGGGATGACAGGCATGAGCCGCTACAGCTGACCTATATTGAGAGGTTTTTTTTTTTCCTTTTCTTTCTTCTTCTTCTGTTTTTTTTTTTTTCCCTGTTTTTTTTTTTTTTTTTTTTTTTTTTTTTTTTTTTTTAGATGGAGTCTCGCTTGTTGCCCAAGCTGGAATGCAGTGATGCAGTGGCTAGGTCTTGGCTCATTGCAACCTCCACTTCCTTAGTTCAAGTGATTCTCCTGACTCTGCCTATCGAACAGCTGGGATTACAGGCGTGCATGCCACCAAGCCCGGCTAGTTTTTATATTTTTAGCAGAGACAGGGTTTCACCATGTTGGCCAGGCTAGTCTCAAACTCGCGACCTCAAGTTATCCACCTGCCTCAGTCTTTCAAAGTGCTGGGATTACAGGCATGAGTTACCACGCCTGGCCTATTGAGAGTTTTAATCATGATCTGGTGTTGAATTTTGTCAAATGCTTTTTCTGCATTAATTGATACAATAGTGATTTTTCTTTTTTAGCCTGTTGCTATGGTAAATTATATCCATTGAGTTTTGAATTTTTTTGTTGAGACAGGGTCTCACCTCTGGGGCCTAGGCTGTAGTGCAATGGTGCAACCACAGTTTACTGCAGCCTTGAAATCTTGGGCTCAAGTGACTCTCCTGTCTCAGCTTCCCAAGTAGCTGGGACTACAGGCACCAGACCACCATGCCTGGCTAATTTTTCTGATTTGTTGTGGAGATGAGGTCTCACTATGTTGCCCAGGTTGGTCTTGACTCCTGACCTCAAGTGATCTTCTGGCCTTAGCCTCCTAGAGTGTTGGGATTACAGACACAAGCTACCATGCCTTACCTCATTTCGAATGTTGAACCAACCCTGCATGTCTAGAATAAACCGCACTTGGCCATGGTGCATTATTCTTTTTATATATTGTTGGATTGGATTTGATCAAATTTTGTTTAGAATTTTTGCATCTAAATTCACGAGAGAGAGAGTGGTCTGTAGTTATCTTCTTTTGTATGTTGTCTTTGTCTGGTGTTGATATCAGGGTAATACTTGGGAAACGTTCCCTCTTCTTTTGTGTAAAATTGGTGCTAATCCTTCTTAGAATATTTCATAAAATTCTCCAGTGAAAAAATTTTGGCCTAGAGATTTTTTTTCTGAAAGTTCTTTAATTATACAAATCCAATTTCTTTAATGGTTATAGAATTATTCAGATTAACTATTTCATTTTGGTAGAGTTTTGGAGAGTTCATGGGTTTTGAGGAATTGATTTCTTTCTTTTAAGTTGTTAAATTTATTAGCACAGGGATGTTTGTGGTATTTTCTTATGATTTCTTTAACAGCTGTAGGATCTGTAGTGATAACCTCTGTTTCATTTCTGATGTTGGTAATTTGTGTTTTCTCTTTTTATTTCTGTCAGTCTTGCTAGAAGTTTGTCAGTTTTATTGACTTTTTTTTTTCTGAAGAACCAGCTTTTTACTTCATTGATTTTCTTTACTGTTTTCCTGATTTTAGTTTCATTTATTTCTGTTCTATTTTTTTTCTCCCCTGAGGCAGAGTCTTGCTCTGTTGCCCAGGCTGGAGTGCAGTGGCATGATCTCGGCTCACTGCAACCTTGGCCTCCTGGGTTAAAGTGGTTCTCCTGTTTCAGCCTCCTGATTAGCTGAGGTTACAGGGGCCAGCCACCACGCCCAGCTATTTTTTTTCTATTTTTAGTAGAATCAGGGTTTCACCACATTGGACAGGCTCGTCTTGAACTCCTGACCTCGGTTGATCTGCCTGCCTCAGCCTCTCAAAGTGCTGGGATTACAGGTGTGAGCCACCATGCCCGGCCTTATTTCTGCCCTTATCTTGATTATTTCTCCCATTTCTACTTGGTTTCAGTTTATTTTGCCCTTTTTTTCGTGTGTGTGTGTGTGTGTGTGTGTGTGTTTATTTTTTTTTTTACATAAGAATTTAGATTATTGATTGGACATTTCTGGTTTTTGTTTTCCTTTTGTTTTCTGTAGAGACAGGGTCTTGATATGTTGCTTTGGCTTGTCTCAAACTCCTGGGCTCAAGTGATCTTCCTATCTTTGCCTCTCAAAGTGCTGGGATTACAGGCGTGAGCCATTGCTCCTGGTCCCTTTTCTGTTTTCTAAATGTAAGCATTTGGTGCTATAAACGTCTCTACTTTAGCTGCATTCCACAAGTTTTGATATGGCATATTTTCATTTTCATTCAGTTAAACATATTTTATAGTAATTTCCTTTGAGACTTCCTTTTTGACCCACAGATTATTTAGAATATGCTGCTCGGTTTTCAAGTTTTTAAAGACTTTTTTGTTATCTTTGTTACTGATTTCTAGTTTGATTCCATTATAGCCAGAGAATACATTCTGTATGGTTTCACATCTGTATTAAGGTTTTTTTTTTTTTTTTTTTTTTGACCCCATAGATGATCTATCTTGGTCAGTGCTCCATGAACATTTGGAAAGAATGTGTATTTTCCGTTGCTGGATGAAGTATTCCATAAATGTCAATTAAATCCTCTTGGTTGATGGTTTTGTTGAGTTCTTCTATATCCTTGCTGAATTTGTCTAGTCGTTCTACCCATTGCTGAGAGAGGGGGTTGAGCCCACCAACTCTAACTGTGGATTTATCTATTTTATTGTTCAGCTCTCTTGTTTTTCACTTCATGTACTTCGAACCTCTGTTGTTTGATGCATACACATTTAGGATTGCTATGTCTTTTCAGTGGATTTTAAACAAGAAATTTTAAACATGTCCCTTTTGTCCTCAGTAACTTTCTTTGCTCTGAAGTCTACTTTATCTGATATTAATATAACCACACCTGCTTTTAAAAATTAATGTTTGTATGATATGTCATTTTCCATCCTTGTGCTTTCAACCTACCTATATTACTATATTTGAGGGAAGTTTTCGGTAGACAGCATATAGTTGAGTTGTGCTTTTTAGACTTTTTTTTTTTTTTTTTTTTTGAGATGGAGTCTCACTCTCTCACCCTGGCTGGAGTGCAATGGCACGATCTCGGCCCACTGCAACCTCCGCCTCCCAGGTTCAAGCGATTCTCTTGCCTCAGCCTCCTGAGTAGCTGGGATTACAGGCATGTGCCACAGTGCCCAGCTAATTTTTGTATTTTTAGTAGAGACGGGGTTTCAGCATCTTGGCCAGGCTGGTCTTGAACTCCTGACCTCGTGATCCACCCACCTCGGCCTCCTACAGTGCTGGGATTACAGATGTATTCCACCATGCCCAGCGAGAGTTGTGCTTTTTAAAATACACTCTGTACTGAGTACAGTGGCTCATGCCTGTAATCCCAGCACTTCGGGAGGCTGAGGCGGGTGGATCACCTTAGGTCAGGAGTTCGAGACCAGCCTGACCAACATGGCAAAACCCTGTCTCTACTAAAAATACAAAAATTAGCTGGGCATGGTGGTGTGCACATGTAGTCCCAGCTACTCGAGAGGCTGAGGCAGGAGAATTGCTTGAACCCAGGAGGTGGAAGTTGCAGTGAGCCAAGATCTCACCACTGTACTCCAGCCTGTGTGACAGAGCGAGATTCCATCTCAAAAAAAAAAAAAAAAAAATCACTCTGCTTATTTTTTTCTTTTAATTGGTATATTTAGATCATTAACATTGAAGAGAATTTTTAAAAAAAATTTCTTTCTTTCTCTTTTGCCAACAACTACTTCAAGGAAGAAGGTAATTATTAATATGTCAGGAATTCAGTCTGCCATTTTATTATTCATTTTTTGTTTGTTCTGTTTCTCATTCTTCTGCTTATTTTTGCTTGCCTTCCTGTAATATATTTTTGTTTTGTTTTGTTTCTTCTTTTGTTCCTGTTATATATTTTAGAGTTTCATTTGGGTTTATTTATACTGATTCTGAATATATTACTTTGGATAGTTTTCCCAGTAGTTGCTATAGGTATCATCATACACACACACACACACACACACACACACACACACACACACACAATCATAGCCAAGTGGTGCTGAAATGAGTTCAGATTGAGTAAATTCTATTGATCTGTCTTCAAGTTCACTGAATCTATCCTCTGTCATCTCCACTCTGTTACTGAGCCCATCCAGTGAGTTTTAAAATTTCAGTTATTCTTTTCATTCTGTAATTCCTTTTAGTTTTTTGTTTTGCTTTTTTTGAGAGAAAAAAAAAGCTCCAGCTTTGACTCTGTTGTCAAAGCTGGAGCACAGTGGTGGGATATTGGTTCATGGCAACCTCCGCTTCCTGGGCTCCTCCCACCTCAGCCTCCTGAGTAGCTGAGACAACAGGCATGCGACGCCATGTTTTGCTAATTTTGGTATTAATTTTGTATATAAATTTAATTAATTTGTATCTAAATTTTGTAGAGTTGCATTTTGTATTTTTTGCAGTTGCATTTTGTATAAATTTTTTTTGCGGTTGCATTTTGTATTAATTTTGTATATAAATTTTGTAGAGTTGCAGTTTGTATTTTTTTGTAGAGACAAGGCTTCACCGTGTTGTCCAGGCTGAGTTCTTTTTTAAAGCATCTATTTATTTGCTGAGATTTTCAATTTTTCATTTATTTCAAATGAATTTGTAATTGATTGTTGAGAAGCTTAAAGGCCCTTGTCGGATAATTCCAGCATTTGATTCATCTTGATATTGGTGTCCACTGTCTTTTCTGATTCAAACTGTGATTTTCCTGGCTCTCGTTGTGATAAGTGATTTTTAATTGATATACTGGACATTTTGGTATTAGCAGGCAGTTACCCTGCTTAGCATGTAGGTTCTGGTCTACTTTAGTGGGCCAGTTCAGTTTAGTCATTGGCCAATGACAGTTTAGTTTTCCGAGCCCATGCAACATTACTTTGGTTGGCTTGATTTTTCTGCTATTCCTGGGGTTTCTGCTCAATCCTTGCTGGTTCTGCCTACAGGCAAAGAAGGTCCTTCCTTCTTTGAGCTGCATATTTTTGGTGGGTGATCTTCTAGCAGAGACAGTTGCTGAAGCCACTGTGTGTGAGTCTCCTTATGACATTGGGTGGAGGGAAGAGAGACACAGAGCTTTGCTCCTGCTACCACTGCAAGCAAATTGGGTTGCTTGCTGGTACCCCAGTTCTGGAGGGGGCACTGAGACATCCAGGACTTTGCTTGCTGCGACAAGTAGATTGAACCACCTTCTGGGGCTGTAGTTATGGAGCAAGGCTTAGATCTCCTCACTAGGTCTGTGTCTGGCTTCATCTTTCCCAGTCCTTTGTGCATGCGAGTGTGCATGCGTGCCTGTGTGTGTGTACGACTGTTGGTTTTAGGTTGCATTCCTCTTTGGCACCCAATCTAGGAGTATACAGGAGATAAAAAGAAAACTGAGGAAACTCACCGTATCCTGAAGTTCCTAGCCAGTCTGTCTTCTTTTTTCCTGCTTTCAGGGTCCTTTTATCATTGCTTATTGAATAATTTCTAGGGTATAGAGTTGCATTTGAAGGAGAGGAGCAGGGAAAAGTGAATCGATGTTATTTTGTTCCAGAATCAGAAGCCCCTCGTGTAGTTTTAAATTACATTTCTTTTAGTGTGAGTGAGGTTGAGCATCTTTTGATAAGTTTTTAAACCATTTTAATTCTTTTTTCTGTATTTCATTTTCTGTGAACTGTTAATATCATTTGCTTATTTTTATATTGGGCTGGGGGTCTTTGATGTATTGATTTGTAAGAGCTGTTTTCATATTCACTAGGAATTGCAGATATTTCCCCTTTTTATCTCAGTTTATCTTTTGATTTTGACTTTGTTATGGTATGTTTTTTGCCTTGCAGTTTTCGTTTTTTGTTTCTTCTTTGAGACAAAGTCTCACTCTGTCGCCCAGGCTGGAGTGCAGTGGCATGGTCATGGCTTACTGCAGCCTCCACCCCCTAGGTCCAAGATCCTCCTGACTCAGCTTCCTGAGTAGCTGGTACGAGGTGTGTGCCACCACATCCAGCTGATTTTTAAATTTTTTGTAGAGACAGGATCTCTCTATGTTGCTTAGATTGGCCTTGAACTCCCAGGCTCAAGCAATCCTTTCACCTTGGCCTGGGATTACAGTTGTGAGCCACCATGCCTGGCCTTTTTTTTTTTTTTTTTTTAAATGCAGTTAAGTATATCAGCCTCTTCCATAGCTTCTGGGTTTTGTATCATTCTTAGAATGTCCTCCCTATTTCAAAATTTTCTTTTTAAAGTCTTCATTTTTTTCTTCTATTACTTTTATGGTTTCATTTTTTATTTTTAAATCTTTGGCTTATCTGGAATTCATTTTGATGCAAGTTTGGGTTAGTGTATTCAGTTGTCCCAAAGCATTTATTGAATAATCCATCATTTCCTCACTACTTTGGAATGCTAACTCTTGTTTTGTTTTGTTTTGTTTTAATTTTAAATTGTGGTTACAAACACAACATAAAATTTACCATCTTAACCATTTTTATGTGTACAATTCAGTAGTGTTAAGTGTATTCATGTTGCCGTGCAACAGATTCCTAGAGCTCTTTCATCTTGCAGAACTGAAACTCTATACCCATTAAACAACAACTCTCCATTGAAATGTTGCAGTTTTATCATAAACTAATTTCCCATCTTCTTTATTCTTCCTGGACCACTGTCACAGCTTTCTAGCATCACCATAATTCCAATTTGTCATGCACACTATTGCCTGATTAATTTTCCTCATGCAAGCTCTGACCACAACTCTTCTTCATTTAAAACCTTCAGAGACCCTCTCTGATGCTGCAATTGAGATTAAACCCCCATTATACCCTTTCACAGTGCCCTGTACCTTTTTTTCCTATCACTTTTCATGATTTGTAATTTGAATTATCTGCATGATTACTTGACTACTGGCTATCTCCTTGCTAAACCTGAAGTTTCATGAGAGCAAGGACAGTGTGCTCACCACATATTCCCAGTGCTTAGCATTGTTCCCGGCACATAGTAGGTGCTCAATCCTTATTTGTGGAATGTGGGACTTCCTTGAGAAAACCTTGGGCTTTCTAACATTTTGTTCTGGTTTACATCAAGCCCTGATTTTATCTTTTGATTTCTGCTCCAATTGCCCCCTCAGCCTGGAGGCCATTAAACCCCCTCAAGCCCCCACCGGCATTGCTGCTTTATGAAAATACAATTCATCCTTCAAGGCTGTGGCTATCTCCACCACTGAATGATGAGTTCCTCAGAGCAGGAACGGGGTTCTCCCTAGTTTGTCCCTAGGGAGCAGCACTGCTTCTGGGCTCTACGAGGTACTCTTGGCTACACATTTGTTCTGAGCAGCAAGCTCCTTGAGGGTAGACAGTGTTCTTTACTTGTGTGCATCTGGGACCCTTGCCTCCTAGCCCTGTGCTGAGCAGCAAGCTCCTCGCAGATTGACAGTGTTATTTACTTGTGTACATCTGGGTACCTTGCCTCCTAGCCCCCAGGGCCTATCCCAGGCCAGGACTTGGAGTTGGCTTCAGGAATCTTCTGGAAACCTAATGAATGAATGTGTCTGGTTGTGCCCCTAGAGGTCTGAACATGACCTCTATGACAAGGACTGAGACTTGCCTGCCTTTCCTCCACTGTGCCTTGTGGAGCTCCCTTACTCCCTCTCCTTCTCCCGCAATAAACAATTACTGACCCATGCCCTCCTCATCTGCCCCTGTGCAGGGCCTTGGCTCTTCCTTCGGTATGTCCCGTGCCTTCTCCCTCCAAGTTGTCTGGAGAGGAGGCTGCTCAGTTGGCCACATTTCTGGCCACTGGCCCCATGCCAAAGCTCCTGCTCTCCCTCCTCATTCGGAAGCACCTTCTCTAGGTTTGATGGGTAATTTTATATGTCAATTCGACTGGGATAAGTATATTGATTGCTGGTCATATATTATTTCTGTGTGTGTCTGAGAGGGTGTTTCCAGAAGAGATAAGCAGACGAATGGGTAGACTGAGGTCAGAAGATTGCCCTCAGCAATGTGAGCAGGCATCATCTGATCTGTTGAGGGCCCAAGTAGAACAAAAAGACAGAAGAAGGGTGAATTTGTTTCTGTCTAATCTGGGACATCATCTTCTCCTGTTGTTGTACCTCTGCGTGCCTGGTTCTCAAGCCTTCAGACTCAGACCGAGGCTTACACCAGGCGTCCCCAAACTACGGCCCATGCGGCCCCCTGAGGCCATTTATCTGGCCCCCCGCCGCACTTCAGGAAGGGGCACCTCTTTCATTGGTGGTCAGTGAGAGGAGCACAGTATGTGGCGGCCCTCCAACGGTCTGAGGGACAGTGACCTGGCCCCCTGTGTAAAAAGTTTGGGGACGTCTGGCTTACACTATCACTATCCTCCACCTTTTCAGGCCTTCAGACTCCGATGAATTACACCACTGGCTTGCCTGGTTCTTCAGCTTGCAGACAGCAGACTGTGGGACTTCTCGGCCTCCATAATTTTGTGAGCCAACTCATATATATCTGCAGGTCTCTATCCTATTTTTTTCTGTTTCTTTGGAGACTTTGATTAATATACTAAAGATGCTCAGACCATTCCTCACCGCCACCTGCCTCCCAGCTGCACTCCTGTCACCCCCATGATTCCAAAACAGCACATCCCATCCTGAAGGCACTGGCCCCTGGCTCAAGCTTCTCTCCACTGAAGAGCTACTGCCATCCTGGGAGTTCCAGAGCTTATACTCATAGAGATCAGGGGTGGCAAGCTAAGGACCAGGCACTGCACGCAGCCTGCTGACCTATTTAGTTTGGCTAGAATTGTGTTTTTTGAAGGCCTCAGCAAGGGAGAGACCCCAGGACCCTCCAGCCTTTCAGCTTTCAGCTCCTTCCACATCCTGTCATTCTGCTTCAGCCCCTATGCCTGTGTCTGCACTGCCCTTGTGTTGCTAGGAGCTGTGCAGATTCTGAGAACCTTCTTCCCCTCCCTTCCTAGCTCCCCCAGTCTTGTCCATGTGCAATAGATAGATAGGGCCAAAGAAAGATCCTATGACCTGGGAGCTCAGGTCCCTCCTTCCTCTCCCTTCCTAGTTCCCCCAATCCAGTTCCTGTGTTCTCCTCACAGACCCTGGGTCCTCGAGCCTGCTCTGCCCTCCCCACCGTGTTTCAGGCTTCCTTTCTTCCCTCTCTGTTTTCCCACCCCTGCCTCCTCAGCCCCCTCAAAACCTCATGTCTCCCTGTTCCCAGCCTTAGATGAATCTGACCATCCACCTTTATTGAAATCATCTTAAAAATGGGATGTTAAAAATTGGTTAATTATTTGCTTTCCTACAAACCTCCAGAGATTCTTCCAGAGCCACAGGACTGCTGGCATGAAGGCGAAGGCATGTTTCCTGATGGCCCTATGGACTCTGCCTTTTGTGAACTTCTCTAACGTCATCAGGTCCCGTCCCCTTCACCAGCCCTGTGACATCCTGCATGCTGAACTCCTGGTTTTCAGCTACTGTTGCCCCTCTCATGCACCTGCACCTGTGTAACAGCTGTTCCCCTTACTCATTCTTCCCTTGGCTGACTCAAGTCTTATTTCAAAGGCCAACTCTTTCTATCGGTGCATATACATTTATGTAAGGACAGAGAGCAAGGCCAGCAAGGATGCACCACAGATAATCAATTGCTACCTCTGTGGAGAACCGGAGGCCATCGGGATTGAGGGAGAGATTTGGTCAAAGGGTACTTTAGCCTTATCTGCAAAGCTTCTACTTTTTACAGGAAGATTGGATCATGTATTTATTACCTGTGAAATATGAAAACAAACAAACCAGTTCAATACAAGGAGCCTTCTCTAGACTTCCCAGGCAGATGGAGCTGTTTCCTTTTCTGAGACCAAATAGCACCTTCCTCCTGTGTTCTAGGAAATGCTGTTTTATTATCATTTGTTTGTGCTTGTCTTTCCTTCTGAGATGGGGAACTCCCTCAAAGGTAAACTTCATTTAATTCATGCTCCCAGTGTCTAGCAAAGTGCCTGGCCTAGAGCAGGTGCTCAGGGAGTGCCGAATCCAACAAATGCCCCTGCTAGCATGTTCTTTTGAAAGTGCTTGCTAGGGAGCAGGCCTGATGCTAGGCCTGAAAGGCTGATTAGAGTCGTTTCCAGCATTCAAGGAAGAAGGCCGTCTGGGAGTATGAAACGTGGACAGAGTGTCCAGGACATTGGGTTATGTGAACACGAGGACAAGACTTTATCATTGTATCACAAGGCCATGATCCAGTGCAGTGCCAGTGCCTTGTCACTTGGCACGCTTCTGAAGCCATTGCTTCCTCAGCAGTTAATCGAGAGGGAAAGGATAGATCACTGAATGTTGAACTTGTCAAGCCTAGTCCTGATCTGTATCTCTAAGATGGAAAGGCCAGCTCAAACAAGTGGGTGGATCAGGAAGGTAGGAGTTAGGGACACTCAAAACCAGCTCAGAGTGTCCCAGGCTGGGAGGTCTGAGCAGCTTTGTGAGGGGCTTGGAGAAGAAGGCACCCTGAATCACAGTTTAATGATGGGAATCTGTTGCTTTTGCCATTTTCCAGAGAAATCTGAGCTCCCAGATCATAGGATCCTTCTTCGGCCCTATCCGTCTATTGCACATGGGCAGGAGGGCAAAGGAATGGCCTTAATGGGTCGATTGGACTGAAGCTAGAGATTAGGTGCGGGTGGCTTTTAGAGTTGGTGAAGTGTGTACCATGTGGCCAGGGATGTGTCTTTAGACTTGGATGTGCATGTGGCAAGGAGGCTGCAAAAGGGTCTGATCAGTCTCTCTTCCAATAATGTCCCCAACCAGCCCCTGTATGCCATGGTGTTCCTGGAGTCTTAGATCAATGAGACCAGGTATTCCCGAGGAGATAGCCACAGTGGCGCTGGCAGCAGGAATTCAGTGAACAGCCCCCTTCACCCTCCCTCCTCCTCCCATCCCATCCAGCTCCTTCCCAGCTAGCCACCCGCAACCCCACCATGAGCCTCAGAATTGCTAAAAGGACATCAGACCATACTATACATCATTAGGTCTCAATGAAGAACACCTCTAGTTGGCCTGTCTCTTTGCAAGTAACTTTATTTTTATTTACAACAGAATTGGTGGCTTTATTCCTCCATCTTTAGGGACATTTGGGATCAGCAGCTAGATGGAAAGTCCGAAGTGAAGTCAAACTCATTCTGCCCCAGCCACAGCTCCGGAAGCTCATTGGCTCGGTCCAACCCCAGTTCCACCACCAGCGACATCAGCACCTCCTCATCCACTGGGTCCGAATCGATGATAGCAGGGCTCTGGGCACCAGCAGAAGGAGAGAGTGATCCCGCCCCTCCCGCTGCCTGAGCCCCCAAGTCCCAGTTCTGCAGGGGCCCTGCCTCCCCGGGTTGGCCCGGAGTGGCGGCGGCCATCCCATGATACTGGCTATTAAGTTTCTGCAGCTGCATACTGGCCAGCAAGTGAGGGGCAGGGTTCAGGTTGAAGGATGGGGATTTAGCGGGAGGGGTGGCAGGAGGAGAGCCTACTGGCGATCCCGAGGGACTAGTGGGAGCCCCACTGGCCTTGCTTCCATTTGAGGCTACCCCAGGGTAGTGCAGAATGGCCACTGCTTTGCGATCTTTCACCGCAAGGTTAGAGTAGGCCATGGCGCTCATCTCTTGGTTGGCTTCCTAGAAGACAGAGAAAAGCACACCACAGTAACCCTGCTCCTGGCTTGTCCTTCGCCATTCAGCAGATTTAGAAGGCTCCTACCTGCACTTCATTTGGGGCTAGAGGTGAAGAGGTAGCAAGAGGACCGCCTTGAAAATTAGGGTCCCAGATCAAGCATGCTTTTGCTGCCATGGCTCTGAGTACTGAGGCCAGACCCCAGTTCTAGTCCTGGAGCACCTGACATCATAAGCGGTTCACTGCTTTCAGCTCCTTCCCCATAGCCTCCACCTCACCATCCTAAAAATGGCACCTTTTGTCCCTCTTCTCAGCCTCACTTTAATCTCTTCAACAGAGTGGTTTTGCTCCAGTTCGATTTATCTGCTCCCTTTCCTGCCATCTTTCAATACCCCTAGTGGATACAATCCAACCACATTTAGGCAGAAGCTGTTCTCATTCTCCCCAGAGATAGCCCTGTTGTCTCCTCTCTGCTCAAGGACACTGGGTAACACACCTAGGAGGGCCTGGCCCATGACCCTAGAAAATTTGTCTTTCCCTGCCTTATCTGTAAAATGGCAAAAATTACCTCCTTCACAGGTGAGGTGCCACCCTTGACATCAAGTGCAGGCCTCGAAGTTGTTGGCATTTCAGAGTCTTGGCAGAAGTTGGATAAATTGTCAGAAGATGATGCTGCCAGCTGGAGCTCTTGTGCTGCAAGGGAGGAAGAAGTGGTGGTAAGGGCAAAAGGATTCACTGACCAACAAGGTACTAGCAAAGCCCGAAGCAGGGCAATGCCACGCAGCTACAAGGCAAGGATGGTGACCGGGTTACAGCCAAAACCAGAGATCACCTGAGCACAGGGAGGTAGACCAAGCTGGAACTTTTGCCTGAGGTAGGAAAAGTGCTTGATTTGGCCAGGTGCCCAGGCAGCCACCTACCCATATCACCAAGATGGGACACCCTGCTTCCTCATGCGAGGGACTTCACAGTCCCAAGTTGTATGTGTGGGGGTGAGGGTGGCATTGTTACTGGTTTGGAGGACAGAAATGGCCTTGAGTAAGCAACATATTGTCTTAATGGGCTACTAGCATCTGGGCTGGAGAGTTGGGGCCTCCACTGGGACTGGGAGAATGTGGGAAGAAGTCAGAGCAAGGAAGACCTAGAAAGCTAGAGGTTGCAGCACAGGGAAGGAACAAGTCCCCAGTGCAAATGTCATGAAGCTCCAAAGCATAGCCTTGGGCATGCCTGTGAGAAGCCAGGCTGATCAGGGTGGTCTGGGGGCTCTGAGGCAGCTGGAGCCAGAGAGAAGCTAGGAATGTCTCATTTTCCTCCATGTCTCAAGCCCCCTCCAAGACAGCCCCAGCATTGGGCTTTCCTAGGATGCCTGCCACAGAAACCTGAGCCCAGCCATTCCCATCTATAGTGACAAGTGAGGCACAGAGATTCAATGGCATTTTTAGTCAAGTAGCAGCAGTTCTGGGAGCAGGATCTAGCACCCCTATGCCCATATGGCTCATCTGACCACTGGCTAGGTAATCATACCTAGCTGGATTCAAATGGCCTCTAAAGAAGTGATTCCCTGGCTCAAGTGCCAAAGCATAAGGGAACAAGAGCAAAAGAATACCCCCCAAACCAGAAAATAAACAAACCTCTGAAAATCTCAACTTATTTTCCTTGACACTTGTTTACAAATAAGAAAAAATGTCCCATAGCCAGGCACAGTAGCACCCTCCCGTAGTCTCCGTCACTCAGGAAGCTGAAGTGGGAGGATCACTTGAGCCTCGGAGTTTGATGCTAGCCTGGGCAACATAATGGGGTTCTCTCTCTCTCTGTGTCTCTCTCTTTTAAAGCCCCATATATTCTAGCCTTCATGATCAATTAGAGATGCAGAATTTCATATTTATAAATACCTCTTGGTTGAAAGAATCTTGAGGACCTTAAAAAGAGTCTCTAATCTTTCCAAGGAGGCTAGAATTCTCCATGACACTCTCCACCCCCCAGTGGTTATTAAGAATCTGCTCAGACACTTCTAGAAAGTGGCCACTTACTATCTCTCCGTATCGTCTTTGCATTGCTTACTTGGGTGGATGGGGGCCGGAGGGAGAAAAAAATAGAGAAACGGGTAAACATTTTTTTAAAACATGAGGAAAATATATCAGCTGCTGGGTCCCGCGTCATTGCTTGATTGAAGCCCTGCTCCTTCTCTGAGGCAACCTTAGAAAAATATTTCAAAAGCGAGTGATCACCAGACAAGAAGTCTAACACATGTCGTCTTCAACAGCCCTAGTACCATCAGCATCAGGCAATTTTCCTGTCCTAAGAAAAACGTCTGGGGGCCCTGTCCATCTTTTCCCGATCCTATCCAGCCTTTCCTCTCCTTTATGCCGCTTGGTACCCGAATGTACAAAAGGAATAAAAAACAACAGGAGTAGCAGCAACAACAGCAAAACCAAAAGAGAAACACTAGGAAAAGAAAAAGAACGAGGAAAAACTATCTCTATTCTGCTATCAGTTCTTGGGAGAAGACCATTTTACCGCATCTCCTCCCCCTTCAGGCTGGGAGCTCCCCCAGAAGAGACCCTGCGTCCATTCAGATCTTTAGCCTTCCATTACTGACCCACCACCCACCCTGACCCCCAGCCTGAGTCTGTGCTTCATAGGCGCTCAGTAAGTTGTTGAATGCGTCTGAAGAGGCAATCGCATTTCGATCGGCATCCCTGGCTCTGCTTCCCCGGTTTTCTGTCCTCCTTCACCAACCTCTAGTCCATTCGAGGGCAAAACTTGGCAACGTGGAAATGTCCCAGCCTGCTCTCCAAGCCGGGAGCTGACCACTGCGAAACGGGCTGCGAGAGGCGGCTGGGAAACCTAGAGCAACAAGTGCCTCCCCGCCTGCTGGTGCCTCGCGGCCCCCCAGCCACCAGTTCCCAGTCCCGCCGCCCGCTCTTCGCTTCAGGTGTTCCCTTGGGCAGGCAGCCCCCTCCCGCCTAGACAGGGGTGGGAAGGGGAGAGGAAAACCAGAAGGGAGAGGCAGGTGGGGGCCTCATCTTTAACCTGTTGGGGGACCAAAAGTTAAAATGGCACCAACCGGATGGTTCCATCTCGATTGCTATTTTCTCACTCAGAAGGAGAAATTTAAAAATCCAAACAGCACTGCGGCTTGGCTTGGACGCGTTCTAACCAGACCAGTCAGTTTCGCCACCTGAAAACTAAAGGCCGGTTGTTTGCGGACAGCTCGGCTGCCCTCCTCGCCGCATCCCAGATGGAACCGCGGAACCGGGGTCAGCCGGGAGCATCCCTGCACAGCGGGCGCGAGCACCCAGGCCACCGGGGCACTGAGCGTCCGTTCCCGCAAGTGCTGGATCAGGAACTGATCGAAGAGACAGGATGGACAGGTGGGAAGGGGCTCAGGGTGTCGGCCTCGGCGAGTCCGAGGGCCCGCTGCGTTTCCGCTAGCGGGGGCGCACTCCGGCGCCGGCGGCAGCCACTCCCGCGCCTCATCAACACTTAGCGCCTGCTGAGCATCCGACACGGCCGCAGGCTGAGCCTACTCGCTAGCCAAGCCGCCTGCGGTCAGTGCTAAAACCCCGCTACGAGAAGAGTGAGAGAGGCTCGGAGAGGTGCAGTAACTTGCCCAAGGTCACAGCGCTAGAAAGTGGCGGAGCCGGGATTCGCAGCCAGGTCTCTCTGACTCCAAGTCCGGAGCTCTGCGAGGCAGGGACTCGGCGCGCAGCTCGGCAGCCCGCGTTTATAGGGAGAGGGGTGTGCGCGTGGGTGTGTGTGTGTGGGCGTGTGTCGGGGGAGGGGAGAGCTGAGGTCGACTGGGCAGCAGAGGCAAGTTGCCCAAATTCGCTAACTTCCATCCCGCAATTAACGCTGAACTCGGCCCGAAAAGCCCCTTTTGCCTCCATTCCCCGAAGGAAACCTGAGCTTTGTGCAGCTCCGGAGCCGGAGCTTCCAGATGCGGTCCGGGCGATTAGGAAAGTCGGTGGAAGCCAAGCTGGAGAAAGCGCGGGCGCGGGGAGAAAAGGTTCTGCCGTCTCCCCGGGAGAAGCGGGCGCCCGGCCCGGCTGGCCGGCAGGCGGGCGCTCTGGCGAGCGAACCGGCGCGCTGGCTGGCGGGCGGCAGCGTCGGCCCCTCGCCCCCAGCAGAGCAGCTTTCCAACAGAAAACAAGTCTCCCCAGAACCCTCCGGCCCGCCTGGCGGCCACCCGCTCCCCACACAGCTACCCACACCCGCTACACCGGAGTCCTCGGCCCCGCCGCCCAGCCCGGCGGCCCGGCTTACCTCTGAGAAGCCGCCTGCCCTGGAGAGAGGGAAGCGCGGAGCTCGGTGAGCCGCAGAAGAGGCGGCGGAGCCCCCAGCCCCTGGCACGCACGCCGCCGCCACCGCCACCGTCGCGCTCAGCGCCCGCGGCCGCGCCGGTGGCCACCCGACCCCGGGGCGCCTGAGAAAAGCCCGCACCGCGCCGCGCCGCCGCTGCACCGCACAGTGCCGCGCCAAGCAGCTCCGGCCTTAGCCGGTGCCCTCCCGCCCGCCCGCGGCTTCGGCGCCGGACTCCGGGGCGGTGGCGGTGACGGCCACTGCGCTCCCTTCCCGGCGCTGGGGACCCGGCTCTCAAGCCCCCATTGCAGCCCGGAGAGCCCTGACGCACACGCACACGGCAGCAGACTGGCCTTGGCTAGGAATCCCAGGAAGGACAGACCCTTTTCCCCCCTTTTTTTTTCTCCCCCCAATTTCCACGTCTTTATAACCGGCTTAGGGCATTATTAGCACATGTCCTGGCTCTTGGGCGAGTTGGTGGCAAAATCTGAACTGGATACTCACGGAGGGCCCGCGCGGGTGTTGTGCAGTCCTGTTCTTTCTCCGTCCTCACCGGGAACTGCCCCTCGCCGGCAGGCTACAGGAGGGCAGCCGGGCAGGGCGAGCTTCCTCTCAGCAGCTCAGCGGTGCCCTTTCTGCAGCTGTGCCGCTGGGAACATTTTTATAGCAGCGGCTGGCGTGTGTGGCCCTTTAAAGGCGCTCGAGCTGGTGCAGTCACCACGGATCGTGTGAAAGCGAAGGGCCGGCTGGGGAACGGAGTCCACGCGGCCCCGCGGGTCCTGCAGCCCTGTGGAACGGCCACGGCTCCCGGGTTGGGGCTGGGGAGTCCGGGCTGTGGGCACCCCTCGCCAGAGCCCTGGCCGGTGCCCGGCTTCTAAAGCTGTCGGGGGCCAGGGCCCGGGACACCGGCTCTCCCCACCGACCTGCGTGGACTTGCCCAATAAATTCCACTTAGTAATTTCACTGAGCCAAAGGAGAGCCGTTAGTGTCTGTTTTCTGACCTAAATCTAGCGGGAAGCCAAAGCGGGCTTCAGGGGTTTTGGGAGAGAGCTGTGGGCTCAAGGAGTGACTTGGAATAGAGGTCTAAGGCATACGGGACGGGGCATGGTCATTAGTTTTCTGCGGGGCTTTCTTGGAGCCTGTCTGCCTTTTGGTGGGGGGTGGGGGGCTGTACTATCTCATTCGTTTAACAGCTGAGGCTGGGGGTTCCTTTTCGTCTTAAAGTTACCAGATTCGGCGCAGAGTCGCATGGAGGGCCTATATGGCAGTGGTGGCTCTCCTGGAAGTCCTGAGCTGGGGTTGGGTTGGAGGGTTTCTGTTCTGTGGTCTTCCAGAGCAGGAAGCTGGCAAGATGCGACTCGGAGAAATGCTACTCTCCCGGACCATGGGGCTAGGTGCAGCTCACGAGGCTCACTGAAAAACCAACAGCCGGTAACGGGGTACGAAGGGTTTGCCCCAGAGTTCGCGGAGATTCCTTCTGCCTTCCTACGATGCCAGGTTCCTTTATTATGATTATATAATCATTCGCGTCTAGCAAGAACAACATTTTGCATTTGGAGTTTGTCTTTCTTGGATAGAGATGTTGTCTTACAAATCCTTACTGGAAAGAGGTCTGAGTCTTCTCCCTCATCTCAATTCGTGTTCTCTGTGGCCAAGAAATTCCCACCTTACCTCTTACGGGAAGGTCATCAGGATTACCTCTCTATTACCGCCCCCTCGCCACCGCTGCACTTTTTCTGCTGCCTTTCAGCAACAACTACTCAGTTTACACTGTTTATAAAACCTGCTCTTTAAGAAAAGGTCCTGAAGTTAAAAAAAAAAAAAAAAAAGCGGTGGGGGGAGTGGGAGAGGGAATGTCACGAAGTCATTTTCCCTATGTATGTGTTTTGTCTTCTTAATTGGATTGGAATACCTGTAGGTCTCTTTTTTCTTTTCTTTTTCATTTTTCAGTAGCTCCAAGTGCCCTGCGTTTGCTCTTCTAACAAAGTTCTGTTTGTTGACGGACTGACCGGCTTACAGACACAAAGATGGGAAGCAAACGGAGAGACGGATCAAGGCCCTTCCTCGACATCTGGAGGAAGCTTGGACGAGTGCCTTGGTCACTAGGTAAACCCATTCCCCAGCCCCTAAAGTTGCCTTGCAGGGCCCCAGTCTTTTCACCTATCCTGTCCCAACACAAACCCCGGTAGCAGCCACACCACACACATCTTCGCTGCACTTTTTCACTTTGCTTACAAGATTGTGGGCCCTGCCTAGTCTCCATCTGATAAAAGACGGGACCTGTTGGCTCCCTAAAGCCTTACTGCAAACCTCGTGTGAAATACACCTTCAAGTCCTCTTGGTGTTTGCCTGGGATGAAAAAAATTTTTTTTTCTGCGAAAACTAAGTGGTGGAGGATGAGCGACTCTAGCCTTTCGAATAGCGCGTTAGTATTTTGAACCACTGACCTACCCTCCGGGTCAGTCCTGGCGTGGCTCGGGAGTGGGTCTGACAACAGCAGCAGCGTCTCCGCTGCAGGCTCCGGATCCGAGAGGTGTGGATCCGCCCTCCATCTATTGGATGGCTCCCAGGCCAATTGTTAGAAAGAGGCATGTGTTCATCTCGGCTTCTGGAGTGTCTCCGGAGCAGTTGCTCAACAGTCAGCCCCCTCCCCCAACCGGACCATTGAAGGGCAGAAAAAGGAGCGCCCTCCGCCACATTTCTCAGTGCCCACTTGCCAGTAAGGGCCTCCCCACTGGTGACCTTCTGTCGTCTCCACTGCTTGTTCTGGGGAGCAGGAAAGAGAGAGGCTTCAAGCTTTGGAGCACAAAAGCTACCCCTGTGCTTTTTGGGGAGATGGGAGAGGAGGTTAATTGAAGAGGATGAGAGGGAGCAAAGGAGACTTTTGTATTTCTTGGCAAAAATGCTCTGATCACCGACTTCCCCGTCGGCTCCAAAAGAGCTCAGAGCTCTCCGCTAAACTCTTATCTTCAACTTAGCAACTAGACAGCGAGCTTGCGAAGCGGGGAGAGGACAGGGATGGTCACCCACCGAGAACCTCTGTGCGCCAGCACTGGGCCTGACATGTTCCCCATCCATCATGTCATTTAATTCCCAGTACAGCCCTTTGAGGTAGGGTTTACCAAGGATGAAACAGAGCCTCGGAGAACTGCCCAAATTCACAAAGCCACGTGGCTGGGTGTTTGAATCCGGGTCGGGCCGGCTGCAAAGTTTTTACCCTCAGTCCTAATTCCCGCCTCCTGGGAGGGTAAGGAGGCTGTCTGAGTGCAGGCTCAGGGGTCAGTAGGCCTGGGTTTAAATTCCTACTTTGCCATTTGTTAGCAGCGAGGCCTTAGACCACTGGCTTCATGTTTTGGGCTTCAGTTTTCCCATCTGTTAAATGGGGATAACAATGGTACCTACTTTGTGCGGGTTGCTTAGCCTGGTTGGTGCCCGCAGTGTAGTAAATGGCCAATAAATGCTGTTATTTGTACTGGGCCTTCTGATTATTTTCCTTTTCCCTCCCATCCCTGCCTCAGTTCACACACTTCAGGTTCAGTAATACTTGCTGACTGATTAATTTAAAAACCAGATTGAGAGGGGATGAAGGAGGTCTATAAACTCAGGAAGGAGAGAGAGAGAAAAAAAATGCAGATTTCTTCTTAAAATCCCACCCTCCAAAATCAAGGACTGCCTGAAGCCATATGACAGGAGTAAATTTGGGACCAAAAAAAGGTGACCACTTTTTACAGGTCAGCCTATAAACTTACAGAGTGGTCTCCAGAAACATATACTCAATATGTGTGTAGAAAAAACTTAAAAAGTTACTGGGCACGGTGGCTCTTGCCTGTAATCCCAGCCCTTTGGGAGGCCGAGGCAGGTGGATCATGAGGTCAGGAGATCCTGGGCAACATGGTGAAACCCCATTTCTATTTTTTAAAAAATACAAAAATTAGGCTGGCGTGGTGGCAGGTGCCTGTAGTCCCAGCCACTGGGGAAGCTGAGGCAGGAGAATCGCTTGAACTAGGGATGCGAAGGTTGCAGTGAGCCGAGATCGCGCCGCTGCACTCCAGTATGGCGACAGAGTGAGGCTCCATCACAAAAAAAGAAAAAACAATAAGAAAAAAAAAGCACAAGTTTTTATTCAAGAATATTTACAGCAGAATTGTTTATAATAGTGAAAAATGAAATGAGGCCTAAATGTCTATGGAAGTGCCCCTTGGTACCTTGACAATAAAAAAAAAAATCTGATTTTGAAAACTCTTATTCATAGGAAACTATTCATAACAAAACAAGGAATTTAAAATGCTGGGTACAAAGTTGCATAAATATGATGCCAAGCTGCAAAGGGCACAAAGGGAACAAAATTAAATACTCACTATGTTTCCAACTGTGTATGAATAGGTACAGAAAGCAATGGTCAGGCAAATACTAAAATGATAACAGTGCCGGTAGAGTGGTAGGATTTAAGTGATTTTTTAATATTTTCCCCATATTATGCAATATTATCTTATAAGTAAATATGAATTTTTTCTTCTTCTTTTTTTCTTTGCTACCAGTTTAGCCCTTTGAAGGAGTAAATATGAGTTTATAGTTAATAAACATCATAAACATTGTATTCCCACTTAAAAAATATATGTGCATAGAAAAAATATCTATAATCTCACCACTCAATTATAATCAATGTTAACACCAAAAATTGTTAATAGTGATTATAATTGAGTGGTGAGATTATGGATAATATTTTTCTTTTACTTTTCTTCATTTTTCTGCAATGTGATTATATTACTTTCTTACAATTAAAACAGCTTCATAATTTAAAAAGTTCATAATCAGTAAGATCCCACTTGGGTTAAGAGTATGAATGTAAATTGAAAAAATGAGAAAGAAGTATACTAAAAAATCAACAGTTTTTATATTAGGTGGTAAGGAATTATGGGTAATTTTCTCTCTATTTTCTGTAATCTGCTTTTATTATTTTTACAATTAAAACAAAATGTACCTAAAAATAACATATACAGTATGATCCCACTTTTGTCAAAAACCAATATGTATGTAGAAAAAGATAATAAACTACTACAAAATGTGGCAGTCTCTGGGTGGTGAGGTTATGAGTGATTTTTCGTTTTCTCCTTCATATGTGATTTCTTCGTATTCCAAATTTTCTACAATCATCATGTACTTTTAGTTATGAAAAAAGTATAAGGCACTTTGGTACTGAAGTTTTTATGGAAAAAAGAGCATGTCTGGGATTTGCTTTAAAACATTCCAGTTGGGGCTGGGGGGAAGTGGATGAGGGATATAGATTAAATAAGATAATAATTGTTGAAGATGGCTTCATTATAATGTGTTTTTTTGTTTTGTTTTGTTTTGTTTGAGACAGGGTCTCTCTCTAGCACCCAGGCTGGAGTGCAATGGCGTGATCTTGGCTCACTGCAACCTCCGCCTCCTGGGCTCAAACGGTTCTCCCACCTCAGCCTCCAGAATAGCTGGGACTACAGATTCGTGCCATCATGCTCAGCTAATTTTTTGTATTTTTGCATTTTTTTTGTAGAGATGGGGTTTTGTCTTGTCGCCCTGGTCTCGAACTCCTGAGTTCCAGTGATCTGCCTAGCTCGGCCTCCCAAAGTGCTGGGATTACAAGCGTGAGCCACCACATCTGGCCTATATTGTGTTCTTTACTCATGTATATGTTTTTAAATTTCCATAATAAATCTTTTTTACAACCATTTTTCACATACATTATCTCTTTTAATCTTATGCTATGTGTGGTCAGTTATCTCCATTTTGTAGAAAATTGAGATTCAAAGAGTCACTTGCCCTGTAACACAAGTGGGAGACAAGAATGGGTCACCACACTCCAATTGCAATTCCAAGAGCCCAGGGCTCTTCTGCATATCCCAGTTGCTGCTGCTCTTTAAAATAATTAAAAATAATTAACATTTTGTCTGATTATAAATGTAATTGTTCACTGCACAGAATTTACAAATAACAGAAAAGCACTGGGAGGAAAGCATAATAATCAACCCAACTGCATCCTAGTTAACCCTCTGGTGTCTGGCCGAGCAGACTTCATCTCAGTTGCCTCTTACTTCAGAGATAGTGTGTGCTGCAAACATCTTCTCAGTAAGAGTAGTTAGTCTTTCCTGACCGGCTATCGAGTGAAGCTGCAACTCTTTAGGGCCCCTGTCATGTGTGGAGTCCCGGGAGATGGTGGGTCCTAACTGCCCCCACCTGCCCACCCCCTTCCCACCCGAATTATTTCCCAGTGTCCCCTTTAGATACTTCAGCCTGGACCACAGTTCTTCTTCCCTATATCTCTCCTTTCCTGATACAGTCATAAGGAATAGAAATCCATTAGGGGAAGTCCTGGTAGTCTTTTTTTCCTTCTTGCTGCATGTGGAGACTCTGCCCAGAAGCCCCCTTAGAATCCTGGGAGTCTGCAACCACTCTGAGTATGTCTGTGCCTCCATTTCCCCATCTGGAAGATGCTAGTGAGAATAGCAGACAGGTCGGCCTCTGCCAGGGAGTGATGAGCTAATGTCTGTAGCGCTTTCCAGCCCCTCGAAGCAAGGTGCTGGAGCCTTCCTGGCTCTGCTCCTGCCCCTGCCAGCCTGAGTGAGCGCCTGGGCCTGGCCGCCCCACGTGGAGGGAGTGGCCGCATTCCTCTGACCCAGGCCAGCAGGCTTGGACAGGCACTCATTTTTGCTTCTATGTCTAAAAAAAAGGAAGAAGAAGAAAAGAAGAGAAGATGAAGAAGAAGGGGAACAAGATCAGTTACTAGGGGAATGGGCCTGGAGAAACAGAAAATTGAGAAGAGAGCAGAGTGATCACAGGGTATCCTCGGGCACCCCAATCAGCTTCGTAGATTCTAGCCCTGGTTTCCTGTTTACACATGGGGTGGGGGAAGTTTGGAAAGGGCCAAGAATTGGGTCTAGTTGAATTGATTCCCTACTTGATTTCCTGTTATTTATGCATAACGGAAAAACCGCAAATATACAGACAGCTTAGGCCACCCGGCCTCTTGAATCCTTAGGGGCCATCTTCACAGCTGTGCCCACTCCAGCCTTCAGGGATATTATTCCATTGTATGCCCCTTCTCTGTGCCCCCTTCTAGCATTCAACTTCATAAGAACCCTAGCTAGTCAATGCTGTCATCCCCATTTTAGGGAGAAAGGCACAGAGAGGCAACAGAGAAGGGAAACAAGCCCAACATGGTACAATGGGTAAGTGGCAGAGCTGGGATTCACACCCAGGTCTGACTCACTCCTGAGGCCAAACACCCACTAGGCTACTCGCTCCCCTGTTATCTGTGTCTACGCTTTCTTCTAGAATGGATGCTTTACCACACCCATTGCTGTAAATGGTCAACACATACGGCCAGAACTGATGCGTGGCCCAGGTCTAGGAAGACGTCTTGAGGGAGGTTTCCAGTTAGGAGCTGGGACAGTAATCTCCAGGGATGAGGTGCAGGTGGGAGATGGCAGCAGCAAAGATGACTCTGAAAACTGTTACCCAGGGAGAAGCCCGAGGTTCAAAGGCAGGGAGGAAGAGAGGTGCTGGTGTAGAGGAGAAAGAGAAGCAGCAGGCAGGCCTGGCCCTGGGCTGTTCGGGTGTCAGCAGTGAGGCTGGAGGCCTTGGAAAGGTGTGAGGCTTTGTGGGGGAAGAGAAACTCTGCTTTAAGCATGTTTAGTTTAAGCTGTTGGCAGAACATCCAAGTGGAAATAGCTCACACACAGCCAGGAATATAGGACTGGAAAGAAAGTGAGGTTGTGTCAAAAAGAGCAATCGGCAGGATGACTTTCGGCCAAACTGTGGGGAACTTTCCCCTGCCTCTCTCCTCGGCAAAAACAGGGGCTTTCTCCTCAAAGGGTCTGGGGGATGCTGGCTTTTCACTGCAGCCATCTCTCTACCCTCTCCAGCCCCTCCGGCCCAGCGCAATCATGGACACATGCTTCAAATCTCTAAGGGGCAGTGTGAGAGGATCTCAGTCCATAAATTTCCCCATGCCAGGGAGTGACAGGGGCCTCATCTCACATTGCTAAATACATTTTGGCTAGGCCTCAAGCATGCCAGGCCTTCCCTGGTTTCACTTTAGCTTCTAGAACACGAGCCTTTGGGGTCTTGTTTGCTCTCCTTTTTTAGCCACATGCCATTGTCAGGTCAGCACGGTGTCCCCCAGCTTACTTTATCCTTAAAAAGGTGAGACCACTTCAATCTGGCCCTGCTCCCTGCAGCAACAGGCTGAAACTGCTTCCTTGGCCTAAGCCCTGAGAGATTTGGCAGCCCTTTGCCCCCAGTCTCATTTCCACGCTAGGGGCACTTCCCTGGACTCCCCTTTCTTGGGGCCCAGCCCTCCTATTCTCCCAATCCCATCTCAGCTAAGGCCTCACACTTCCATTCATCCATGGATCCCACTTTGCCCTCAATCAGAGTCTCCAATGGCATGGAGAAGTCTCCCGGCTTGGACCAATGGCCTCTATTGCCTCTCTTGGCCCTTAACTTCCGGGCTGAGGGGCTGGCCTGGACAAACACAGCTGAGTGACCGTGGTCAAGAGTCATTTCGCATCCACAACATGGAGGATTGGAAAGATTTCCACGGATCCCCACAGCCACAGAGACCTGTCCCCTGGGGACAAGTCAGAGCTGGAGATGGATTAAGGATCTGGGGTATCTCAGGGGTTCAGGTTGCCAACTCTACCGCAGGCAAGCAGAGAGGACCACAGGCCTGGTTACCCAAGGTAGCACTTTCCTGCCTAGATGCAGGGAGAGTGCCTCAGCTAGCGCCTACAGTCTCCTTGTACTAATTACAAAAAGGTGCCTCCTCTGGGAGGAGCCATTAGAACCAAGTGCTGCTTCCTCTGGGCTTTGCACAACCTTTACCCCTGGGCCCATGGCTTTGCAAGACGAACACAAGCTGAATTTCAGGGTACAACCTGCACAAACAGACTTCGAGGCCTTGCAAAGAGATGAGTCTGGGTCAACACATGGCTTTCTTAGGTTCCTGCAGTGGCCTAACACCCCTGAGTATACCACCTCAAGGGAGTATTCTTCCTACTAGCTCTGAATAATAACATCAGTGAGAATGGTCGCTGAACACTTAGTAGGTGACAGATCCTCTCTGTTCTTAGTGCTTCGGGCTTATTCTCTCATTAACTCCTCCAACAACCTCAGATGTTAAGTCAGTACTATTATTACCCCATCCCTATTTTACTGAAAGCGAAATTAAAGCACAGACATATTAGGCAGCTTGACAAGGTTATACACCTTGTATGTTTTGGGCCGAGAATCTTAGCCGAGCTGACTGGCCCCAGAGCCTCTGCTGGTGACCATGGGGCCTCACTGTCCCCTAAGTAATGCCCGTTGCCAGTAGGGACCTGCCCCTTATAGTTCATAAAGGCCTTTCCCATCCATGAGCAAAGTCAATTATCACACACCTTCCTCACTCCTTAGAATGTTGTCACTGTTACTATCAGGTCTTCCCTGATCAGTTTTTTTTTTTTTTTTTTTTTTTTTTCTGAGACAGAGTCTTGCTCTGTTGCCCAGGCTGGAGTACAGTGGTGCGATCTCAGCTCAATGCAACCTCTTCTTCCTGGGTTCCAGTGATTCCCCTGCCTCAGCCTTCCGAGTAGCTGGGATTATAGGTAGGCGCCACCATGCCCAGCTAATTTTTTGTATTTTTAGTAGAGACGGTGTTTCACCATGTTGGACAGGCTGGGTCTTGAACCCCTGACCTCAAGTGATCCACCTGCCTTGGCCTCCCAAAGTGCTGGGATTACAGGCATGAGCCACGGTGCCCAGCTCCTGATCCCATTTTATAGACAAAGGAGGCTTGGAGAGGTGAGATGGATAGCCTTGCTGAGGTCAAATAGCCAGGAAGTGAGGATGCTGCCATTTGAATCCGTTCTTCCCAGTTCAGTCTTTCTTTCCCCACTCTGATTGTGTACCCCACCTCCCTGCCCTCAGGTTCTCACCTTTCCTCAAAACTGAATGTCAGAGCTGGTAGGGACTGGAGAGATGACCTTATTCGAACTTGTCACTCACTGTACAGAAGAGAAAGTTAGTGCTGTATTGATTGATACCTGATTGGACTGGAGTGAGAGGAAAAAAGACAGACCTGAGCAGAAAGAAATGTATTCAATGCAGAGAGACAAGAGAACCAATGAGAGGGAGAGAAAGATAACGATGGGGGGTTGGGTGGAGAGAAAGAATAAGCAGATGCCTGGGAAGAAAACAAGGTAAGGAAAAGAAATCAAATGAGAAAGAAAAAGGCCCAAAGTGGGGTGAAGGCATAAGTGACCAGCCATCTGGAAGCAGCACTGAACTTGGTGGGGGCGTGTGTTTGTGAAGCAGGGGAGCTGGACCGACAGGTGTGAGGGCCCAGCTGCAGCCAGCCAGGAACTGTCCAGGCCCAACGCCCAACCGGAAAGAAGGCATGGCCCCCAAAAGAGACCTCTCAAGGGAGATTTCGGCTGCAGGAATACGGGAGGAAGCTGCCCTCTCCTAGAGGCAGGGTAGACCCTCAGCAGGTCCAAGGTGGGGGAGCTTGCCTCTGAGCAGCTCCTGGGGTTCTAGGGGAGGAAGGTTCCCATGGCCTCTCTTTGGACTTCTCTTGCATTTTTTTCAAGCCTGTCTCAAGTGTGACCTTTGAAGTCTGGAATATGGATGATGCTCTGCTGTGTTTGAATCTCAGGCTGCCTCATCCTGGCCTTGAATGGTCTGAGGGGATTAGTAAATGCCAATTCGTGCTACCAACAGCTGAAACCCAATAGGAGTAGGTAGGGAGAGGAAAAGGGCTGCCAGACCCAACTGGCCACTCTCCATCTCAGCTCCAGGTGTGGTCTAGTCTGATAGTGAGAGCACGGGGTTCTATCGTCAAACTGACCTTTATTCAAGTCCCGAAGCTGCCACTTCCTAGCTTTGTCTTTGGGCAAGTGACTTTGGCTCTTTGGGCCTCAGTTGCCTTACATGTTGGGTAGGGGAAAATAAGAATGCCTATGTCATGAGGCTGTGCCAGGGTGGAATGACATAATGTCTATGGCTATAAACTCTTTTTTTAAATTGCATTTTAGGTTTTGGGGTACATGTGAAGAACATGCAAGATTGTTGCATAGGTACACACGTGGCGGTGTGATTTGCCGCCTTCTTCCCCATCACCTATATCTGGCATTTCTCCCCATGCTAGGTCTCCCCACCCCTCACCCCCCACTGTCCCTCCCCTATTTCCCCCCGTGATGCTCCTCTCCCCGTGTCCATGTGTTCTCATTGTTCAACACCCACCTATGAGTGAGAACATGTGGTGTTTGATTTTCTGTTCTTGTGTCAGTTTGCTGAGAATGATGGTTTCCAGCTTCATCCATGTCCCTACACGAACTCATTGTTTTTGATGGCTACATAATACTCTATGGTGTATATGTGCCACATTTTCCCTGTCCAGTCTATCATCGATGGGCATTTGGGTTGGTTCGAGGTCTTTGCTATTGTAATCAGTGCTGCAATGAACATTGTATGCATGTGTCCTTATACTAGAACGATTTCTAATCCTTTGGATATATACCCAGTAATGGGATTGCTGGTTAGGCTATAAACTCTTAAGTGCTGTACACACGTGAGTAATTATCTTCCCTGACTCCTCTTCCCTCCTGAGTCCAGTTCCAAGCCTGACTTTACCTCTTTGGCCCTGTTTTCCTCATTGTCACATATGACTGTGTGAGAAGTGAGACTCCCTGACCCACTGGGGTGGGCTAGAGCTGGCTATTCTTCCTACACCGTTTTTCATTCAGGCCACAAATGTGAGCTGAGCCCCTACATGGCCCTTCTTCAGTCATCAAGGCCTCAGAGGGACCAAGGCACTACCTTGACCCTCAAGGAGTTCCCAATATAGTGTGGGAGATAGAAAAGCAGACATTAAAATGAAGTGGGAGATAGGAGGTGACATCCGAGCTGAGGATCAGCATTCCCGAGGTATTGAGGACAGCATGGGCAAAGGTGCTGATGGGAGCTAGGAAACGGCACAGGATGGGTCTGTGAGGCTGCAGGAGCCAGACTTGGATGCCACGTTAAGAAATTCAGCCTTTATATTGTGATCACTAAAGGTGATGTGGGCAGATAAACATGGAGCCTAGTACAGTCAGTTACTCAGTAAAGCATGCTCATTGCCTTTACTTTCTCTCTCCACCTTCCGTCCTCACCAGTAAGCAAGCGAGCCAGCCCTACGCTTACTGGAGGGCTCCCAAGTCTCTGCCCTGAACATGACCCATAAGAGCTCTTGAGCCCCATGTTTCCCTGCACATTTTCCCAAACTCAGTAAATGACATCTCTGTTCACCCAGTTTCTCAGGCCAAAACCCTTGCTTTCATCTTTTTCTTTCTCTCTCCCACTAGATGCAACTAATTAGCAAATTCTGTCGGCTGTTTTTGAAATACAGCCAGAGGCCAAATGCAGTGGCTCACTATAATCCCAATACTTAGGGAGACTGAGGCAGGAGGATTCCTCAAGGCCAGGAGTTGGAGACCAGCCTGGGCAATGTAACAAGATCCGGGCTGTAAAACATAAAAATAAAAGAATCAGCAAGGCACAGTGGCTCTTGCCTGTAGTCCTGGCTACTCAGGAGGCTGAGGCAAAGGGATCACTTGAGCGAAGAGTTCAAGGTTACAGTGAGCTATGGTCATACCACTGCACCACAGCCTGAATGACAGAGCGAGACCCTGTTTCTAAAATTTTTTTTTAAAAAGTGCAGCCAAAATCCAAGCCACTCCTCACCACCTCCATATCCACCACCCTGGGCTGTGTCACTCTCATCTCTTCCCTGTAGTCACCCTCCGACTGGTCCCTTTGCTCTCTTACCTCTGGCTCCTGTTCCCTGCACAGCAGCCAGAGGGGACCTGTCCTCTGCTCAGGAGTCTCAATGGCTCTCCATCCCATGCAGGGTAAAAGGCAAAGTCCTTACAGTGGCCCGTGTCACCTGAGCCTTCCTACTTCTCTACACTCATTTCTTCTTACTTTAGCCTCGTTCCCGCAGCTTCATGCACATTGGCCTCGCCATTTCTTGGATATGACAAGGCAGTTCCTGTCTCAGACTCTGCATTTGCTGTTACCTCTGCCTGGGACACTCTTTCCCTGATGGCCACCTGGCTAGCCATTCAGGTTTTTGCTCACTGTCACTTCCTCAAATGGGCCTTCTCTGGGCACCCTCTCTAAAATAGCAGCCCTGTACCACTCAACTTTTATCTTGTTTGATTTTCTCCATAGTACTTACCACTGCTTGCCATGTTGTCTTTACTCTCTGCCTTTCCAACTAGAGTGGACACTTCATAAGAGCAGGGATGTCGTTTTTTGAGACAGGATCTTGCTCTATCGCCCAGGCTGCAGTGCAGGGGCATGCTCATGGCTCACCACAGCCTGACCTCCTGGGCTTAAGCGATTCTCTCACCTCAGGCTCTCGAGTAGCTGGGACTATAGATACGTGTCACCATACCAGGCTAATATCTTTTAAATTTGTTTGTAGAGATGGGTCTTGCTATGTTGCCCAGGCTGGTCTTGAATTCCTGGGCTCAAATGATTCTCCTGCATCGATCTCCCAAAATGCTGGGATTACAGGCATGAGCTGCTGCACCCTGTAGCCTTTTAAGCCTCCAGTAACCCCAGGATAGTGCTATGGGGCTAACTGGTGGATGCCTTTGGAGGAAGCATCCCAGTCTGGCAGGAAAGCTGGAGAGTAGTGAGTGGTGCCTACCAGCCTGAGAGTGTAGTGACCCAGAGAGGATGGCCACAGTGTGGAGGGGAGGAAGGGCAGATGAAAAGTGCTAGATACAGGGCATCAGTAGGCCTTAGGAAATGGCAGTACCCATCCACTTTCCCCACCGGTCTACAGCTGGGATTTTGTGGTTTCTCTTCAGCCTGTCTCCTTTCACAAACAGACGTCGTGCACATTAGTACCATTCACCAGCTCACCCGTCATTCCCACCCTTATTCTGCCTTTATCTTCACTTTCAGCTTATGCAAACCCATGCCCTCCATGCTGCCCACAGAGTGATTTCCAACAGGGAATTTCAAAAGGCATTTAGGTGGCTTTGGGGAGAAGATACATTAGGATTGCACTGTATGTCTAGAGCTAGCCTGAGCCCCTGGGAAAAGTAGGATGGGCTCATAGTCACTGCTATTTCCTTTAATTCCTTGCAGAATTTACTGAGGTCCTACTACATGCCTGTCATGAGTGCTGGACCTGAAGAGATGGGAAAGGTCAATGAGTTTATCAAAGAGACAGATAACTAAATAATAACTAATAAGGATCTAAAAACACACCCAGTCTCACTAATGAAACAAAAAAATGAAAATTCAAACAATGAGATATTTTTACTTTTTAGGTGAGCAAAGATAAAGTTGTAGGGAGGGTATGGGGGCAGTCACATTCACATAGCTTTAGTGGGACTGTGAATTGGGACAATCCTTCTGGGAATCAAAACCCATCGTCTCTTTTGTTTGTTTTAGGTTCCATGCCCTTGCTGGATTGTTAGGGCATGTAACCTAAAACAAAGGAGATGATGTGCCACTTCTACAAACTTATCATGAGGAAATAATGCAACAAATGTGCAAGGGCATAGGTAAGAGGATCTTCATTGCAATTTTTTTAGGTGAATTTCACACAATGGAAAATTAACAGTTTTACCCAATACAAAGAAAAGATAAGTGTTTGAGGTGATGGAAGTTCAACTTTTATATATCAATTAAAACATAAAAAAGTAAATTAACCATTTTGAAGTGAACAATTCGGCGGCATTTGGTACATTCACAATGTTGTGTAATCACCAGTGCTATCTGTTTCCAAAACATTTTTATTACTCCAAAACAAAACCTGTAGCCTTTAAGCAGTTACTCCCAATTCCCCCCTCTGCCCAGGCACTGGTAACGACCAATCTGCTCTCTGTCTTTATAAATTTGTTTATTCTGAGGGTTTCATGTAAATAGAACCATAAAATATGTGACCTTTTATGTCTGGCTTCTTTCACTTAGCGTAATGTTTCTGAGTACTGTATCAAGTATCAGTGCTTCATTCATTTTTAAGACAATAATATCCCCTTGTATGCATATGCCACTATTGGTTTATCCATTCATCCATTCATGGGCATTTATCTGGATATTGTGGCATTTATTTCACTACCTTTGGCTATTGCGAATAGTTCTGGGATGAACATTCATATACAAACACAAATGTTTCACTTGTTGAAAAGCCACCAAACTGTTTCCCACTGCAGCTGTACCATTTTACATTTCCACACCAATGTACAAGGATTCTAGTTTTTGTACATCTTCATCAACACTTGTTATTTTCTGTCTTTGATTACAGCAATCCAAATAGATATAAACCGACAAATGGTTGTGGTTTCGATTTGCAGTTCCCAAATGACTAATGATGTTAAGCATCTTTTTGTGTGCTTATTGGTCATTTGTATATCTTCTTTGCAGAAATGTCTTGTCATGTTCTTTGCCTTTTGTTTGAGACAGGGTCTTACTCTGATGCCCAGGTTGGAGTGCAGTGGCGTGATCATAGCTCAGTATAGCCTTGACCTCCTAGGCTCAAGTGATCCTCCTGGCTCAGCCTCCTGAGTAGCTGGGACTACAGGTGCAGGTAACCAAGCCTGGCTAATTTTTTCATTTTTTGTAGAGACAGGGTCTCGCTATGTTGACCAGGCTGATCTTGAAATCCTGTGCTCAAGGGATCCTCCCACCTTGGCCTCCTGAAATGCTGGCCTCTTTCATTTTCTTGATAATGTTCTCTGCAGCAAACAAGTTTTTAACTTTGATGAAGTCTAATTTATCTATTTACTGTTTTTTTTAAATTTATTTATTTATTTATTTATTTATTTTTAATTTTTTTGAGACAGAGTCACACTCTGCTGCCCAGGCTAGAGTGCAGTGGCATGATCTCGGCTCACCGCAACCTCTGCTGCCCAGGTTCAAGCCATTCTCCTGCCTCAGTCTCCCGAGTAGCTGGGATTACAAGCGTGGACTACCATGTATGGGTAATTTTTTGTATTTTTAGTAGAGACGGGGTCTCACCAGGTTGGCCAGCCTGGTCTCAAACTCCTGAATTCAAGTGATCTGCCTCAACCTTCCAAAGTGCTGGGATTACAGGTCTGAGCTACCACGCCTGGCACAATAATTTATCTTTCTCCTTTTGTGGCTTGTGCTTTTGGTGTCATATCTAAGAATCCATTGCTGAATCCAAGGTCACAATTTAGCCCCATGTTTTCTTCTAAGCATTTTATAGTTTTATCTCATACACTTAGGTCTTTGATCCCCTTTGAACTCATTTTTGTGTATAGTATGAGATAGAGTTTCAACTTCATTCTTTTGCATATTGAAATCCAATTGTCTCAGCACCATTTGCTGAAGAGACTGCTTTTTCCCCATTTAACTGACTTGACATCTCCATCCAAAATCAATTGGCCATACGTATATTCCTGTACTTTCAATTCTGTTCCATTGTACCTATATGTCTGTACTTATGCCAGAAACACACTGTTTTGATTACTATATCTTTGTGGTAAGTTTTGAAATTGGAACTCATGAGTCCTCCAACTTTGTTCTTCTTTTTTGAGATGTTTTTGCTATTTGGCGTCTCTTGATACTCCATATGAATTTCAGGATGGATTTTTCTGTGTCTGCAAAAAAGTCTTTGGGATTTTCATAGGAATTGCATTCAATCTGTAGATCGCTTTGTGTAGTATTGACATCATACAATATTAAGTCTTCCAATCTATGAACACAGATGTTTTTCATTTATCTGTGCCTTCTTTAATTTCTCTCAGCAACATTTTATAGTTTTCAGTGTACAAGTTTTTTGCCTCCTTGGCTAAGTTTATTCCTAAACATTTTATTCTTTTGGATGTTACTGTAAATAGAATTGTTTTCTTAATTTCCTTTTCGGATTATTCATTATTGATGTATAGAAACACAACTGATTTTTGTTTGTTAACCTTGTACCCTGCTACTTTGCTGAATTCATTTATTAGCTCTAGTAGTTGTTGTTGCTGTTGTGCAGTGCTTTTATTTGTAAGGAAAATTGAGAAAATTCTGAATGTTGAGCAATAGGGGAAAGGTTAAACAAGTTTTGAAGCATCCATATAATAGGACCATTTCAAGCATCAGATGTGCCTTACTTTTTGGTATGTCTGGTATATATCATAATGGAAAATGAATAAAGTAATTGTTTCTACATTGATGTGGAAAGCTGTCCATGGCATATAATTAAGTGAAAGAAAAATCAGGTTCCAGAACAGTTTCATTTCATTTATAAAAAAGTCAAATGGTCATATATGCATAATGCTAGCTCCATTGAGACAACGATCATTACATAGATGTAATCCTAGTGCCTGGCATGCTTCATGGCACATAGTAAGTGCTCAATAATATTTATGGACCAAATGAAAAAAAGTCGGGAAAGAAAAACACTAACTTGCCAATAGTGGTTATCACTGAAGTATAGGGATATGAGGAAACCATTTTCTGTATTGAAAGTTTTTACCTGAAGCATATGTTGGGGGAAAATGTTTCCATTACACACAGACACACACACACACACACATTCTCTTACCAAGTGAGTGGTGAGGAAAAAGGCACTGTGGGCCAAAGGAGGAAGGTGCCAGGATTCCATCTGAGGTAAACAGAGGCTTCTCAGAGGCAGCCACTTCGGAGCTGGGCCTTACCAGGCTCCTTATTTTATTTTTTATTTTTTGTCCACACAGTAGCCAGAGCAAGCTTTTCAGAATGCAAATCTGATCAGACCACTCCTTGTCTTAAAACTCGGATGGCTTCTTTACCCGCAGGCGCAAGCCCAGGCTTCCCCACGTGGAACAGGAAGCCCTTTGCGATGTGGTCCTGCTATCTTTACTTGCTGCAACCCACCAATATAGATTTTAATGTTTTATTAGGAAGATTGAAAACCACAAAACCAGAGAGACTATATAATCAACTCCCATATATTCATTCAATCCACTTTAACACTGATCAACATTTTCAAATTTTGTTTTACCATCTCCCCCTCCCTCCCCACCTTCCATATACATTTTTCTCCTCTGGAGTATTTTAAAATAAATATAGAAACAGTTCACCTTTAAATACGTTTCTTTATATTTCTAAAAGATGAGGATATAATATATATGTATGTAACCACCATGGTGTTATTGTACTTAACAAAATTATCAATAATTTCTTAACATGACCTGGTCCATGTCCAATGTTCCCTCATTGTCTTAATACCATCTTTTTACACTTGATTTGCTTGAATACTGTCAAATATCCTGTGTTTAAGCAACACCGAGCTGCTTATTGCTTCCCTAAATTTCCTGTGCTTTCTTATCTTCTTGTATTCCAGTCCCTTTGCCGGGAATGCCTCCTCCCACTCCTGGCCCAAGATTTGGCTTGAGTGTCACTGCCTGCATGTAGCCTTCATGGTTGCCCCAGTCTAGATTGCCTGTCTCACCCTCTGTGGTAGTAATACCCAGAATAAGGCATTGCTTTGTCTTATTATATAGTTCTACCATTCCCTAAGTATGCATTATGAGAGATGGGGGGCGGGGGGGAGAGAGAGAGAGAGAAAGAGAGAGAGAGAGAATGATAAATGATAGATGGTATCTGGGGATTGTCAGGGCAAGGTAGCTACTTTAGATGGGGTAAGGTGATTACAGTATTAGTATTAGTATTATTAATTAATTAATTTATTTTGAGATAGTCTCTCTCCCGTTGTGCAGGTTGGAGTGCAATGGTGCAATCTTGGCTCACTGCAACCTCCAGCTCCCAGGTTCAAGCGATTCTCCTTCCTCAGCCTCCCAAGTAGCTGGGATTACAGGTGTGTGCCACCATGCCCGGCTAAGTTTTCTGTTTTTAGTAGAGATGGTTCTGCCATGTTGGCCAGGCTGGTTTGGAACTCCTGTCCTCAAGTGATCTACTCCTTGACTTTCCAAAGTGCCAGGATGACAGGCGTGAGCCACCGTGCCTGGCTTTTTAAAAAATGTTTGAGACAGAGTCTCACTCCATCACCCAGGCTGGAATGCAGTGGCACAATCCTGTCTCACTGCTATCTCCATCTCCTGGGTTCAAGTGATTCTCCTGCCTCAGCCTCCCAAATAGCTGGGATTACAGGCATGCGCCACCATGCCTGGTTAATTTTTGTTGTTGTTGTTATTTTTAATAAAGATGGGGTTCCGCCATGTTGGCCAGGCTGGTCTCGAAGTCCTGACCTCAGGTGATCTGCAACATCAGCCCAAAGTGCTGTGATTACAGGTGTGAACCACCATGCTCTGCCATATTATTGCTATTTTTTGAGACAGGGTCTCGCTCCGTTGCCCAGGCTGGAGTCCAGTATTGCAATCATGGCTGACTGCAGCCCTGACCTCCAGGGCTCAAGCCATCCTTCTGCCTCAGCCTCCTGAGTAGTTGGCACTACAGGCACATGCCACCATACCTAGCTAATTTTTATATTTTAGTAGAGATGGGGTTTTGCCATGTTGGCTAGGCTGGTATGGGACTCATGGGCTCAAGCAGTCCTCCCACCTCAGCCTCTCCGAGTGTTGGGATTACTGTTGTGAGCTTGTGAGCCCAGCCTTAAGGTATTTAATTGAGTCTGAGAACTGAATGAGGAGAAGAAGCCAGTCTAGGGAAGATTGGGGCATTCCAAGCTGGACTAGTGTTGCAAACAGATCAACAGTGCCAAAAAGAAAAATTAGCACTGAGGCCGGGCACGGTGGCTTACACCTGTAATCCCAGCACTTTGGGAGGCTGAGGCGGGAGGATCATGAGGTCAGGAGTTCGAGACCAGCCTGGCCAACATGGAGAAACCCCGTCTCTACTAAAAATACAAAAATTAGCCGAAGGTGGTGGTGGGCGCCTGTAATCCCAGCTACTTGGGAGGCTAAGGCAGGAGAATCACTTATACCCGGGAGGCGGAGGTTGCAGTGAGCTGAGACTGGCCTCAAAAAAAAAAAATAAATAAATAAAATAAAGAAAAATTAGCACTGAGACAAAGAATCTCTCAGCAAAGCAATTTTTTTTTTTTTTTTACTTCCTGCACTGCAGGAAGGGTACCTTTGCTAGCCATCTTGTCACAAGAGTACGATGAACAAAGGAAAAGCACATTTATCCCGTATGCATTTGGAGTTGTCCTTACTGCTGTGTCTGATCTCTGTTGGTTGGAGCCAGACTTCATAATCTAAACTAAAGCCCAATTGGCTAATAACACTTTTTTAAACCGATAGGGGGCATAAGCTGCGAGCTGGGACATGCCTGTGAGCACGTCCAGCACAGATATTTGGTTAAAGTACAAGGACATAGAATGTACTGTCTATAAGCATGTTCAACAGCTACATAGGATAGGGCTTAACAAAGAGTTATTAGCACACTTATGATTTATTTTTTAACAAGAAAGGAAACTTTGAAGCGAAACCTTTACTTCTCACAACTAGCATGTTCATAGACCATAAGGTGAGGGGACCCTGTCTTAGATAGCTCTATTTATGTCTGTCTTTACCTCTACCTCTGTAGATCTCATCCTTTTTGTAATCACAAAACTCTTTTGAGTGTTGACAGTCTGATAATAGCTATGGCTCTGTGCCGCAGAAAAATGCACATATGTACAGTCACACAAATTTGCATACCATTTCCCTAATTCCTGAAGCCAGGGAACCTCGGGAAGTTTCCCTACCCAGAGTGAGTTCACATTTAGGGCAAGAATAGTGTAATATGTAACATATGTAATAGTGTAACACGTAACATGTGCTCTACTATGTGTTTTTCTGCATTATGTCTTTCGCCCCTCGCACCCCCCTCCCCAACCATGGGGTAGGTACAGGTAAGTGTTGCCATTTGACAGACAAGGAGACTAAGGCTCAGAGAGAGGGAGTTACTTGGCCAAGGTCACACAGCTAGTAAGTGAGATAGGGAGAGGCTTAAACCCAGGCAGTCTGAGGCTGAAGTGCGTATGTTGCATGCCATGGCACTACTGGTCAGCTTTGGGCCCAGCTCCGGGCAGGAGGTATGGGGACTTGCCCCTGGCAAATGCAGGGAAGGAAGAGCTGCAGGAGCTTCCTGTATGGGGAGGGGCTTAGAGATGTCAAAACACGGTTGTCCACATGACTGTTTTCTTTCCTTCTGCTTTTCTCTTCCTTCTTCTTTTCCTTCTCTTCTTCCTTTTCTTCCCTTTTTTTTTTTTGTTGAATGACAGTATTCAATTTCCTTATAAAGAAGTCTTTCTGCCTTAGGAAGAGTTTTTTAAATATAGTATTGGAAATATGCTACTGCTGTCTCTGTGACAGCTCACAGTGAATGCAGCAGAGGCAGATGCACCCTCTCCAAAGGTAAACCGGCTTGGGAATTTTCCACTGACTTTAAAAGAAATTTATGTATTTACTTTTTGGGGACCAGGTAATACATTCACACGGTTCAAAAATCAAAAGGTACAAAAAGGAACTGAGTGCGAGTCGCCCTTACTACTTCGCCACTTGCCACCTGGTTCCCTTGCCTGGAGGCAACTGAGGTGTCCCAGTTTCTTGTGTATTTTCCCAAAGGTGTTTTATGCAAAGATATGCATATCCAACATAGATATTCTTTTTAAGCGGTTATTTTGTTACCCCCCTTGAGTTGGAAACATAGTCTAAACTTCTCTCTTGGTCTCTTTGGCCCTTGTGAGTGCCTTGGAGACAGAGGAAGCTGGTGGGTTTCCTGCAAGCAATGGGTTTTCTTCAGAGGTAAGCCTTCCCTGGCCCATTTCCTTGGCAGGTCCTCCCGTCCAGAATACACTATTTTCAAAGTGTTTTTATCTTTGGTAATTCATCAACCACTCACTAGAGCCCATGAGGTTCAAGGATAATTCAGCCTATTTTATGGGTAGGGAAACAGACCCATAAAGGTCAAGTAACTCCATGAAAAGCACACAACGGATGAATGCTGCTGTGTGGTGAGGGCCCAGGAGCAGCGTGTGACTTGGTCCAGCTTGGGCTTTGGAAGCAATAAGAAAGTTGTTTACTTCAAAGTCACAGTTTAAAAATATTCTAGTGGCACTAGTGTGGGACAGTGGAAAAAGTAAGGGAATTTGCAGTGCCAGCTGGGTTTTGCTTCTGGGCTCTGCCACTGAAAAAGGGGCAAGCTACTTCATCATTCTGGGCCTCAATTTTCTAATCTATAGAGTGGGGATGATAATACCAGCAGGGTGGATAGTGATGTGCAAGTGAAAATGATCTGTAAAATGGGGCATATGCCAATGTCCAATGCTTGCTGTGCCATTGTTATTGTAGCCATTGTGGCTGGCCCCTTGCAAACACAAGGGGTGGGCGGTGACAGGGTCGGCAACAATTTCCCAAAGGGAAGACCGGCAGGCTCAGAGTGAGCACTCCCTGCCCTCGAGCTAATTTTAAAAGGCCCCCTCCCCCACATTTCGCTTGTCCGCCACTGCCCCAGCTGATCAGTCTTGCAAGCAATTAGAACAGCCCTAGGGCCTGAGCACAAAGTCTTCCTCAGTGGGTGTCTTGAACTGACTTTGATGTGTAACCATCCTCCAACTTCCTGTGGATCAATTGTGTTTTTTTTTTTAAGTTTATGTATTTATTTTTTTTCCATTATTAAAGAAAAATGTGGCCCCTAGAGAAAATTTGGAAAATATTTAAAAGTAGAAAGAAAAAAAATAAAACCATCCTTATACCTTCCTCCTCCACAAAAGCCCACTTCAGTTAATGTTTTGGTATATTTCCCTTCGGTCTTTTTTCCCTCTATGTGACACTTGCCATAATTCTGGGAGGAAAAACTTTTAATCTGTGTTTCTGGTTTTGTGGATGCCATGCCTACCTTTCGGGGTGTTTCAATGTTAATTTTGAAATACGGAAAATAATTTCTACTTCCATCTCTGGGATTTTTTTCCCCTAGCATTTCCAATAAGAATCCAATGAGAAGAAATCTTGAAGGCCGTTGAGGCGGTGCCCTCTCTTGGGAGCAAGACAAGCCTCTGGAAGGCCTGGAGTGGGTCGTCAGTTCAGCAGCCTGCTCTGGTACTTGTATGGCAGGGAGCTGAGGCAAGAGCTGGGGCTCAGACAGGTAGTGCCAACCTGATGAGGAGAGGCAGTGTGGGCTGCCCAGTGGCGAGAGCTCCGCTGGCCTCCTTTGCCACTTTCCCCCACGGGGTAGCATATCTTCACAGATGTGGCCATTGAAAGGAAAATGGGGCACTAGTTTGCTATCACTGTTTACCTGTTGGTTGCTTCTCAGGGTTGAGGTCTTTATGGGGATTTGAGTGACAACTTTGGGGGGTGGGTCCCCCTGAGAGGACTGTGATAGGGGACTGGAAACCAGGTTGAATGAGCCTTTGAGATGGCAAGCCTTGCTCGGTGAGTGGTCTTGCAGGCTGATGGTTCCAGAGCTCCTGTTTGCCTGCTTCCCTGGCCTTCCCTAATCCTGAACTGCCCCATTTGGCTCCCCTTCCACCCTCTTTTATTCTTTAAAAAAATCCCCCCTACTTTTTAGTATAAGTAAAATTGCTGTCATTTCTGGCTTACACTGCCCTTAAGCCGAGAGGGTGAGAGGGTATAATTAGAATTAGACTAGGAATACCATTTGAAGGGACTGGTATTCCTAGCCGACTAGGCGCCTTGATGCTGTTTAATAAAAGCTTGGCTATTCCCATCCCAGGACATGTTCAAGGCTTTTTCCACTCCCTTCAGCGGAATGCCCTTCCCCCGCTTGGAGGGCTGGGGAAATACAGCTCACCCTATGAGGTGCGACTCAAATATCATCCTCTTAGAGACTCTCTGGCATGCCTCTCTGGCAGGGCGAGTTGCTCCCTGTTTAGTGCTCCCACAGCTCTGGGTTCATGTTGGTAATAGAGCTGGAAACATGTTGGGATCTGCTTCTTTTCCTCCTCCCTTGCCTTGTCTGAGAATTCCTAGACAGCCAGAATGGACAGGGCTGTGTTCTTGTCTCCCATTCCCAGTAGCTGAAGGAGATTTGTAAATGTTTGGTAACTAAAATTACAGTATCGTGACATTCAGTTGTCCCTTCCTCTTCTCTCTCATTACCCCCTTCCCATTTTTCCATGTTGCTATTTCCCCAGAGGTTGCAGTAACATCACACATTACAACTTCCTCCCCTTTTCATTATGTGACAATTGTCTACACTTGACTGTGAAGTATCCTTTCTATCTATGGAAGTGCTCCTCTTGGATCTGACAGGCCAAAATGCCCTTTCCATCCCTAAATCATTCCCTGGACAGGGACAGTTCCTCACCAGGGTGCCAATAAGCCCCTCTCCATGACTGCAGTGCCAGTATTCCTACTCCACCATGGACAGCCCCAGCACAGGCCAGAGCTTGGCCTTTTGTCCCAAGAACTTGGGCTAGGAGAACACTAGTTCCCCAGTGGGGTTAGCCTCCCAGGTTGGGTCAGAGTAGAGATAGGAAGGAACAGGGTTATTCTTGACACTTCGGCGAGAAGAAAAGTTCAGAACTATGTGCACTGTCAGTGGCACTTTACAATGAAGACAATGGGACAAAAAGGTAGGCTTTCAAAGATTTTATTAAAAAAACAAAGATACATAACACTAAAATGACACCAGTGGACTTCTCCTCACCTCCCAGTCTGCTGATCAGTAGCCCCCTCCCAGGGCTCTACCTGGATGGTCCTGAGGCCCAAACCCCACCTCTCAGCTGCCTCATGCTTCACAAACTGGTGACAAAAGCTCCCTGCTCACATCCAGCTTCTAATCTGTTTCCTTTAAGACAATAAAAATACTCCCCTCCCCAATTCGCTTAAAAATAATCTTCAAAGATTAAAAACTGCATTTGTATGTGTGTGTGTATGTGTGTGTGTGTGTGTGTGTGTGTGTGTGTATGTGTGTGTTTAAATAAGAACTCTAAATGTAGGATATCTCTCTCTTCTCCTAGGCTCAGTTGAGGACTCTGGGGTGCCTGCCTTCTCACCCCAGGAAGCAGTTGCCACTTGGTGCCCCTTGGAAATTTTCAGGAGGTAATTTCTTTCAAATTTCCCCTGCAGTCACAAATTCCACAAGCTGCTCGCATAAACAGGCTGTCTTCATTACAGGCACCACTCCTCAGCTCTGGAAACCTGATCTCTTTCTGTCAATTAGACCACATGCTTCAGATTCCCTGCAAACAGAAAACAAAACTCAAAATCAGGTAATGTATGTGAATTACACCCCAATAGAGCTATTTTTTTAAAAAGCACTTATATTTTGGGGCTTGTTCTCTGCTGCTCTTGGGAACTCTGTGACCCCACCATAAGGAACAAGACCAGACTAACTTGCTGGATGATGAGAAACAAATGGCCCAGAGACCCCTGTCACCCAGGCAACGACCAGCCAACTACTGGATATGTGATTGAGGCTTTTGACAGCCAGCTGACTGCAGATGCTGGGTGAATCCAGTCAAGACCAGAAGAGCCACCCAGCTGAACTCAGCTTAAATGCCAATCCATAGAGTCATGAGCTAAACAAATGGTTAAGTTACACACACACACACACACACACACACACACTCTCTCTCTCTCTCTCTCTCTCTCTCTCTCTCTCTCTCTCTCTCTGCCTCTCTCTCTCTCTCTCACTCACTTTCAGGAATCACTTTTCAGAGTTCATACTTTACTAACTGCATCAAATCTCAGGCCTCCCCACTCCCAACTTTTCTTCCTTCCCTTAGCAAGGCACAACCCTCCTTGGATTTTCTCTTGTGAGTACCTGTGAAACATGGATTGGGGGCTTTTCTCTGATCTCAGGCCTAAGAATCTTTGAAGGAAAAGTGATCATTTGAAATCCTATAAGACTGGGCTCTAGGAATGAAAAGTTGCTCACTTGGTCCCTCAGTAGCCTTTTCCTTGCCCCACTTCCCCAAGTAGAAACATTGGGCTCCAAACCCTACTGGTCATTTCTCTGAAACAGAAACAATGCTCCCTGAGGGCAGGGCCTGGCTGTCTTACTTTTGGTTGATCTCCAAAGTCTGGCACAGTGCCTCACTCATAGTAGGTGCTCAGTAAATGGCTGAATGAATGGATGAATAAAAGTAAGGAAGGAAGGAAATAAGGAACAAATCAGAAACAAATTTCTTGCCTATCTACTTTAATTTTAATTTTAAATTAATCTACAGTAAAATTAACATTTGTGCATGTGTAGATTTGATTTTAAACATATGTATAGATTCATGACAGAGAGGGGTTCCATAACCCCCCAAATCCTCTTGTGCTATCCTTTTGCAATCACAACTTCCTTTCTCCCCACCACCTGGCAACCACTGATCTATTCTCCATCACTGTAGTGTTGTCTTCTTGAGAATGTCATATAAATGGAATCAAACAGTCTGTAACCTTTTAAGATAGGCTTTTTTTTTTTTTTAACTCAGTATAATGCCTTTGAGGTTCATGCAAATTTGTGCATGTATCAGTAGAAGTTCATTCCTTTTTTGTACTTACCTTTTACTTTTAAAATAATTATAAATTGACAGGAAGTTGCCAAAAAAAAAAAAAAAAAAAAAAGGAGTACAGAGAGGTCCCACACACCATTTTCCAGGTTTCCCCATGTTAGCATCTTACATAACTATGGTTCAATATCAAAACCAGGAAACTGACATTGGTACAATTCACAGATCTTATTAAGATGTCACTAATTTTATACACACTCATTTGTGTGTGTATAAGTGTATAATTCTAGACCATTTAATCACAAGTGTAGATTCATGTAACCTCAATCACAATCAAGGTACAAAACTATTTTATCACCATAAAGATTTCCCTCCTGCTACCTCCTTTACAGTGACTCCCATCCCTCCACCCTTACGATCCCCAAGTCCTGACAATCATTCATCTCTTAACTTTCTCTAAAATTTGGTCATTTTGAAAATGTTACAGAAATGGAACCATACAATAAATAAACTTTTGAGACAGGCTTTTTTCACTCAGCATACTGCTCTTAGGATCCATCCAAATTGTGGTGTGTATCAAGTTTGTTGCTTCTTACTGCTGAGTAGTATTTCACAGTATGAATGTAGCACAATCTGTTTAACTAGTTATCTGCTGAAGGACACCTGAGTCATTTCCAGTTTTTGGCTATAGGATCAAAGCCACTATGAACATTCACATATGCATTTTTGTGTGAACATAGTTTTCATTTTTCTGGGACAAATGCCCAAGAGTGTAATTGCTGGGAGGTATGATAGTAGCATGTTTAGCTATTTAAGAAATTGCCAAACTGTTTTCCAGACTGGTGGTACCATTTTATATTCCCACCAGCAATGCTTGAGTCATCTAGTTTCTCAGCGTCCTTGCTGGCATTTGCTGTTGGTTTTTATTTTGGCCACTCTGATAGATGTATAGTGATATCACATTATGATCTAAATTTGCATTTTCCCAATGGCTAATGATGTTGAACATCTTTTCATGTGCTCATTTGCTGCCTGTGTATCCTTCTCATGTCTTGTCTTTTGCCTACTTCTTAATTTTTTTTTTTTTCTGTTGAGTTTGGAAAGTTCTTTATATATTTTATTTTTATTTTTTGAGACAGAATCTTACTCTGTCACCCAGGCTGTAGTGCAGTGGTGCGATCTAAGCTCATGTAAACTCTGCCTTCCGAGTTCAAGCGATTCTCCTACCTCAGGCTGGGATTACAGGCGCATGACACCACGCTTGACTAATTTTTGTATTTGTAGTAGAAACGGGGTCTTACCACATTGGCCAAACTGGTCTTGAACTCCTGACCTCAAATGATCCACCTGTCTCAGCCTCCCAAAGTGCTAAGATTACAGGTGTGAACCACTGTACCCAGCTCTTTATATATTTTAGATACAAATCCATTGTTGCATATGATTTGTGAGTATCTTATCTTAGTATATAACTTATCTTTTAATTTCCTTAAGAGGGTCTTTTGTAAAACAAAAGCTGATTTTAATGAGGTCCAATTCTTTATCAATTTTTTTTCTTTTCTTGAATCATGCTTTTGGTGTTTCAAACCCTTAACCTCAAAATCTCTGGATAATCTTTGATTCTTCACCTCTTAGTTCATGCCTTCTCCACATCTTATGAGTTGCGAAGCCTAATCTCAAGATGTCTCTCCAATCTTAACCTTCTTTCTGTTCCACTGTTTCTGCTTTAGTCACATCTTTTGTTACTCAGGTTATTGCGACAGCCTCTTATCTGGGCCTCCTGCTTCTAGAGCTGTTCCCCGCACAGTTGCTAGCTGTGATCACATTTCTTCTCTGCTCAAAAAGACTTTAGCGGGCCAAGCATGGTGGCTTACACCTGTAATCCTAGAACTTTGGGAGGCCAAGGTGGGTGGATCACCTGAGGTCAGGAGTTCGAGATCAGCCTGGCCAACATGGTGAAACCTCGTCTTTACTAAAAATACAAAAAAATTAGCGGGGTGTGGTGGTGGCACCTGTAATTCCAGCTACTCAGGAGGCTAAGGCAGGAGAATCGCTTTAACCCGGGAGGCAGAGTTTGCAGTGAGCCGAGATCGTGCCATTGCACTGCAGCCTGGGTGACAGAGCAAAACAAACAAACAAACAAACAAACAAAACAACCCCAAAAAAACTTCAGCAGCTCTTGACCTACCACCTATGAATGAAGTTCAACTCCTTAGCATAAATGGGCCCCATCCCTTCTTTCCTGTTTCCACACCTTAGCTTGTGTTGTTGCCTCAGCTGAGGACAACCTACAGGGGATGCTGGTGTGAAGTGAGGGTCGTTCCATCTGTAAATATAGCCAGAGCCAGGGGAATGAGTGAATGCAAGGAAACAAAATTCCATGTTGAAGCATTCCAACAACACACGTTTACAGGGAGGAAAAGTGGGTGCTGTATTCTCTGCTGCTCTGCCTCACTCTCCAGTTACATTTGGAGGCAATTAAGAAAAACAACAAGTAATTTTCACCAAAAGTTGATGATGACCAATGTTGAATTGGAGTAATAATAAAAATGCAAGCTTAAATAATACCCATTGTTTTCACCTCAAATCTGGCCTTTCCAGCAGTGGGTGGCAGCCTGAGAAAATTCTTTAAAAAAAATTTTTTTTAAATTATACTTTAAGTTCTGGGATACATGTGCAGAACATGCAGGTTTGTTACATAGGTATAAACGTGTCATGTTGGTTTGCTGCACCCATCAACCTGTCATCTACATAAGGTATTTCTCTTAATGCTATCCCTCTCCTAGCCCGGCACCCCCCGAAAGGCCCTGGTGTGTGATGTTCCCCTCCCTGTGTCCATGTTCCTCATTGTTCAACTCCCACTTATAAGTGAGAACATGCAGTGTTTGGTTTTCTGTTCCTCTGTTAGTTTGCTAAGAATGAGAGTTTCCAGGTTCATCCATGTCCCTGCAAAGGACGTGAACTCATTCTTTTTTATGGCTGCACAGTATTCCATGGTGTATATGTGCCACATTTTCTTTATCCAGTCTATCATTGATGGGCATTTGAGTCGGCTCCAAGCTGATAAGCAACTTTAGCAAAGTCTCAGGATAGAAAAATCAATGTACAAAAATCACAAGCATTCCTATACGCCAGTAATAGACAAACAGAGAGCCAAATCATGAGTGAACTCCCATCCACAATTGCTACAAAGAGAATAAAATACCTACGAATACAACTTACAGGGCATGTGAAGGACCTCTTCAAGGACAGCTATGAACCACTGCCCAAGGAAATAAGAGAAGATGCAAACAAATGGAAAACCAATCTGAGAAAATTCAAAAGGCCAGCACAGCCTGGGGCCTAGGGAGACAAGAAGTTCGGACCACAGAGGGCGGACTCAATTGCCTAGAGAGGCCAGGAGTATACCGTTTGTAAAGCAGGCTGTAGGTAAGATTTAAGGGGCCCTCTTGATCCTTTTTTCATTTTCTTACTTTGAATCATGATATAAGTATAAAAAATACTTTGCTTTTTTTCCTTTTTTTGAGACAGAGTCTCGCTGTGTCACCCAGGCTGGAGTGCAGTGGCGTGATCTCGGCTCACTGCAACCTCCGCCTCCCAGGTTCAAGCAATTCTGTGCTTCAGCCTCCTGAGTAGCTGGGATTACAGGCACCCGCCAACACGCCTGGCTAATTTTTTTTTTTTTTTGGTATTTTTAGTAGAGACGGGGTTTCACCATCTTGGCCAGGCTGGTTTTGAACTCCTGACCTCATGATCCACCTACCTCAACCTCCCAAAGTGCTGGGATTACAGGCGTGAGCCACCATACCCTGCCTCCTTTTTTCTTAACTCTGTCACAAAGGAAAACAAAACCAAGACAGTGTAAATAGAAACTCACACTTGGCCTAGAGTAAGAGATACAGAAGGGACTGGTGGGGCCTGTGACAAAGAGGAAGGCAAAGTGGGCAGCTGCTGCTCAGCTCCAGCCACTCACCACTGTGCAGGCCTGTGGGCCCCATGGGACTGGGTCTTTCCATTTTCCAAGAGAAGTCCAAATTTCACATTTTAATGCAGTTTCCACTGTGTTAAATGTGGGCAAATGATTGACATTTTAAAAGAATATCATATGAAGCCTCAAGATGAATGGCCAAACAAAACAATTTTGGAAGTGAGATGTAGCTTATGGACTCCCAGTTTGTGATTTCTGGTTATCTCTGAAACAGTCTTGATTTATACCTAAGGCACTCCATTTCACTCTCAAATATCCTGGTTTGGACAATAAACTATATTGTTATTCCAGCTCTGATGTACAATAAGGAGTACTGAACTGGGACTGAGGGGTCCTGGGTTCTACTGAACCACTGGTTGACTCATTTGTTCATCCATTTATTCAATAAACATTTATGGAGTGTCTGTTCTGTGTCAGGTACTTTGTTAGGTGTTCATGAACAATCTCTTTAGTCTTTCTTTTTTTCTCTCTCTTTTCATTTTTTCTCTTTTCCTTGTCATTACCTCCAATAGTCTTTCTTTTTAAAATTCATATATTTTATTTTTAGAACAGTTTAAAGTTTATAGAAAAACTGAAGAGGAAGTACAGAGAGCTCTCATATTCAACTTCCGTCCTCCCCTTCCCCTACAGGCAGTTTCCCCAATTATTAACATCTTGCATTAATGTGGTACATTTATTACAGTTAGTGAATGGATACTGATACATTATTATTAACTTAAGTCCACTGTTTACATTATTTCATTTTTGGTCTTGTACAGTTCTATGAGTTTTGAAAAGTATATAATGTTATGTGTCCACCATTACAGTATCATGCAGGAATACTTTCAATGCCCTCAAAATCAACTGTATTCCACTGACTCATCCCTCCCTTTCTTTCCCTGAAGCCTGGCAACCACTCATCCTTTTACTGTCATATAGTTAGAATCATACAGTATGTAGCCTTTTTGGGCTGGCTTCTTTCAAGATGCCTTTAAGTTTCCTCCATGTCTTTTCATGGTTTGATAGCTCACTTTTTTCTTGGTGCTGAATAACAGTCCATTGTCTGGATGTACCATGGTTTATCCCTTCATCTATTGCAAGACATTTTGGTTGCTTCCAAGTTTTGGCAATTCTGAATAAAGCTGCTATAAATATTTGTGTGCAGGGCTGGGCACACTGGCTCATGTCTGTAATTCCAGTGATTTGGGAGGCTGAGGTGGGAGGATCAACTGAGGCCAGGAGTTCAAGACTAGTCTGGGCAAAATAATGAGACCCTGTCTCTACAAAATAAAAAAATTAGCTGGGTATGGTGGCACACCTGTATAGTCCCAGCTACTCAAGAGGCTGAGGCAAGAGGTTCATTTGAACCTAGGAGGTCAAGTCTGCAGTGAGCTATGATTGTGCCACTGCACTGCAGCCTGGGTGACAGAGTGAAATGCTGTCTCTTAAAAAAAAAAATGTAAAACAAACAACAGAAAAGACCTTCAAACATTTGTGTGCAGGGTTTTGTGTGAACATGAGTTTTTAATTCATTTGGGTAATTACTGAGTGTGATTGCTAGATTATGTGGTAAGAATAGGTTTACTTTGGTAAGAAACTACCAAAATGCCTTCCCAAGTACTGCACCATATTGCATTCCTACCAGCAGTGAATGAGAGTTCCTGTAGTTCTACATCCTTGACAGCATTTGGTGTTGTCAGTGTCTTGGATTTTAGCCATTCTAATAGATATGTAATGATATCTCATTTTAATTTGCAATTCCTTAGTGACACATGATATTGGGTATCTTTTCACATATGTCTCTGACTTAAGATGTTTCAACTTTATGATGGTACTAAAGTAATATGCAGTTAGTACACTCCTCAACTTATGATGGGGTTACATCTGGATGATCCCATAATAAGTTGAAGATACTTACTGTAAGTTGAAAATATACTTTCAACTTATATTTTCAACGTACAGTAGATTTATTGGGATATAAGCCCACTGCAATAGGCAGAGGAGCATCTGCACTTGCTTGCTGTCTGTATATCTTCTTTAGTGAGGTGCCTATTAATATCTTTTGTCCATTTTAATTTTTTAATATTTAAATAATATTTAAATATTTTAAATTTTTTTGTAGAGATGGGGTCTTGTTATGTGGCCTAAGCTGGTTTTGAACTCCTGGCCTCAAGCAATCCTCCCTCCTAGGCCTTACAAAGTGCTGGAATTACAGGCATGAGCCACCACATCTGGCTCACTTTTGTCCATTTTAATTTTTTTATTTAAATGTATTTTTTTTTTTGAGACAGCGTCTTGCTTTGTTGCCCAGACTGGAATGCAGTAGTGTGATCATAGCTCACTTTAGGCTTGACTTACTGCTCTCAGGTGATTCTCCCACTTCAACCTCCTGAGCAGCTGGGACTACAGGCACATGCTACCATGTCTGGCTAATTTATATATATATATATATTTTTTTTTTGTGGAGACAGGGTTTCACCATGTTGCCCAGGCTGGTCTCAAACTCCTGGACTCAAGTGGTCTGCCCACCTTGGCCTCCCAAACTGCTGGGATTACAGGAGTGAGCTATTGCACCTAGCCTCTTTGCCCATTTTAAAATTGAGTGTTTTCTTATTACTGAATTTTAAGAGTTCTTTACTCTTATTCATATCCTTTACTGGAAATGAATTTTGCAAATATTTCTCCCAGTCTGTGGTTTGTCTTTTTATTCTCTTCATCTTTTTAATGTGGAGCAGAGTGGTCCAATAGAACTTTCTCACACGATGTTAACATCCTACAGCTCTGCTGCTCAATATGGTGGCCGCTAGTCACATGTGGCTATTGAGAACTTGAAATATGTCTAGTGCAAGTGAGGAATAGAATTTTATATTGTTTAATTTTAATGAACTTAGCCACATGTGGATAGTGGTGAGACTGTACTGAACAGAGCAGACATAGAACAGTCCTCTTGTGCTTTTTTTTCCCTTCATGAAGTTGACTAGGGGTCATCCTTATTCTTCCTTTGTTTACAACCTGCCTTTTCAATGTATTAGCAAGTCCTGTGGATTCTACCTTCAAAATAGATTGCAAATCTACCTGTTTCTTTCCACCCTTCACTGCTACAACTATACCCCAAACTATTCTTGTCCCTTATATGGATGATTCTAGTAGCCTCAGGACTGGTCTTGCTTCCTTCCTTGTCTCCTAGAACCTATTCTCTACATAGGGGCCTGAGTATTTTGTGAATACTTAGGTCAGACCACATCAATCCTATGCTCAAATCCCTCTATCAGCCTCCAATCACACCTAGAATAAAATCTAAGCTACTTATCTGCAGGGGCTGGTCCCTTGCCTCCTGTGTCCTATCACCACTCTCCTTGCTCACATGGGTCTTCATGATCATTTTGCCCTCTTAGGGCTTCTCCTGTCTTTGAACTTGCTCTTCCTTCTGCCTGGAATGCTCTGTCCTGGCTATCCCCATTTCTGACTCTTTTCATCACCTTTGTCACCTTGAGTCGACAGGTCTCAACTCCAACGTCACTTCTGAGAGACCTTAGGACCACCCAAGCTAAGGAGCCACCCCCTCAGTCACTCCTTTTCCATCTCACCATCCTGTTTTATTTTCTTCAATCCACTTAGCATGCAGAAAACATCTTGTGTGTTTGTTTATTTGTTTGCTGTTGGTTTCTTCTCACCAGCTCTATGAGGGCAGGGACCTTGTCTGCTGTCTTGGTCATTACTCTACTGTTAGGGCCCTGAAGCTTAGTAGGTGCTCAGTACCTATTCATTGAAGGAAAAGACATCTGTAGCTCTGCTTTCCCATTCACAGAGGCTTAAAGCTTGGTCATTGCTCTTAAGGACCTTATAAATGTGGTTAAGGTGAGCAAACACTTGCTAACAAAAGGAGAACCAGGCTAGGATACATAAGTTCTGAATACAGTCAGCGTCACAGCAGTTTGGAGGGATGCTGGTGTGATCTCAGGAATGCTTGGAGGTTGGGTGGCACCACAGAGGAACAGAGAAATAACTATAGGACTGTTGAAAAGTGTTTCCAAAACTTCTGTCTTACGAGTACCTCTTTCAGGAATATTTTCACATCTACTTAACAGCTGTATTAATAGTCACCTCGAGGTATATATATATATAAATATATATAAATATATATATATATATAATTTTATTTTTGAGGGGGCATCAATTTACTTTTAAACCTTCAGGTCAGGCCCACTGGCTCATGCCTGTAATCCCAGCACTTTGGGAGGCTGATGTGGGAGGATCCCTTGAGCTCAGCAGTTTGAGAACAGCCTGGGCAACATAGGGAGTCCCGTCTCTATTAATTTTTAAAAAGAAATTTAAAAAAATGAGAAGAAAACTTTAATACCTATCATAAGCAGCAATAACAATAATAGACAACATGCTTATTAACATTTTAAAACATACATTAAAATAAATATGACTATTAAAATTGAAAATGTCTTTGTTACCTCAGATTGTCTCTCATGAGGCACACCTTGAGAAAAATAACTGTAGGGATTGCTCTTGGGCAGCCAGTGTCCAGGCTGCTTTGCTGCTGGCAGGCTCTGGTATCTGAGAATCTTGGGTGGTGTGCACCCCTGCCCTCAATCTGGTTCATTTTTCTGTCCATTTATTGCCTAAGCCTTCACCGATGTCTACAATGGCCTAGGCCCTGTGCTGGGTGCTGGGGTCACAGAGAGGATCAAGACAGTTCTTGCTGTCAAGAAGTTCTCAGCCTAGTGAAGAAGACACATACGGAGGCAAACACATTCTAGTCCACAGCAGCAAGGTGATACAATTCCAGTATGTACAGAGTGCTGTGGGCAGAAAAAGAGGGCACAAGAGGCTTCACAGAGCAGGTGAATTATTGAAGGGCAAAGGAGGGAAGAATGTTCCAGGCAGCAGGAAGAGAGCAGGATGTATAAAGCCAACTGCAAAGTTTTTGAGGTCAGGATATAGGGTGAAGGTCTGGGAGGGGGGCAATGCAGCTGGAGAGGTGGCCAGAGGCCATATCAAGTCCAGGGCCTTATCTGAGAGGCCATGGGGAGCCTCTGAGAGATTGTCAGGAGGGCAAGGGATCTGGTAGGATACAGGGCTAGAGCAAGATTTCCAGCTGCTGCCCTATCATGGCCAGGTTCAAGGACCTCATTTTCTACCTAGGAATAATTGCAGTACAAAGGGTTCCTATGAAGCCTTGGGCATGTGCTGATATGGATGGTTGGTTTAATTTTTAGCTCTTAATTGTCAACTGCATTGCTTGCCTTGGAATGTCGATCCCTCCTGTCATCAGAGAGCCTTTTATTGACAATTAAGTAAAACTGCCAATTACCATTTGTCTGCCTCTGACCTGAATTAGAACCTGAGGTTGTGGATTAATCCCACTAGGCTTCTGACATTTACAGGATATCAGCACTTAGAGGATATTACCCTGATGGTTAGTGTGCTCTGGTCTTAGCTCTCAAGGCACTACTGCAGTCTCAAACGGAATCAAAGCAATTTCTAAAATAGCCTATGATTCATTTTTTCTCCCCTCCTGTGCCTAAATCTGCTGGCTTCATGTGGAGGGATGGGCACAAGTAACTGTAGAGGTGACATCACAGGAGTAGGCTGCTTGCCTGACAGCCAGCTTGTGGAGCTGGGCCCCGGCAGTTGTCTATCTGCTGGGCTGGGCAATGCCTCCCAGCAGTTTTGGAGACACAGCTCCGAGGTTCTTTGGTCGATGTGCCTTCTCCACATTTCTTTTTAAGACAAAAATTCTGGGCTGGGAAATCCAGGATAATGGGAATAGCAGTGGTAGGAGGAATAATACCGCCTTACATCTGTATAATGCTTTAGAGTTTGAAAGCTATTTGCTCTATTTTGCCCCACCCAAACACCAGTGGGAAATGGAAGCTGGGATTTTCGACTTGAACTGGATACTTACTCTCGCTGGCTTGCAAAAAAAACCCTAAATGCTAACATCCCCTATTCACCTCAAGGCATATCATGATTAGGCCTTGGACGCCACCAGAAGGTCAGAGAGGCTCCCTTTAGCTTATAGGTGCTTCCTGGAAGATAAATTCTCCAGGACAAATTGCCTGGCAGGCACAATCTATTAACTATGCCATCCTGATTGAGCCAGCAAGTAATGCCAGTCTCAGCACTGCCAACTCCTTCTGCACACCCTGGTTTACAGTTCCAATGGTCCCAAAGACCTTTACTGTAGCCAAAGGCACAGTTGCTAACTGTGGAGCCCTGAAGGTAGGGCGTGTCACGAACATCTGGAAGTGCCAACAGCTGCCAGAGAGCTCAAGGGCCTGTGAAAGGAAAACCCGCAATTCAAGTCACATCAGCCATCACTGTGGATCCTGAAGTGAAGGGTCACTGAGCCCAGCAGTGAACAGCTAAAGAGTGAGGTAGAGGGATTCTTTCCTTGGAGGAGCCATAAAAACAGTTCTGTGGTGGTTTCATGTTTGCTTTGTGATCATTCAGCATGTATGCCCAGCATGGCTTGGTGTCCCCACTGCCTTACTGCCATAGTGAACATGAGAAGACTTCTCTGGTCCAGCTCCCCTCGTGTGATCTTCCCCAAGATCATGGTCGCCAGGCTGGAAGCCAAAAGGGTGGCATACTGTTAAGTGGCCTTCCAGGATTTACGTTAGATTTCAGTGTCACTAGTGTGCGTGTATGTGTCCAGGGATGAAGGTGGGGGTTGGAAGCAGTGAGCCACAGATGCTCAGCAGTATTGTGAGAGTGGCAGGTGCTCCTGCTGTTGTTGCTGCCATAGCTGCCACCGCCATCACTATCACCAAATGAATCCAGAATGACCTTTTGCTGGTCAGTGCCATGAAAATGTCATCTATGTAAACCAAGATGCTTATACTTGGGCAGTTCTGTCTGTCAGAAATCTTGGCGAGGTATAAAAGTGACCCTTTTGAAAGTTGAATCTGTAAACCTGCATGTGGAAAGTGACTGTCAGAACAGAACATCACCACCTCCAAAGCAGAGAGCCCTCCCAGAACTTGTTTTCCAGCTCACACAGGAAATGTGCACCTATGAAAGTAGATTAAGAATCACCACCTCAGCCTGTTTTAGAGATGTGAATAAAAATCTTGGCTTGGTATTGCCTTCTCTCTGGTTGACTGATTTTTCAATTGATTTGTATTTATTAGCTAATGAAATTAAAGTTGTAAAAATGATAACAGAAACACAATAAATCTCTCCCACAACTGGCTGTTTCTATGTCACTATGGTGCATTCCTCACTTTGATTACTTCAAAGTCTATTATTTTGTTTTCAATTATTCTGTTTTTCTGGCACTGGAGAAAATCAATTTGTTTTATTTTCTCTTATTCATGCACTCAATTATGCTCTTCGAGCACATTTAATCACTTTGATGTTTTCATTTTATGGCCCGTCTCTAGGCACTTCAGCTGCATTGCTGCCAATGGGCAAGCAGGACTAATTTGCATGTCACAATAGACTTGAAATTCTAACTCAATTTAGAAATCTTTGTGAAATCTCTCTCCAAAATGTGCTTGGAGCTGCAAAGAGGCAGAAGAATGTTGGCAAACCAGGAGCCTGTAAAAATGCTTTTCTTTCTCAAAAGACTATGAGCTCCTTCGTGACCCGACCATGGCTTGGGGCAGTCCCTGTCCAGGTACAGCCAGAGACCATGGGATGGGAGGTCTGCAGACCTTCCTCTGGAACTCTGTGGTGAGAATCCTGCAGCAGCTGCCCCTCAATGGCAAGGCCAAGGAGGCTAAGCCACTTACTCTAGCAGAAAATGACCCTTAGCACTGCTGGATTTGGTGGCTGTGCTCAAGACAGCACCTGAATCTCAGTTGGCTAAAAGGCCTCTGGGTAGACTGACAAAGTTGTCAACAGATAGGCATTCCAAAACCCTGAGTGGTTTACCTTAATTTTTCTAATAATTTCCAACCTTTCTTCTACCCCTTGATCATTTTAGAGCTAGAAGCTGTAGGGGAATGAGCAAAACAATTCCTTTGGGCATGTAATTTGGGCACACAAGCAAAAAATGCTTAATTAAACACATTAGAGGCCTCCAACTACTCTTTGAATATTCTTGGTTTGTTTATGCAACAATCAGCAGCTCTGTCAGGCAGAAGGAAAATTCCTTATTTCTTCTTCTAAGCTTTGGGTATGATCCTCAGCTTCTCAGGTGAAATCCTAGCTTCTGCACTTACCAGCTGTGTGACCTTGTGTAAGTGAATTAACTTCCATAGGTCTCAGTTCTTATATCTATTAAATGGGGCTAATGATATTATATATATTAGAGACTGATCTGCTTCCTAAACTTCTATACTGTCAAGAGTTTGGCCATATTCACATACTGCTTATGTGGACATTAAAAAAAAAAAAAAAACAAACAGCCTCATCCTAAGCAATATCTTTGAAACCAAAGAGTTTGATCTGATAATTATCTTTTGTAATACACCTTGAAACATATATCTATATTGAACATACTAAATCCATTCCTGCTTGGGGTCTTTGACCTTGCTTGTCTCTTCATCTAGAATGTACTTCACTCCCAGTTTTTTTTTTTTTTTTTAAGACAATGTCTCACTCTATTGCCCAAGCTGGAGTGCAGTGGTGCAATCATGGCTCACTGCAGCCTTGACCTCCTGGGCTCAATTGATCCTCACATCTCAGCCTCCCAAGTAGCTGGGACTACAGGTATGCACCATCACACCCAGCTCAGTTTTACATTTTTTGGTAGAGACAGGGTTTCACCATGTTGCCCAGGCTGGTCTCAAACTCCTGGGCTCAACTGATCTGCCTGCATCAGGTTCCCAAAGCGCTGGGATTACAGGCATGAGCCACAGTGCCCGGCTGAACCCAAATTTTATGTATCTCCTTCTCTCATTTCATTAATCTATTCCCAAATGTCACCTCCTCAGAGAGGCCTTTACTGAATAGCACCCCTATGAATTCAGCAGTAAACAATATTACATATTTACTTAGTTGTTTATTGTCTATCTTCAACACTAGAATGTAATCTCCATGATGGGCAAGGACTTTATTTGGCCTATTTCCTTCATGGTTTTTATTTTTTGTCTTTTTAAAAAAATTTTCTTTCCTTCATTTTTGTTTTAAGAGACAGGGTCTCACTACGTTGTACAGGCTGGTCTCAAACTCCTGGGCTCAAGCAATCCTCCTGCCTCAGCTTCCCGAGTATTTGGAATTACAAGCCCACACCACTGTGCCTAGGTTATCTATTCTATTTACTTCTGTATTGCCAGTACCCAGAATAGTGCCTGGTGCATATTAACACTAAATAGTTACTGTTAGGCTTCCCTTCCATTCCACTAGGGTGGTGTCAAAGAAGGCAGAGTAGAAAGCCAGGACTTTCCATCTCTGCTTAATGGCAAGGAGGCCCACCCAGTGCTATGTAAGTAGAGGCCAAGTGGGGAGCAATAAAAAGGTGCCGCTCCCATTTTTGGCCAGAGTGGTATCAGTGGAGGTCTATCGGAGAGCCTGAATTCTACTCCACCCAACGATACTGAGGTGCCTCTCTTCTCCCCAGAGTGTCAATGGTGGCTGAGTAAGGAAGTTGAACTTTTACTTCCCACCTGGAGGCAATAGGGTACTGCCCTCCATCCCTGCCAGCAGGTATTACTTTTTTTTCTGACTATAAAAACAATACACATTCATGAAAGAAATTTTGAAAAATACAGAAACAGAATATAAAAAATCATTTATAATTCCAATTCTAGATAACTACTGTTAAGGTATACTACTTTGGTAAAGTATCACCAAAGACAACTACTGTTAGCATTTCCTTCTTGTGTTTTGCTGGGCATATTCCCCCTCACAAAACACAGACTATCTATAGTTACAAAATGTAGACTATATAGTAGTAAGCCACTTTGTATCCTGTTCATTTCACTTAACATTGTAATCATGAGCATATTCTCGTGCCATCAAATTATCTTTACAGATTTGCTTTTTAATTGGTTGCAAGACATTTTTTCATATAGATACACTGTATGGAATTAGTATGAGACCTCAAATTCAATACATCAAAAGAGAACACATCAAGTATATGTTTCAGTAAAGCTATTCCCCTCCCCCAACAGCTTCCCATTTCAGTCGATATCCAGGCTGGAAATCTCAGAGTCACCTTTCCTTCTTCCTTTCTCCTCTATCCTCTATAAATGGCCTACCTCCCAGTGCTGGTGATGATACTCTCTTCATAACAGCTCTCAGTCACTTCTTCCTATTTCACCACTACTATTCTAGTCCAGGATCTTGCAGTCTCAGTCTTGCACTACCATCACCATCCATCCCAAATATCACTGTATCATGTGGTGCTCTAATTCCAGAACCTAGAATGACTTCCACTTTACTGTGGATATGAACTAGTCAGCCCGAAATTCAAGGGAACCTGCAATCTGCCCCCCATCCCCCTCTTCTGAAACTCCCTTGCTTATAAGTGCATCCCTACTGATCTATTCAAATCCTCCCAGCCTTCTGAAAGCAATCTCCCTAAAGTCTTACTGCCCAGTCTCTCCTCTATATAGTGTCAGCCCTTATTATATTCTGATCTGTCCAAGGGGCTTAGCTTTGTCTCCTAACCTAGATTTCTCAACAGGTTATCAGGAGGAAGGATCATGTCTTAAAAACTTCATACATCTCCCAATGGCACCAACAGGAGTGGAATGTGGTTAAAAAATATATGTGTTGATTGCTTGAGCTGGGCTTTAAAGTGGAGACACAATCATATCTCTTAAAATTTAACTGGTTCTGAAGCTCACTTTGGGAGACTGTGCAGGGGGAAAGGGTTTACTAGGGGAAGGTTTTATTAGTGACTGGAAAAAACCAGAGGGGAGATGATGAGTAGGTGTCACAGGGCAATGCTGCCATGGGGAAGAGGGCTACCAGGTCTGGGTTCAAATCTTGAGTTTACCACTTACTTGTTATGTGACTAGGGCATGTTACACAGTCTTCGGGTGCCAGTCTCCTACCTCATAAAGAAATTGTGAGGTTAAATAAGATCATGTATGTGAAGTACCCAGCATAGGGTGTTGTGCTGTACCCTGTCAATATCAGTTCCCACTTCACAGATTTAGGTAGAAATTTCAAGTTTTCATGAGGAATACGCCAAGGGTTTTCATGGTTCGTTAAAAGCTTCTGTCTAAGTTACTGTAGCTTTGGGAAGCAGTCTCTATTTTTATTTTAGAAATATAAAACATTTTTTTTTTTTTTTTTTTTTTTGTAGATAGGGTCTGTCTCTGTCACCCAGGCTGGAGCGCAGTGGCATAATCATGGCTCACTGCAGCATCAATCCCCCTGGGGTCAAGCAATCCTCCCACTTCAGCTTCCAATGTAGCTGGCACTACAGGTATATACAACCACACCCGGCTAATTTTTGTATTTTTTATACAGACAAGGTTTCACCATGTCATCCAGGCTGGTCTTGAACTCTTGGGCTCAAACAATTCACCTGCCTCAGTCTCCCAAAGTGCTGGGATTACAGGCTTGAGCCATAATGACTGGCCCAGAGTTTGTAAAATTTTTAGCATGACATTTTTATAACTTATTTTTCTATTTAACAACAACAACAATGACAACAAGAAACTTTTCCATCTCTTACGCGCTTTAGCGAAACAAGAAAGGGAGGAACTTGCTTGATGAGGAAGCCTAAGCTGGCAGTAGACTCCTGGAAAAGGACCATGGGGAGGAATAAAGAGCCAGCAGGGGACAGGAAAGAGAAATAAAGGATGGACATCACAGAGATTTTCACCTGAAGTCATGCAAATTGGCTCAGGTATCCTCTGCAACCCTGCTCTTGAAGTCTTTCCAAGAAGCCCTAAAGCAAATGGTAAGTTTATCCTTGGGACCAACCCTACCTTTCAACTTATCCTCATGGCTGCTCAAGAAGCAAGAGACAGTGTGGAAGGAAGCCAAGTTTCCATGGTATAGAGTCCCACCATGCAGGAGCACTGCTTCAAGCCTGGGGCTCCAGCAGGCCTTGGATATGCCCATACCTGAGCTCCAATTGCTAGCCCCTAGAAGGATGTCAATCCCACACATCAGGCTGCCAGAGGAAGTGCTGCTTATACCCAACACAATGTTTCTCCTATGAATGCTACCAGCAGATATGCAAAGGGTCTCAGACTGGGGCTGTGGAACTGCAAATGGCAGACTGGGTCTGGTGGCTACAGCACACTTCAGGCAGCAGGAGTTGGGTGAGCTGGCTTCTTCTACCTTCCATCCATATCTTTTCATTCTCTACTCATCTCGAAAGGGAGCTAGAAGCTTCTGATTACAGTATGGCGGGGGTGGGGCGGGGCCTAGGGAGGGCTAAAAAGCCTATGTGGAGGGCCAGAATTTCCAAGGTTGCTCAAGGCTGTCTTCTTCCCATTTCCAGGGACCCATGAGACTTTAGGTGCTTAGGATTAGCCACATGGAAGGAGCTGGGCATGTAGTATGAGGTAGGAGGGTTTACTAGGGGTGATGGGAAAGAGCAGATGGGATGACAAGTAGATTTGACAGAGCAATGCTGCAAAGGAGAGGAGGGGTACCAGAAAGGTCAAACAGCCTGACTCTAAAGCTCCAATCCAGGCTTGGGTTCCAATGTCCACTCTGTTGCTTATTAGCAGTGTGTAGCACACCGTAGGTGTTCAGTAATTACTTGCTGAACAAATAAAGGCAACCTTGGCCAAGTCACTTATCCTCCCCGAGCCTCAGTTTCCTCATCTGTAAGATAAGTAGTAGCTATTATTCTTATTTATTCATCTGTGTTGTCTCTGTCCACACCCATATCAGTTTGTGAGGTTATCAATAAGGATAAAAAAGAGCAGATGCATGCAAGGCCTTTTTCCTCCCTTGTGCGTTCTGTGTCCTCCTCCTCTCCTCCTCCTCTTTTCTTCCTGACCTTGTTTGTTTCTTTTTCTCTCCCAGTCAAACTTGGGGAATAGTTCTGGGAACACAGAGCAAGTGTTGAAACCTCTGCTCACAACTGTAACACATTCTCACAAATGCCCAACTCCCCCACTCCTGTTCCCCAAGAGGATTGGGCCTGGGCTGCAGTGTGGAGCTCTGAGTCTCCTAGGGGCCTTCACTTGATTCAAATGCCATCAGTACCAGAGACGAGAAAGCCTCCTACCTCTGTCTGCATTTCCCCATGCAGAGTTAGCCAGGCTTGAGGAGCTAGCCCTCCCTGGGGATTAATCATATCAGCATTATTTAAATTCTGGAAGGTTCACGTGAGCCAATTCCTCTGGAGTACATTAACCAGAGGAAAGGCAACCAGCTTTAAACATATGAAGGTGGTGCGAGGATGATTTTACAGTGTCAGTCATGAGCTGGGCCAAGTCATCTGCTCTCTAACCTGTACTTTCTTATGAACAACGACACATGCCTTCAAGATAGCTCATTGGCATGAGAGGAGCTTTTCTCTGTGTGAAGCTAACAGCTTGAACGAACTCTCCATGATTGTGGGTCTTTTTTTCCTCTCAGAAAGACTAATGGGCAGTAAAGACAGGATAAGGTGAGATCTAAATTTGCCTGTCCCTTCAGTCATCCTGTGGCATGTGGAATGCATCTCTGTAAGATGAATCTTCTCAGGTTTGGTTTCCAATAGGCTACAATCACATCTTTTGCCCTTCTAAGGGATGTGGCGAGAAAGAGAAAAAACCCAAGCTAAAAGGCTAAACAAATTCAACTAGACATGCTGGCTGAAGTCCCTCACATAGAGTAGACCTGAATCCATTCATTCCCTCATTGCCATCTTACCTCCCCAAAGCAATTTGTGTCCCACATCCTACTCTTTGTTTTTCATGGGGCGAGGGGAGGTACAGTGAAAAATATCCAGCTTCACTGAGGTTTTTATATGTAAGAACAAATAACAGTCTTGTAGACAGGAAAATTTTTCAGAATTCAGAAAATTCAGCAGCCTTTCCACACTGACCATTGTCATGGCAACGCACTATCTGATGGCAGCATGCGTCACCACACTGGAGGGGCACAGTATCAGTATAGCAGGTTAGCTTGGCCATATTTAGCAACATTTGGACTTCTTTCTAGCCTCATTTCTTCTAGGTTTAGCTGAATTTCTCTTTGGTTCTGAGCTTGTGTGTTCTACTAAATTTGCATGGTTAGAACACAAGACTTTGTCAACATGAAAGGGATGGCTAAATGGAAAATCTGAACTAGTGATCTACAGCCACTCCACTTGCTGTCTACCCTATCTGGCTCCTCCTCACCCACTCTTTACCATGTAGTTTCTCTTCTCTGCATCAGTTCTTTCCTATACACAGCATCATCTCCCCACACCCAACAACTGTGACTCAGCTAGCAACCTCAGCACTATCACCATATTCTTTCTTTTTCTATTTGCTCATTGTAACATACAGCATCCTAGAATCTTAGGGTTGAAGGGAGCCTTAACAGCAATTTAGTCTAATCATCTTCCCCCAAGGCAGGGGCCCTTCTATAATATGACAGCCTATGACTGTCTAGCTGCTATTTCTATATCTCCAGTGACAGAGACCTCATGCCTTTCTGGGCAGTCTATTCTACTTTGAATAGTTCTAATTGTTAGAAAATGTCTTCCTTCTGTTGAATGAAAATCTACCTTTTAAAAATATCCACCCATGGGTCCAACTATATGCCTTGTGGCCACATAGACCCTGTCTATGCCCTTTGCTCTGTGACAGATAAATGAAGTAGAAACCACATCCCCGAGTATTCTCCAAAAGGTCTCAGTACCTCCCACCAGACCTCTTGGAGCCTGCGCTCCAGTCCTCTCCCCAGCCCGAGTGACCTCCAAGAACATGCTCCTATTTGTCTAGAGCCCTTTAAAATGAGGTCGATACTGCATTAGCATCTCTAGAGGCCACCTTGCCCTGGTGACTCATACTGAGCTCCGAGTTGACTCAAATCCCTAATTCTCTTTTAGCAAAATGCTGCTAAGACACGTTGTCCAGATTTGAAAGTGTGTAGTTGCTTTTGTAGGACCCAATTCCTGGTCCGTATGTTTTCTCCCAGTTTGATTTCATTGTGTTACAATCAGAATATTGCTTTAACCTGTTAGAATCTTTAACAAACTTGACTTCCACGTAATTTTCATGTCCTTTAAGATCTATTATTTTTTTCACCAACCCTCATCCTAGCCTTTTATCTCAAATCTGTTTGATTCTTACCTTTCCTTGTTCTCTTCCCTTTGCACTCCCTTCCTTATGTCTTCTCTCGCTTGTCATTTCCATTTCACCACTCTCTGGAGCTATGTGCCTGGGTATGTGTGCAGGGAAGCAAGGGCATACACGTATCTGCACATACGGAGGTGTGAGTGAGTAGCTGCAAGGCTTGCTTAGTTTCCCTGTTTCTATTGCTTTGTCTGTGCTCTACCAGGATTTAGAGCCCGAATGGGGGAAAATGGCAGTGTTAAAGAAATAAGGGTAAGAGAAGCTTGTCCAGGATCAGTTCTGAGGAACACAGGACATGTGTCCCAGGTTTGAGGAGAGCAGGGGAAACTAGGGTTGAATGGGTAGTGTTCATCAGGGCTGCAACACAGTGAGAAGGACTGGAGAAGGACCAGGAGGGGAAGGATTTTCAAGGTCTTAAAAGTTGGATAAGGGAGGAGGATTTGGTTAGGAAGCAAGGACTCGTGGTGTCAGTTGCCATTGAGAGGTGAGAGGGAGGGAGCTTGAAGCTATAGGGTCAGGAGAAGGCCAAGGGCTAAAGATACCTCAGAAGAGACAATCAGCAATGCTGTGAGAATAGCCTTGAGAGTCTATGACGTCTTAGCTTAGAAACTTTTCTCTGGCTAAATGAGCTCAGGACATGAAGATTTTGCTGCTGTCATATATTGGGCTCTGCTAGTGGATAGGGGCATTAATGTAACCTGCAGCAAAGACTCTCAGGACATAGAGTGTTTCCTCAGACTAACTCCAGCATTGAACAGGCCTCCTTTTTGTGTTGGATTATATTCCAGTGAGGGACTCAAAGGTAGGATAACTGGTGCTATCTTGGTCATTTTATGAATAAACATGGGAATTTCTCTTTCATTTTATGAATATACACGGGCAAAAAGATACCCTCGGTCTCTTAACTCTGGCAAATAATTAGGATAAAAAAATACACACATGCATATGCACATTAAATTCAACAGGAAAATGGGTGCCAAAAATACTTAATGCAAATCGTGGATGAAGTGGGTTGTGAAGAAGCAGCTGGAGTTGAGAGGGGCCCTACTGGAATGCTGAGGGCAGTGACCCCAAACAGCCAGTGGACAGTGGGATCAGGAGGGCAAGGCCCTGATGATTGCCACTTACCTCCACCCTGAGGCCAGAATGATTCCAGACCAGCCTTGGGGAAGGGAAGGAGGCTAGGCCAGCAGCCCATCTGCAGCACTCTGGCTAAGTCCAGGGAACCTGCTCCCAGGGCATCAGAATACCTGACTATTCATTGTAGTTCCACATTATTTTAAGGCTCTGCTGGATCAAGGAATCATACATATTGGAACAGAATGTCTGTGAGTCCCCTCCCCATCCCTGCTAACTCTGAGTTGACTTAAATTTTCCTCTTTTTTTTGTTTTTTTTGATGGGGAGGGACAGGGTCTCACCCAGGCTGGAATGCAGTGGTCTGAACATGGCTCACTGCAGCCTCGATCTCTTGGGCTCAAAGGATCCTCCTGCCTCAGCCTCCCAAGTATTTGGAACCACAGGCACATGCCACTATGCCTGGCTATTTAAAAATTTTTTTTTGCAGAATTGGAATCTCGCCATGTTGCTCAGGTTGGTTTTGAACTCCTGGGTTCAAGCAATCCTCCCGCCTCAGCCACTCAAAGTGCTGGGATTACAGGCGTGAGCCATGGTGACCTGCCAACTTTTCTCATTTTAAAGAGTGCTTTACTATTGGCCTTTTGAAATAAAAAGGGTCTCAGGAAACACTTTAGAACTGATTTTCCCCTGGAGGTGCCAAAAGCTGAACCCTTTGTCCTTCTGAGGTGACATTAGCCAGCCAAATGACAATCCCAACCAGAGTGGCCAGTGTAGAATTCCAGCTACAAGCTGTCAGGCCAAGAAGAGGTTTCCCTTCCAAGTCAGTGAAACGATTAGCTACCAAAAGGCAAATGGTATTTAAGGAAGCCCCCACTGATGGGCCACCACAAACTGGGTGGAACAAGGAGGGCAGGCCTCGAGGGGCGGTACTCACCTTTGATGTAGTTGAGGATTTGCTGGATTCGGTGGGGCTCATTGCGGTCTGGCCGGCAGCTTGGTGTGATTTCCAGCACATAATCAGGACCATATGCTGTGAAAAACTGTAAGGAAAAGGGAAAGGCCAAAAAACAAACTAAGTCACATAAAACCTCCAAACCAACCACATACAAACAATCAAAAGAAACTCACACTACCACAAGGCAAGGGAGGCCTCCTTGGGCTGAACAAGATGATGCAGCAGGAGGCCCTGCCTTGGTCGTATCACTACTCCCCTTGCTCAGACCTTCAGTGATAGTCCCCTGTGAAATTATTTAGCTTGCTGTCCAACAGTTCTCTGCTCAGGTCTCAACTTTCTCTCCAACATCAGCTCTTATTGCTTCCTTGTCCTCTGGCCACACTAGTCTGTTTGGTGTTTTTCCAAATCACACCATGCTTTCTCTTCCCTTAGGATCTTTGCCATTGCTCTTTCCTGGGGCCTGCAAAGGCCCTCCCCCAGTTGCTGCTGCCTGTGGAAAACCTCCCCATCCTTTCAGGCACAGCTCAAATGTCACCTCCTTCACAAAGCTGTCCCTCCTTCTCCACCAACCCCAAGAACATTCTGTTGGTACTTCTTTCAGGGCCCTTAAACACAGTGCTTGCCTGCACATCACATGCAGGTCACTGTGCTGGCTGCAGAGGGGCTGTAAAGATGGATGAGACCTCCTCTGGGGTCCTCTACGTGTTCACAGGCATATTCTGCATTGGATAGAGGTTTTTCAACAGTGACTCAATCTCCCCACTCTGCATTCTCAGCTCCCTGAAGGCAGGCAGCACCTGTCTGTGTCTTACTCATCTCCTTGGTCCCCACAGACCATGGCAGTTGCCTGTTAGTTTTGGCTGCCTTGAATTCCCTGTCCCAGGAATGGCAATGAAGTCTAGTTTCTCTACTTTAATTTTTCTGTCTCAGTAGTAGAGTTTATTTGTTTTTAAATTCAGGGAATCAAAATAAATGTTTGTGGATTCTATTTCTAGCTTAGTAGATGACTCCTTGTGACCTTTGGGAAGTCACAATATCTGATTCAGCTTCTCTGGTAGGGCCCACTTGGGGTAAAACACTCCATGACAAAGGGAATCATTCAATTGGGATAAGTCTTTGAATGGGAAATATGCAAAGCTACTATTTCTGTTTAGTTTTTAACAGAAATAGTATTTGTGCAAACTCTCCAGAGGGAGAGCATATGGTCCTTAACATTATGTGCTTTCAATAGTGATATTGTTAGGTGGTAAGTAAACCAGGGAAATTCAAATTCTGTGAAAAAAGTGGTACAGAGGGCATGAAAAAAGAATATTGATATGCATCATGACTTTAATGTCATTCAAATAGCTTCTTAAAAATAATCCAGAGTTATTGCCATTGCCACCAAATTATCCTTGTTAAGAGTCTGGATGTACATCTGGCACCGTGGGAGATGTTGTGGAATAATCTCTAGGGATTCTAACAGTGTCTTTGTAGAATCCATGGAAGTAATTCGATGTGGAGATGGTTTCCCACACCCATGACAGAAAACTCTACACATTTAATTAAAAGAAAAAAAGAAGAATGCCCAAGACTGTGCCAATGCTTATAATGTCCTTTGTGTGTGTATATGTGTATGTGAACTGATCTAGAAAGAGAGGGGCTTAGGTCCTTCCTGCCATTACCCTCTGATGCCTGAAGCCGCGAGTTCCAGAGATAGAAAAGCCTTTGAGTAGAGATTGTCTTTACCAAACCCATATGTGGAACAGACAAGAGGGGTTACCTGGGGGACACATCCACATGATCCCCTGCATCATGATTGAAGAAACTTTGGAGGCTTGTATTTTTAGTCAAGGAGGGCCCCTCAGTCCAAGTTTGAGGACCTTTTGGGCTTGGCTGTGGAAGAGAAGGCTTTAAACAGCTGTGGCACTCTCTCCTTACGCAGCCTCTTCTCCAGAGTGTGTCAACTGGTACACTCATTTCATGGGTACGGAAAGACAGGCTTACAGAATACAACAGAAGAAAGGCAGCTGCAATGAAGAAGCTCCTCTCAGAGACCCAAAGCCCTGGCATCAACATGCTATAAAAATCAGGGGTAGGGTGCCTAGCTGAGGTATAGGAGGAGGGAATGTTGTGCCTCCAGTTGCAAAGATGACACTGCCGATTCTCTGTCAGTGAGACATGTCATGAGCTGCTTGATTAGGGCTGAGTGTTTGGAACAACACGACCTTGCTTACGTGTGCCTATTATGCACTTACCCTCACTCTCCTACTTTAGCTCCCTCTTTGACCAAGAGCACACGGTTGCAAGATGTTCAGCTGGGACCAGGATTGGCTGCTGTGTGACAGAACTCAGTTCTACTGGGATTAAGCCTCTTGTCCTGGTTTCATTAGCACCTGGCTTTTAACTAACTGAGGCACATGGTAGGCACAATCATATATAACTCATTCTTTGCTGAAGCAGACTGGCTGCAGGTAATAGCGAAGTCTGGCTTCCTCAACTTCTCCCCACCTTTGCCAATCAAATGTTATTTCCAGTATTTGCACTATTCTTAGGTTAGGGGACTCGGATGATTTAAGAAAGTCCTTGTGTTGTGAGCCAGTTCTACATGGCAGCTGGCTGGCCTGCAAAGGTAGAAACTTACATCATGTTCTCTTTGTATACCCTATAGCGTCCAACGCAAGTCATCACAGATTTCCCTTAAATGTATGTTGAATTAAATTAACTCACCAAGGGTTTAGCTAGCCATATAGCTAATTGTGCAAAATAATTCAAAGAATCAATTCATAGCATTAATGCTTTTTCTAGACTCTTGAGGCAGCATCATGAAGTGGAAAGAGCACTGGCTATAGAGTCAGGGGAGCTAGATTTTGGTGCCTAGATTTAGCGTGTGTGCCTCAGGTAAGCTTCTTTTTTAAAAAAAATATTTAAAAAAATTTCATTACCTTTTGGGGGTACAAGTAGTTTTTGGTTACATGGATGAATCATATAGTGGTGAACTCTGAGACTTTAGTGTACCTGCCATCAGGTGAGCTTTTTAATCTCTGTTTCTTCATTTCTACCTGACGATGACAAATGCTGATCTGGTTGGGTTGTTAGGAGCCAATGAGATAATATCTATAAAAGGGCCTAGCACAGGGCCTAGCACATAGTAGGACTTCAATAAATGTGAATTCCTTTCTCCTGGGGCAAGAGGCCCTTGCCTAACCAAGTCTCATCCGTACCCTGAAGGATATCAGGTGAAGTGCTTAGGGCTGAGATGTACAAAGAGAGGCCTGTTCTTCCTGCCAGAGCAAGCCCAGCAGCCTCAGTGTCCCTTTCCACTTGCTTAAGTCATTAGCTTAGCCTAGGAGAAATTGACTAGCCTGTGGAGAGGCTGACTTCTCTCAGTTTCCTGTCCTATAGTCCTGCCACTTGTTACTTACTGGCGAGGTGGAAAGGAAATATGATCACGTAAGGCAAAAGAGATGTTGGGGTGGAGGGATTTGGCTAGAACTAGAAATAGCTTGAGGCCCCACCCTGAAACTGCCCTCCAGTCCTGAAGAGGAAAGGAAATCGGCAAGCAGCAATCCCATTCCCAGACAGGTGGAGCAGGGGATGAAAGAGGCCAGCTGACCTTCAAGGGAAAATGCTGGCTTTGATCTCAGTAAAGAAAAGAGGGAGGTGCTAACCTCTCTCCACCCCTTCCCCTTTCCCCCTCAGGACTTCTTTTGCTTTCTGGGCTTCAGTTTATGCACTTTTGAGGGGGAATATAGTACAGAAAAGGAGGCAAATGGAAAGTATGAGATGAGGCAGAAATGAAAGGTAGTGGCTACTTTAGGATAGTCGGTCTCTTTCAATCCTAGAGTCAATGAAGAAAGAAATGTAACTAGCTCAGCTTGAGTTCAGTTCAGACCACCTCAATGCTCTTTTCTTGCTCATGTCTCTTCAGGTCTTGCTCACACAGTGAAAGCAGCATACAACTAGATAGTCGGTCAAAAAGATATTCAGAAGAAGCCCCAAGGTTGCTGTTATTCCTCCATTATCATGTTTGCTTAGAGGAAACCAAGCAGCAAACCTGAATCCACCAATCCTTTTATTCTTGCCTCAACATTTAGTATCTACTATATGCCCAGCTAGGTTAGTCATTGGGGTACAAAGACAATAAGATATGTTTCATAGGAGAGGTTATTATAGACCAGTGTGATGAGTGGTATAATATTAACCATACTAAAAATAAAAGTAATAACCACTAACACGTACTACAAGCTTATTATGTGTCAGGCACCTAAAGTGTCTAAGCGTTATTATTATTATTATTTTTTGAGATGGAGTGTCACGCTGTTGCCCAGGCTGGAGTGCAGTGGCGCGATCTTGGCTCCCTGCAACCTCTGCCTCCTGGGTTCAAGAGACTCTTCTGCCTCAGCCTCCCGAGTGGCTGGGACTACAGGTACACGCCACCACACCATGGTTGCTGGTGGTGGGGGGAACTTACTACAGAGTAAGAAGAGGGGAGAGGCAAGAAAATAATTATGGGGACAAGCACTACTTCAGAGGTGGGCACAGGGAGTGCAAACAGTTCTGGCAACAATTTGAAATCTTGCTGAGAGGGTAAAAAAGAGGAAGGCTGAAAAGTGTCTTCTGATTTGTCCTCTGGAAGGAGACCTTTGCTGCAGCAAAGTCAGTGGAGGGTAGGCAGAAGTCTGATGGGAGTGAGGAGGCAAGAGATGAGAGTGATGATGGAAATACAGTAGACTCCCCTCATCCCCAGGGGATAGATTCTAAGACTCCCAGCGGATGGCTAAAACCGCAGATAGTAAAGAGTCTGATTGTTCTCAATGGGAACAGGTTTCTGTTGTCTTCCACCTACAGATTTAATGCGTTTTCCTTCTTATTTAGGCATTTATCCTTCACTGTGGCTGTAACTTCTGCAGTTTGAGGCGAGAAAGCAAACCTAGCACAGATTCCTTCCTTCCTTCCTCCTTTCCTTCCTCCCTTCCCTCCCTCCCTCTCTCCCTCCCTCCCTCCCTCCTTCCCTCTTTCTCCCCTCCCTCCCTCCCTCCTTCTTTCCTTCCTTCCTTCCTTCCTTCCTTCTTTCCCCTCCTGGGTTCAAGTGATTCACCTGCCTCAGCCTCCCGAGTAGTGGGGATTACAGTTGCACACCACCATGCCTGGCTAATTTTTTTGTATTTTTAGTAAAGACAGAGTTTCACCATGTTGACCAGGCTGGTCTTCTTGGCTGGTCTCCAACTCCTGACCTCAAATGATCTGCCCACGTAGGCCTCCCAAATTGCTGGGATTACAGGCATGAGCTACTGGCCTGGCTCTTCATGACTTCACAGATAGATCTGTTCTTATTGTAGATCTTGGTAACCTCAGCATATGATTTTTTCCTTCCTTAAGTTGACAACTTTCACCTTTTCACTAAAGGAAGTACTTCATGGTTTCTCTTTGGCATATCTGAACTGCCTGCATCACTACTCTTGTGCTTTGGGGCCATTATTAAGCAAAATAAGGGTAACTTGAACATAACCACTGTGATACTGTGACAGTTGGTCTGATAATCAAGGCAGCTACTAAGTGACTAATGGTGGGTGGCATAGACGGGATGGATACTCTGGACAAAGGGATGATGCATGTCCTGGGTGGGAGGGAGCAGGACTCTATGAGATTTTATCATACTATTAGGAACAACGTGCAATTTAAAATTTGAGAATTATTTCTGGAATTTTCCATTTAATATTTTTGGACCACAGTTGACAGCAGGTAACTGAAACTGAGAAAAGTGAAAGGGGGGATAAGAAGGGAACTACTGTATACCAGCAGTCCCCAACCTTTTTGGCATCAGGGACCAGTTTTGTAGAAGACAACTTTTCCATTGACTAGGGAGGTGGGGATGCTTTCAGGATGAGAGTGTTCTACCTCAGATCATCAGGCATTAATTAGATTTTCATAAGGAGTGCACAACCTAGATCCCTTGCATGTGCAGTTCACAATAAGGTTCACACTCCTATGAGAACCTAATGCTGCCATTGATCTGACAGGAGGTGGAGCTCAGATGGGAATCCTCTCTTGCCTGCTGCTCACCTCCTGCTGTGAGGCCTGGTTCCTAACAGGACATTGGCCTGTGGCCTCGCGGGGTGGGGGTTGGGGACCCCTTCTATATACTGTTTGTTTGCTTTTTCCAGGAGCTTGATACAGGGGTAGAGCTGGGTAGATGGGAGGATATTAAGTTTGTTTATGGGCTGAGGGGAAAGAGCCTATAGGATGGGAGTCCGGGGCGGTATAATAGATATTTCGAGTTAGTTATGCCTGTCTTTCTGGCCCATAGAAAGAGATCCACAAGGGAAGAATACTGTTTTGTTTTGTTTTGTTTTGTTTTTTTTTTTTTTTTTAAATCTTTATATTATCCTATTATCCACAGCTACTAGAATAAGGCCTGGAAAATAATAGGTGCTCAGTTCATGTTTGTTGAATGAAATAAAATGATTGGGATTCTGAACAGATTCACATCCAGTAGGGAGGATTAGGCTCTTGAAGGATGGGGCGAATCCAGACAGACAGGCAGGGATGGAGTATGTGTTGGAGGATAGTTAGAGGAGGCAAAAGAATGCAGGACAAGTTTGGGGACCAGCAAGCACTGTTAGTGGGCTAAAGTTGGAAAAAGAGAGCATAGGAAGCCTTGATTCCCATGTTGAGGAGACAGGACTTAATGTGACAGGCAATGAGGCAGAGTCAGGACTGGAGCTGTGCCTTATGGGAATTGAGAGCAGCATATGAAAGGCTGGGTGACCAACGTGGTACTATTGCAGGGTAACCTGCAATAGTACAAAGTGGGGGACACAAAAGGCTTGAACCAGAGTGATTGCTGTGGGGATGGAGTGGATGGGAAAGAGATACTGTGTTGGGGCCGGGTGTGGTGGCTCTCCCCTGTAATCCCAGCACTTTGGGAGGCTGAGGCAGGTGGATCACATGAGGCCAGGAGTTTAAGACCAGCCTGGCCAACATGGTGAAACCTCATCTCTACTAAAAATATGAAAATTAACCAGGCATGGTGGTGCATGCCTCTAGTTCCAGCTACTTGGGAGGCTGAGGCATGAGAATCCTTGAACCCAGGAGGCAGAGGTTGCAGTGAGCAGAGACTGCAGCACTGCACTCCAGCCTGGGCAGCAGATTGGAACCCTGTCTCAAAAAAAAAAAAAAAAAGAAAGAAAGAAAGAAAAGAGATACTGAGATGGTAGACTCAGTAGGACTTGCCAACTGGTTGGCTATGAAGGAAAAGAGAGAAGTTAAAGTTCACTACTGGATTTTGAGTCTGGGTGAGTGGGAGACTTGCAGTGCCACTGACAGAAGCTGAGGTAAGTTAGCAGGAAAAGCAAGTCTACCTAAGAGAAGGTGATAGGCTTGGGTTTAGCTGGGTTTGAGATGATGGTGAGGCATTTGGATCATGATGTCTAGGAGGCAGCTGGAGAGATGATGATAGTGTGTCAAAGTGAGGTCATGGCTGGGGACTAAGGTAAAAAAATCTGGGAGAATGTCTACATTTACAAGGTAGTCAGGGGATAAAATGATCCAGTGAATAGAAGGAAAAAGAGCAAGTAGAGAGGAAGATAGAGAACTGTTAAGTGAAATCTCCTGGAACTTCAGGGATGAGAAACATCATAAGGAAGATGCTTAAAGGGATACATCTGCCATGCTGGCAATATGGCCCTGTGGCTAAAGTAGCCTCCCTCTCTCCTAGTTGGTCAGGGATACAGTGACACTGCTTCTGTCCAAATCCCTTTCTATAAAAATTCAAGCAGCTTTCACATTTTTTATTGTTAACTCAAGGTCTACTTTCTCCTAAAAATTATACTTGCTTCTATCAGGTCAGTGCCAATCTCTCTTGCAGACCCCTGAGGCTTTACTGTTTTTAGTTGGGGAAGTCGTGCCTGTGATGATGATGTAGGTTCTGGTCAGGAAGAGCTTTTCTTGTCCTGAATCACCCTTTGAAAAGAACTCATCATAACCAGAATAACATGGCACCAGCCCTTTGAGCCATAACATGGTCTTGTACGATGCTTCTCTATCTTTCCTATATCACCAATTACTCCATCAAAGAACTTGGGCTCAACCATTACGGAAACAAAAAAAAGCCCTCTTTTTTTCCGCAGAAAACCATTTCTGTTTACAGGAAATTCAGTGATTACGTATGTCATTTATGGTACATTTTAAGGACATAAAATTGCAGTGGTATTATTGGGAGTAGATTTTATTGCCATGGCTTTACAACACAAACAAAAATAATAACTCCATTAGTTGTTGAATTGAACTGGCAGGAAGCAGCATATCGAAAGTGATTGTGAGCAGGCAGGGGGATGCGGGATTGAGAGTGTACAGAGCACAAGCAAAAGGTCAGGGAGATACGGGCTATTGGAGATAAGATGGTACATGTGGAGGTGAACCTGAGGGTGGAAAAAAAGTAAATTCTTAGTTGCTGGAAAAGAAACCTGGTGTCCTGTCTAGGCTACATTTGTATCCCACCTGTGGTACTCATTTTACCTCTGAACACAGAGTTGGTACCTAAAAACTGCTTGGTGGTGAGGTTTATACACCAGTGCATGGTTGTGCCAAGAACCGTTTGAGCGAATGAAGAGGGCATGGAAATGTTTTTATTTTTCAGATATTTTAATGGCATTTTACCTATTGGTATAAAAAACGTTTATTAAGCAAAAGAATCAGGTAAACCTGAAAAATATTATCTTACTGGAACACTAATTATTATTGTTATTTTTTTTTTAGAGGCAAGGTCTTACTGTGTCACCCAGGCTGGTATGCAGTGATGCAATCATAGCTCACTGTAACTTGAACTGTAATTATATTTAAGCAAAGAATATACTCAATATTAACATCTTATTTCATTAGCTAAAGTACTTAGAAGCTTTTGTGAACACATATATATATAGCTCTTTTGCATATCATCTAATTAGTAAGGTTCCCATGTTAGCCAATCCGTAGCAGTGTGTGTGTGTGTGTGTGTATGTGTGCATGTGTGCACATGCATGCATTGTATTAGGTGCTGAGCATCATTTGAGGCCCTAGGGACAGCTGAGTACTAAAACAAACAAACAAACAAAAAACAAAAAATAAGGTCTGGTGACTGCTCTCAAGGAGATGACAATCAAATAGAGAGGGAAGATATTATAGCAAAAGTGAGGAATAAATCCAAGTTAACGTATGTAGTATTGGTTAGTGTACAATAAAATACCCTCACACATATGGGGCACTGGACAAATTAGGTGACTTGCCCAAGATCATAATCTTAACATTATGTAATACAGTTAACAGATGTGAACTTGAACCAATGACTTGGAACTTCCTACCTTATAGGATTCCACTACATCATGAAGCAATAAGCATAGCAGTTAAAAACTGAGATTTCTGGAGTCATATGGGATGAGTCCTACATTTTTGCTCTACCATTGATGGAGTTTGGATGTGTGTCTTCTCCAAATTTCATGTTGAAATGTGATCCCCAATGTTGGAGGTGAAGCCTGGTGGGAGGTGTTTGGGTTGGTGTCCTCCCCATGGTAAAGAGTGCATTCTCGCTCTGAGAGTTAATGTCACATTTGTTGTTAAAAGAGTCTGGGACCTTTCCCATCTCTCTCTTGCTTCCTCTCTGGCCATGTAACATGCTGGCTCCCCTTTGCTTTCCACTGTGATTGGAAGTTTCCTGAGGCCTCACCAGAAATGTTGGTGTCATGTTTGTACAGCCTGCAGAACCAAAAGCCAATTAAGTCTTTTTTCTTTATAGATTACCGAGCCTCAGGTATTCCTTTATAGCAACACAAATGAACATCTACTAGCTGTGTGACCTTAGGCAAGTGGCTTAACTGTTCTGTACTTTGGTATTCTTGTTTGTAAAATGGGAATAATAACATAACCTATTTTATAGGATTGTTGTGACAATAAATGAGTGAATTCATGTAAAGAATTTAGAACAGTGTGCTTGGCTCATTGTAAATGCTCACTAAATATTATTAAATGCTGAATATTATCATTCTTTTTCTTGTGCTTTATCAACTGTACAAAGAAACAGAGCTCTGAATGTAATGAGCAGTAGTAAAGTTGGATTTCTCGACAAATGTCCGTTTAGACTGAATGAGGGTGAATTCTGAAGAGCTTACCTTACATCCCCAAATCCTGAAGCCAGAAAGAAGGACAGAGAGATCAAGAAGAGAAGGATTCCAAGTGAAAATCAATAAGATGGAAAAGAAGAGGAGGGAATGAGAAATTAGAAGTGGTAGGAGAGAGAGGGGCACAGGACCGAGGTCACAGAAAGGAGCAGAAGAAATAAAAATGAGGAGGCGCTTATATTGGGAAGGGGAAGAAGGAGGTCCAGAGGAGGAGGCAGGAAAGACAAGGGCAGGGTGGCTGCCGCTTCACTAGGGGTCTTCCTGCAGGCCAGAATTTTCCTTCAGGGTGTGGCTTCAAGGGTTTTCGGGAAGGGCCCTGGCCAAGACTAATACCTTGCCCCATCACTGCTGATCCTCAAATTTCCATGATTAGAGAGAATTCCTTCTTCATACTATGTGCAGGGCCAACTCTGGTTATATCATATGTCCCCATTAATCAAATGAATATTTTGGAAACACGCCTACACACGAAGGTTTTTTACATCAAATTTTCCTTAAGCCAAGGGTGGGGATGGAAGAAGGGAGAGTATAGGGATATTGCTTTACCTGGCTTGTTGCTGGACAAGTACTAAGATGACTTTGAAAACCGCTTCTACTGGAGGATTCATAAGGATTGCCTTTGCATGATCCTTACACTACTCCAAACAACCGCCCTCTCTCCATCCCTTCACTTCTGAACTTCTTAAAATTACTCTTTTCTCCAACACCTTGTCCTCCTCATTTCTCAGAAACTTCAACTCACTGCAACCCATACCTCCATTGAACTTTTTTTTTTTTTTTTTTTTGAGATGGAATCTTGCTCTGTCACCCAGGCTGGAGTGCAGTGGTGTGATCTTGGTTCACTGCAACCTCCACTTCCTGGGATCAAGTGATTCTCCTTCTGCAGCTTCCTGAGTAGCTGGGATTACAGGCATTGCACCACCACACCCAGCTAATTTTTAAATATTTTTAGTAGAGATGGGATTTTACCATGTTGGCCAGGCTGGTCTCAAACTTCTGATCTCAGGTGATCCCCTAGCCTTGGCCTCCCAAAGTGATGGGGTTACATGCATGAGCCACCGTGCCCAGCCTTGAACTGTTTATTAAAAGAGAGATGGTTTCAGCTTTTTGATAGCTCTGACTGATTGATAGTAGCTGCTTGGGGTACTGTGTTGAGAAAGATTCTGAGGCTGTGCCTTGGTTCAGCAGTGAAGAGGGCCGTGATCAATTCGTAACATATCCATAGGACTACATGGATCCCTGCAGGGTGGGATCTGAGGGCATGTAGTCATATGTGCCCTACATTTGCTATTCCTGCTTTAGGACACCAAGGGTGACCTCCTAATTGCCCAACCTAAGGTCTTCTTTTCATTTATTACTCATCCTATTTGATCTCTCTCCAGCACATGTCATCACACTATCTTCTCCCTCATCACCACTGCTTTCCCTGTTTCTTCTCAGTCTCCTTCCTTGGAGACTTTCATCTGTCTCTGAAATGTAGGTACCCTGAGGTTATATCCTCAGCCTCTCTTCTCTCTCTCTACAGGTGTTTGTGCTCTCTGTTGCTGTTGTGATCATGCCTACATGAAGATCCTACATCTTTGGGTCCTGTCGGTGTCTGTCCCCAGCCTCTGAAGTGCATTTATAATCATCTGCTGGACATTTCTACCTGGAAAATTTGAATTCTTGGTATTTTGCATAATGTGTTCCAAGAAGAGCTAATTTGTTATAAGTCCTTCCAAAGAGAATGCTCATCATCTTTTTTTTTGAAGCTCTTCAGCAAAGATTTGTACTTATGACCCTGAATGCATTAGTGTGTTTGTGCTTTGTTTAGAGGCACTGGATTTTGTGCGTTCAAAATACCTGAAATAATACCATCCTGAATATGCCTAATTTCATCAAAATACCTTAGATAATGGGTGACATATCCAGTAAAGGCCCAGACTTCACCACCATGCAATATATGCATATAAGAAGCCTGCATTTGTACCCTGTAAATATGTACAAAAAAAGACCCCCCAAAATAATATGGTTTAGAAGATCTCTATCTCTGTGATATTCCCACTATTTGATGAGCAATGATTTTTTTCTCACTACTTGTTAAACAAAGAAACATATATCTAACTAACTGTGTGCAAGAAGATACAAAGAGGCATGGAGCACTCCCAAGACTGGCATTATTTCTCAGGGGGCAGCCTGATAGCAAGCACTATGCTTTGGGTATTACAGGTTGAATATCCCTTTTCTGAAATACTTGGGACCAGAAGTATTTTGGATTTTGATTTTTTTCCAGATTTTGGAATATTTGCATTATATATACTAGTTGAGCATGCCTAATCCAAAAATCTGAAATCTGAAATGTTCCAGTGACCATTTCCTTTGCACACCATGTTGGTACTCAGAAAGTTGTGGATTTTGGAGCATTTTGGATTTCAGATTTTCAAATTTGGGCTGCTCAACCTACATTTGAAAACACTCACTGGTTATCTGCTGGGGAGATGATGATGATGCAGATACAATCTCTGGTCTTGATGAGCTTATAGTCTAGTAGAGAATACAGACAAGTACAGGAATAACTATGATGAGAAGAATGTCAGAGGTAAGTCATTTCTCAAGGGAAATTCTGAAGTGGGAATTCTTAATTCTGAGTGTAGGGGCTGAGTAATGAATAAGGCTTCATGGAGGAGATGGGAGGCAATTGAACTGGCCTTGAAGGAAGAGCAAGATTTAAGTAGGAAGGAAGAGAAGGTATGAAATGCAAAAAAAGTGGAACAAGGACAATGAAGGTCTAATCTACACAAGTCGTCAAAAATTAATTTATAGAGAAAGAACAGAGTACTGGGTCAAAACCAGCACCAGCACAGCCCTGTAAGCAATTTTCTTGTCTGCTTTGAATAATGCATCTTTCTTTTCTGATGGACAATGATAGATTGATGGGCTTGGCAGAGAGGGGAAAAGCCATGGATGGAATTGCTACTCCATCAGAATAGGATTTATCTCTGATATATCCATCAGAGTGGTTACTTGGGGCAAATTGGAGTCGCACTTGCTTTCCACCTACTGATTCATTCATTCACTCATTCACATGATGCCAATGCTTCCTGAGCACTCCTGTGTGCCAGGCTCTGGTCATGAAGAGATGCAGAAGACTTGGCCACTGCCCTTAAGGAGTGAATGGAGAGACAGCTATGTGAATGAGCAATTATGATGCACTATGGGAAGAGCCATAATAGAGGTGCAGGCAAGGAGCTCCTGCAGTCCAGAGAGGAGACAAAGCAAAATCTTAGTCAGCCTCTAACTGATTTTCCTGTCTCCCCTCCATTCCTGAGCTTCCCATCAGAGATTCAGATCTGATCATGTCATTCCCTTGCTTAAAAACCATGGTCGGCTCCCCACTGACTGCAGGACTGAGTCCAAACTTGAAAGCAGGACATACAAAGGCCTTCATGGTCTTGCTCAGCTGGTCTCCAGCCTTATTGCACACCACAGCCTGGGCTACACCCCCTAAACTGTAGCCACACTGACTTGAAGTGTTTCTCCCCACTCCTCTTTATCTGGTCAACTCTTCTGTTTCCCTTGAGCCCTTGCTAAATGTTGCCTCTGTACTGTGCTGTTCCCAGCTCCCCCAGATGGAGTAGGTTCCTCCTCTGTGTTCCCACGGCTCATTGCCTCTTGATTCTATCACTTACACATTCTAGTGTAACTGTTTTTGTGTTTGTCTCCTCCACTGGGCAGTGTTCTCCTCAAGGGTAGGAACTAGGCTTTATTCTTTTCTTTGTCTCTAGGATTTGGTATGGGCCTGGCACATAGTAGGCACTCCATACATTTTTGCTGAGTGAATGAATGACGCTGACATGTGGCCAGTTGGGCCCGGTCATTGTCAGCAGCTGGCATTACTTAACATGAGAGATGCATAAAAAATAAAGGGCAGCCAGAGTAGTTGAAAAACAGGCGGCTCTAGTGACATCATGAGAAAAACAAAACAAAACTGGAGAAGGCTGAGACAACACTTCCACTCACGCTTTAACAAATGGCTCTTGCTTCTGAGCAGCCCCTTTTTGTCTGCTCTCCCATTCACTTTCCAAAACCCAGTCATTGAAATGATTCTAATTATTCATGGTCAGTGGCATATCCAGGAAACGCTTAGTTTACAAGCAATTAAAATACACTAAAATAGATTTATGTAGGTTGAACCTGATCCTGCTGGTAAGAAGGGAGTAAATGACGTAGATCTTGGAGGGTTATTTGCTCTCCAAGGTTGCTCTTTTATCGTTCTTTATCTACCTTACTAGTTTGGGGCTAACATGGCAGGCATCCAGAGGTACTTCTTAAGGCGAGGGCACTGTGAACATAGCCGGGAGCATGTTCCACAGTTGTAGATTTGGCGCTTCCCTGAAGCCAGCTGTCCTATAAATGTGTGAGTGCCACCTCTGCCGAGGCCCACATGCTACAGGGGAAAGGTTGGCTCAGCAGCAGGCAGCACGGAGTAGTAGGAACAATCCCCAGCACTGTGATCAGGGGCCTGGTTTCCACCAACACTTAATTCTTCAAGTCTCTGTCACCACATTGGTCAAATGGGGCATGAGTTTCCACTCCACCAACCTTAAATGGTTGTATATGAGGATCACAGGAAGAAATTTTGTGAAAATGCCTAGAGGCTAGATAAATGAAGGGGGTTTCATTTTCATTACAAAAACTCTAACTTATGGCTGTTGGCCCCCTCTAAGGCTCTAGATGCGGCTAATGTTCACCAACAGATTAGCAAAGGCAAATTTAAGCTTGTCCCCTAATAGTTTATTTAAGAGTCCACACAAGGATCACCTTGCCACACTCAAACCAACAGCATTTTAATGTCCTTCTAATGAAGAGAGCAGTCTGCAGTTAAACAAACACACCATTCAGTTGACAACAGACATGGGCGGAAAATGCCTAGACCTTGGAGTTCAGGTATCCTCAAAGATTTGTGCCATCCTTTCCCACAGTAGGCTCTGCTTCCTTGAGTTTGACACTAGGGAAAAAAGGCCTCCTTTTGCTGCTCCATGAAACCTACAATAATATATAGCTAAGCCATTCAGTGGGCCAGTGTGATTGGCACGAAATGTAGAATGAACAAAATGAAATGGCATATTTCAGCATCAGCTTTTGAGCTAAATTCAGAGGTACTACAAAAAGGCCAAAAGGCTGGCACAAAAGAGGGGCAGGGAAGCAAAGGTCATGGAAAACCAGTCAACCAGAGTGATGGTCCAGCTTGAGATCTGACCTTAAATTATTAAGGCCATGAGATACATTAATGGAAACTCGTTTCCTCTTTATCTGCAAAAGGATCCTGGGTTCCTTCACGCTCTGTCACACCTCCCTGCCTTTCTGTTCACCATTCCCTTTGCAGAGAATGCCCAGCCCTCCCTTCTCAGCCTAGACCATTCCTACTCAGCTTTCAAGACCCAGCTCAAATGTAACCTCTTTGAAGTCTTTGCTGACTCCTCAAAAGCAGAGTTCCTCATTCTCTCCCCTGTGTTTCCGCAAGGCCCCCCCCCGCCCCCCTTTTTTTTTGAGGCAGAGTCTCACTGTTGCAGACTGGAGTGTAGTGGCTCACTGCTACCTCTACCTCCAATTCCCTGGTTCAAGTGATTCTCCTGCCTCAGGCTCCCAAGCAGCTGGGATTACAGGCACGCACCACCATGCTCAGCTCATTTTTGTATTTTTAGTAGAGATGGGGTTTCACCATTTTGGCCAGGATGGTCTCAATCTCCAGATCTCATGATCTCCCACCTCGGCCTCCCAAAGTGCCGGGATTTCAGGCATGAGCCACTGCATCCAGCCATCCACAAGGCCTTTTACAGCCCGCTGGCTCACTCTGTTTACACGCTTTTCTGCACCACTGGGCTGTGAGTGCAGCTCTTAGGAGCAAGAACTACATGGCACAAAGATGCTTTCTTAGCACAAAGCAAGGCACAAAGATGGCCCTCACTTAAGGCTGGCTGAATAAATAAGCATTTGAGCAAACATGCATTGAACTCACTTGTTGGGTCTGCACAGGACCCAGAAGAAAGGCTTATTAGGCAATGATTTGATATGTTGTACATGCTTCTTCAACACTGGTTTATCTGATTCGTGACGACCTTGGTGCTGGCAAGCAGCAAGAAGTCTGCTGGCAGAGGCAGCCTGACAATGTACCAATGAGGTAAGGTGTAGGGTGACCTCGTCCAGGCTCTCAGCTTGGTTCTCACAGCACGAAAACACGAGTCGGAAAAGTACTGCTCCCCGCCCCCACGCCCCTCAACTCTCCTGTGCTTGCTTCTCAGGAAGTTGCCCAGCAGCACAGATAGCATCGTTTAGTACATTTGAAAACTGAAAATGCATCAATTACCAGAGAGGAATGCCTAACGCACAGAGCCTGACCTGGCCAGGGCTCCCACGGAAGCTCTGGCTCAGCATCACAGCTTCTAGTTCTCTTTCCAGTTCTGCTAATGATGAACCCAATGACTTTGGACATATCAGCTCATTTTACATTCCCTATCACCATATAGGGAGAATAATGAAGATGTTGCATGGCTTGAGTCAATAAGAAGCTTGACTGAGATCTTGGTGGACAGGGGGAGCAGTGGTTGATGCTGGCAGAGCCTGCAGGGTTTTGTTGTTTTTGTTTGTTAAGTGCAAATCACTCTGCCTTAAGCTCAGGTGTGCAGTCCGTGGAGAGGAAGAGCAGACAGGCAGGCAGGCAGGCAGGCACCTCGGACCTGGGCTGCAGCAGAGCCAGCGCAGGTGGCAGTGGACAGGACTGGGCGGGACAGGATGGGATGCTCAGACGCAGGCCGGCTAACAGCTGGTCTCCTGCTCCCCAGTAGGGACCAGGAGCAACAAGCTCTAAAGGTTGTGTCTACTGGAACAATTTAGTATTGAAATAAAACTCATGGCAAAGTCAATCTGACACATCTTTAATGATACACATAATGATTATTGTGCTGTACTGTAATTAGGCATAATGATAAGCAGTTCCTAAGAATGACTGTAATTACGATGACATTTACACAGCGGAACCAAATATTTCTGAGGTCAGCCAGGATGGAGGTGGGGATTAGGGGTAGTTGGAGAGGAGGCAGAGCAAAAGCTTGGTTGCAAGGCATTTCTTTGGTTCTCCTTGTCTCCCCACTCCACCTCAAGATGATAGTCCTCCCACCCTTTATTGGGGAACAGAAAAAAGATCAGATGAGGGACCTGGGGCCTGAATGGCTAGCTCCTTTCTCCAATCAGGGAGAAGCTATCTTGAAGGTCCTAGGGTTAGGAAATCTGGGATGTCTAGAGGGCCTTCAAACTGATTAGTCCCCACTTTTCCATAAGCCCTGAAATTCTATCAAGTAGCCTTAAACCTAAAAAGTATATGCCTAATGTATGGGCCTTCTTTGGAGCCAGATTTGAACAAATCCATGTAAGGGATATTTTGGGTACAAATGGGTAAAATTTAATAGAGATTGGTATTAGATTATGTATTAGGGTTCTCTAGAGAAACAGAACTAATGGAATATATATATATATATATATATATATATATATATATATATGATGTAAAGGGGGAGTTTATTAAGTATTAACTCACACGATCACAAGGTCCCACAATAAGCTGTCTGCTGGCTGAGGAGCAAGGAGAGCCAATCCGAGTTCCAAAACTGAAAAACTTGGAGTCCCATGTTTGAGTTCAGAAGCATCCAGCATGGGAGAAATATGTAGGCTGGGAAGGCTAGGCCAGTTTCTCCTTTCACATTTTTCTGCCTGCTTATATTCTAACCATGCTGGCAGCTGATTAGATTGTGCCCACCCAGATTAAGGGTGGGTCTGCCTTCCCCAGCCCACTGACTCAAATGTTAATCTCCTTTGGCAACACCCTCATAGACACAATCAGGATCAATACTTTGTATCCTTCAATCCAATCAAGTTGACACAGTATTAACCACCACAGATGATGTTAAGGGATTATTAATTTTGTTGAGTTTGATAATGGTATTGTGTTTATGGTAAGAAAAGGTCCTTATCTGTTAGAGATAAACATTTATAGGCCATCAGCTATGAAATGGTATAATAGCTGGGATCAGCTTTAAAATTCTTCAGAAAAAAATGGGGGATAGAAGAAATAGGAATGATAATATTGGTAATTGTTGAAGCTGGGTGATGGGTACATGGGGATTCATTATATTCTTCTCTCTGCCTTATTTATGTTTGAAAGTTTCTGTAATGAAAAGTTAAAAAAGTAATATACCCTAGACTGCTCTGGAAGTGAGTCATACATTTGTGAAAATTAGTTTGAGCATGCTAACAACATCGAGTAGACTTGGGCAGCTACCAGGAATGAGATTTTTGATGGGCAGAGCCAGGAAGGAGGACAGGTGTGGGAAGTAGAAATGTTCCTTTTTAAAGTTTCCTTTGTTGTTAAAGAGTAAGTGCGCTAATAACTTTGTTAAGCCCTACCCTATGTAGCTGTTAGACATGCCATGCTTACAGGCATGTAGTACATTCTATATCCTTGTACTTTAACCAAAATATCTGTGCTGGACATGCTCACAGGCATGTACCAATTCTCTATTGCTTTTACCTGTTTAGAAAACTTTTAAGTTGTTAGCCAATTGGGTTTAAGTTTAGATTGTAAGGTCTGAAGGATGACTCCAATTGCGTAAGGAATAAATTCGTCTGTTTTCCTTTGTTCATTGTACTCTCATGTCACGATAGCTAGTGAGAATACCCTTCTTGCAGTCCAGGAAGTAAAAATTGCGTTGCTGAGAGATCCTTTGTCTCAGTGCTAATTTTTCTTTGCGGCCTCCAACATTTATTTCCAACAGCAGGTGTATGTTGGAACATGTGTCACTTTTGGGGACTAGGAAGTCCTGGATGTGGTGGAGAAATATTTGAGAGGGATGGGGAATTTTGAATGGTCAGATGACAGTCTGAAAGTTCTGAGAAAGCAGGAAGTGAGAGAAGAGAGGAGATAGAGTGCAATAGGCACTCATGTTCACGTATTAGGTCTCTTGCTAGCCTGTAAGTTCCTGGAGGTTGGGTCCTGTATCTTAATTATCTCTGTCTTCCCTAGAGCTCTCAGGATATTAGTTTATTGATTACATTTTGTGCATTCATTTCAGAATACTTATTGAGTGCCTATGAATGCAGGCAATCATGTGTATATAGTAGTTAAAGGAGATATGGCAGTGAACAAAACAAAGTCTCTGTCCTCAGGGAGCTCACATTTTAGTGGGAGGAGACAGTAAATAAACAAGCAGGTACATGTCAGATGGTGATAAGTGCTGCAGAGAAAAGTAAAGTAGGGTAAGGGGTTGGGGAATGCTGGGTAGTTAGCTGCTCAGGACTAAACTTGAATGGCAGTTGGGCCCTTAGGAGCTTTTCCAGGTCCCCTCTGCCACCTGGCTTTTGGTCATGTTGGACTCTGTGCTGTTTGTTCCCTGGGTTTCACCAAGGGCTCCTGGGCCTTTCAGTCTGTATATATACTGTGACCTAATCTTGACTTGTTTCTCCCTGCCTACATCTGACGAATACACATTCCTTTTTGGGAACATTCTCCAGGTACTACTTCCTCCAGGAAGTGTTCACAGGTCCTTCCTTCTTCCTACCTCCACTCTATCCCCTGCCTGGGTCTTCTCTGCTTCCATAGGACCCTTGCATAATCTCTACTACAGTACTTATCATTGTGGATTATAATTATCTTCCCAACTAGACATTGAGCTCTTTCAGGATAGTGAGTACGTCTTTTTTATCTCTATATAGCACAGGGCCTAGAACACCGTAGGGATCCTGTACATGCTTGATAAATACAAGAATGAATGGGTGGATGAAAGAATGAATATGTTCTGTAGTAGAACATCAGAGACTTGGGAAGCATCCTCACCCTAAATCAAACACGGAGGAAGTAGAGTTGCTGGTATGTGCTTAGATACCAAAAGGAGAAAGGAGATCTGTATCTTTGGATATGTTTTGAACTCGATGATGATGATGATGATGATGATGATGATGATGATGATGATGATTGACATTCAATATTTATTGCATAGACTTATGAGCACAACTGCCTGGGTTTTAATTTTAGTTGTACCATTTGCTAGTTGTGTAATTTTGGGCAAGTCACATAAGTTTCTTGTACCTTAGTTTCCTCATCTGGAAAATGAGGATGATAATAATACTATGTATTAAATGAAATAAAGTTCTGCAAAGCACTTAGAATAGTACCTGTAATACAGTAAATACTATATAAGGATTTGTTATTATTTATTATGCTGAGTCAGTGACTGTGTTAAATTCTTTAGTTATTGAGTGCCTGCCAGTTCTAGGTCCTAGAGATAGAGTGCCTTCATGGAGCTTGTATTTGACCTAACTCCATCCTCACACAATACAAGGGAGATACTATACAGATCCCCAACATATTAAAAAGAAAAGTAAGGCTTAAAGCTATTAAGTGATTTGTCCTAGGTCATAGAGCTCATAAGTTAAAAATTAGGATTCTAACTCTGGTCTGTGTGACTCCAACAACCATTGATCTTGACCAGGAGTTGACAAACTATGGCCCATGAGCCAAATCTGTCCCTCTGCCTTTTTTTCTTTGAGATATAATTTACCCTTTTAGAGTGCATTATTTAGTATATTTACAAGTAGCATATTTACAAGGTTGTGCAACCACTATCTAATTCCAGAACATTTTCATCACTCATGAAGGAAACCTACATCCATTGAGCATTCACTTCTTCTTCCCCAAGTTCCTGGCAACCAGTAATCTAGTTTCTGTCTCTATGGATTTGCATATTCTGGACATATACAAATGGAATAATAGAATATGTGGCCTTTTATGTCTTTCTTTCACTTAGTGTAATGTTTTCAAGTTCATCCATATTGTAGTATGTATCAGTAATTTGTTCTTTTTATGGCTGAATTCCATTGTATAGATACACATTTTGTTTATCCATTTATCAGTAGATGGACATTTGGGTTGTTTCCGAATTTTTGGCTATTATGAATAATGCTGCTATGAAAATCTGTATACACATTCTTGTGTGAACATATGTGGCTATATACCTAGGAATAGAATTTCTGGGTCATTTGGTAATTCTATTTAACTTTTTAGGGAACTGCCGTGCTGTTTTCCAAAGTGGCTGTACCATTTTATATTTCCACCAGCAATGCATGAGGGTTCCAATTTCTCCCCATCCTTGCCAACACTTTCTATTATCCATCTTTTTATTATTATTGTCCTAGTAGGAGTGAAGTGATATTTCATAGTGGTTTGGGATTTGCATTTCCCTAATGACTAGTGATGTCAGGCATTTCCTTATGTATTTATTGACCAGTTGTACATCTTCTTTGGAGAAATGTCTATATGTATCCTTTGCCCATTCTAAAATTGGGTTATTTTGCTATTATTATTTAGAGATAAGGGTTCACTCTGTCACTCAGGCTGGAGTGCAGTGGTGCAATCATAGCTCACTGCAGCCTCAAACTGCTGGTCTCAAGCAATCCTCCCTCCTCAGCCTCCCAAGTAGCTAAAACTACAGGTGCACACCACCATGCCCACCTAATTTTTTAAAAAAAGTCTTTGTAGAGATGGGGTCTTGCTATGCTGCCCAGGCTGGCCTTGAACTCCTGGGCTCAAGTGATCCTCCTGTCTTGGCCTCCCAAAGCACTGGGATTACAGGCATGAGCCACTGCACCTAGCCTGCTAGATGAGTACTAAAGGTTTTTAAAATGTATTCTGAGGCTGGGTGTAGTGGCTCACACCTGTAATCCCAGCACTTTGGGAGGCTGAGATGGGCAGATTGCTTGAGGTCAGGAGTTCAAGACCAACCTGGGCAACATGGCGAAATCCCATTTGTACAAAAAATATAAAAAGTAGCTGGGTGCGATAGCATGTGCCTGTAGTCTCAGGTATTTAGGAGGCTGAGGCAGGAGAATTGCTTGAGCCTGGGAGGTGGAGGTTACAATGAGCTGAGATCATGTCATTGTACTACAGCCTGGGTGATGGGAGTGAAGTCCTGTCTCAAAAAAAAAAAAAAAAAAAAAAAAAAGTATTCTGGATACAAGTCCTCTATATATGATTTGCAAATATTTTGATTTGCGAGTATTTTTTTTTTTTTCTCATTCAGGGTCTCACTTTGTCACCTGGGCTGGAGGACAGTGGTGTGATCACAGTTTGCTGCAGCCTTGACTTCCTGGGCTCAAGCAGTTCCCATCCCACGCTCTCCACCTACTGCTTCCCAAGTAGCTGAGACCACAGGCATGCACCACCATGCCCAGCTAATTTTTAATTTTTTTTGTAGAGAAGGGGGTCCCACTAAGTTGCCCAGGCTGGTCTCAATTGAACTCCTAGGCTCAAGTGATCCTCCTGCTTTGGCCTCCCAAAGTGCTAGGATTATAGGCATGGGCCACTGAGCCCAGCCTGTTGTGATTTCTTTATCTGGTTTTGGTATAAAGGTAGAACTGGCCTCATAGTTGGGAAGTTTTATTTGTCAGGGTTCTCCAGAGAAAGAGAACCAATAGGAGATCTCTCTCTCTCTCTCTCTCTCTCTCTCTCTCTCTCTCTCTCTCTCTCTCTCCCCGTATATATGTAAAAATAAATATCTAGATAAATAAATCTATCATCTATCTATATAAAATAGATTTATTGTGAGGAACTGGCTTACGCAATTATGGAGGCTGACCTGCCATCTGCAAACTGGAGTCCAAGGACAGCTGGTTGTATAGCTCTAGTCTGAGTCTGAGGGCTTGAGATCCAGGAGAAATGATGGTGTAAGTTATAGTCCAAGTCCAAAGACTTGGGAACCAGAGGGCTGATGGTGTAAATCCCAGTCCTAGGGCAGAAGAAAACTGAAATCTTAATTCAAGCAGTCAGTCATTGAGAGAGGGGACGGGAACAGTGGGGAGGGAAGTGAAGGAAATGAAAAGAAGGGAAGGGAGGAAGAGAGAAAATTCTTCCTTCACCTTTTTGTTCTATTCAGGCCCTCAACAGATTGGATAATGCCCACTCATACTAAGAAGGAAAATATTCTTGATTTAGTCTACTAATCCAAATGGTAATCTCTTCTGGAAACACCCTCATACATATAACCAGAAATAATGTTTAACCAGATAACTGAGCATTTTTGTGGCCCAATAAAGTTGACAAAAAAAATCACCCATTATTGGTATCAATCAGCAGAATTAACTAGTGAAACCATATGTGCCTGGGGTTTTCTTTGTGGTAATTTTAAAAATTATTAATTCAATTTCTTTTACTTAGTAAATTAGGTCTATTCAGATATTCCATTTCATTTTTTCTTGAGTTAGTTTTGGTATTGCGTGTCTTTCTAGGAATATATTCATTAAATTTAGGTTACAAAATTTGTTGGCATACAGTTGCTCACAGTAGTCCTTTATGCTCTTTTTTTTTTTTTTAGATGAGGTCTCACTATGATGCCCAAGCTAGTCTCGAACTCAAACTCCTGGGCTCAAGTGATCTTCATGCCTTGTCCTCCCAAAGTGCTGGGATCACAGGCGTGACACGCTGTGCCTGGCTCTTTATACTCCTTTTTATTTCTCTAAGGTGGGTAGTAATAGCTCCACTGTCATTCCTGATTTTCATAATTTGAGACTTTTTTTTTTGTTAAGTCTACCTAAAATTTTGTAATTTTGCTGAGCTTTGTAAAGAACCAATTTTGGATTTCACCATTTTTTTCTATTGTTTTTCTATTCATTATTTCAGTTCTTCTTGCTCTAATTTTTATTTTTATTTTTAATTTATTTAGTTTTTTGAGATGGAGCCTTGCTCTTTCACCCAGAGCTGGAGTGCAGTGGCTCAATCTCAGTTCACTGCAACCTCTGTCATATGAGTTCAAGCAATTCTCCTGCCTCTGCCTCCCGAGTAGCTGGACTACAGGAGCATGCCACCACGCCTGCCTGGCTAATTTTTGTATTTTTAGCAGAGATGGGCTTTCACCATGTTGGCCAGGCTGGTCTTGAACTCCTGATCTCAGGTGATCTGCTTGCCTCAGCCTCCCAAAGTGCTGGGAGTACAGGTGTGAACCACCACGCTCTGCCTGATTTTTTAATTTCTTTTCCTCTGCTCGCTTTGGGTTTAGTTTGCTCTTCTCTTTCTAATTTCTTAAGATGAAAGATTAGGTTATTGTTTTGTAATCTTTCTTCTTTTTAAACAGGTCTTTGCAGTTACAAATTTCCCTCTAACTACTGCATTCATTGCATTCCATAAGTTTTGGCATGTTTTGTTTTTGTTTTCATTCATCTCAGATCATTTTCTAACTTCCTTTGTGATTTCTTTTAAATTATTTAAATTATTTTTATTTTATTGAGAGGGGTGCACCATTTCTGGAGGTACTACAATAATTGATCAGGTTGTTGCATGGAGTGGAGGAAAATTCTTATTCCATCTCCCTGCTCCTAAAATCCATTTAATGTATTGTTCTCAGATAAGGACAGATACTACACTTGAACTTAGCCAAAAAGCCATGAAGCAACGTGATTTCTTTGTTAGTCTATTTGTATTAGGAGTGTGCTGTTTAATTTCCACATATTTATGAATTCCTCAAATCTCCTTCTTTTATTGATTTCTAATTTCATTCCTTTTCATCTAATTCAATTCCAAGGTACCTTGTATGATTTCAGTCCTTTTCAATTTACTGAGTTTTGTAATCTAAAGTATGTTCTGTCCTAGAAAATGTTCCATGTGCACTTAAGAAGAATATGTATTCTGCTCTAGTTGGTTTATCATGTCGTCCAGATCTATTTCCTTGTTGATCTTCTCTCTAGTTGTTCTATTTATTATTGAAAGTAGGGTATTGACATTTCCAAGTATTATTGAATTTTTTATTTCTCTTTTTCACTTCTTTAGTTTTTGTTACATATATTTAGGTGCTCTGTTGTTAGGTGGCATACATTTATAATTTTGTCTTTTAGTACACCAGCTCTCTTTTGGTTACCGTACATATGCTGTATCTTTCACCATCCTGGTACTTCCAACCTACGTGTGTCTTTGAATTTAAAGTATTTCTTTTATGAACAACATATAGTTGAAATATGTTTTTAAAATCCATTCGACCAATCTCTAATTTTTAATTGGAGTGTTTAATAATTTACATTTAATACAATTACTGATAAGGCATAGTCTATGTATGCCACATTGCTACTTGTTCTCCATGTCTTATGCTGTTTTGTTCCCCTTTCCTCCATTACTGCGTTCCTTTTTACTAAATAGACATCTTCTAATATATCATTTTTATTTTCTTGTTAGTTTACATATACAAAAATGTATTATGTACATATATAAATATGTGTATATATGTATGTATCTGTGTGTATATATGTGTGTGTGTGTGTGTGTGTGTGTGTGTGTGTGTGTATTTATTTTCTTAGTTTTGCCTGAGGATTATAATTAACATCTTAACTTTTAACAATACAGTTTGGATTAATATCAACTTAATTTCAATAGCATATATTATGGTTTGGATATGGTTTGTTTGTCCCCACCAAAACTCGTTTAAAACTTGATCTCCAATGTAGCAGTGTTGTGAGGTGGGTCTAGTTGGAGTTGTTTGGGTCATGAGAGAAGACCCCTCATGAATGGTTTAGTGCCGTTCTCATGGTAGTGAGTTCTCACTCTGGCAAAACTAGATTAGTTCTTGCAGAAATGGATTAGTTCCTGCAAGAGTAGGCTGTTATAAAGCCAGGATGCCCCTCAGATTTTGACCCTTTGCATGTGCTTTCTTAGTCTTTGACCTTTTGCCATGTTGTAGCAGAGCACAAAAGGCCTTTCCAGAGACCAGGTTAATGTCAGTACCATGCTTCTTGAACTTCCTAGCCTCCAGAACCATGAGCTAAATAAACCTCTTTTAGTTATAAATTACTCAGTCTGAGGTATTCTGTTATAGCAACACAAAATGGCCTAAGACAGCATATAAACACTTGGTTCTGTCCCTACATAGCTCCTTTTTCATGCCTCTCCTTTGTGTTGTTATTGTCACATGAATTATATTTTCATACATTGTGCACTTATCGAAGTGGATTTATTGCTTTATGCAGCTGTCTTTTAAATCATACATAGAAGAAAGGAGTTACAAAGAAAAATATATTTGTACTTTAATTTTTACTTACATAGTAACCCTTACTGGTGGTCTTTATTTCTTTATGTGGATTCAAGTTACTGTCTAGTGTCCTTTCATTTCAGCCTTAAGGATTCCTTTTAGTATTTTTTTATTTTTATTTTTTGAGACTGAGTTTCACTCTTGTCACCCAGGCTGGAAGGCAATGGTGTGATCTCTGCTCACTGCAACCTCCGCCTCCTGGGTTCAAGTGATTCTCCTGCCTCAGCCTCCCAAGTAGGTAGGATTACAGGTGCCCGCCACCACACCCAGCTAATCTTTGTATTTTTAGTAGAGACAGGGTTTTGCCATGGTGGCCAGGCTGATTTCGAACTCCTGACCTCAGGTGATCTGCCCACCCTGGCCTCCCAAAGTGCTGAAATTACAGGTGTGAACCACTATGCCTGGCCACCATTTAGTTATTTTTAATATAATTTCTATTTATTGATATCCTTTATTTGGTGAGACATGTCATAACATTTCTTTACATTTTGGTACATATTTAAAATAACTATTTGAAAATCTTTAGTATTCCAATGTTTGGATGTCCTCAGTGACAATTTATATTGATTGATATTTTTTCATGTGTATTGACCATACTTTCTTGTTTCTTTGCATATCTTATAACTTTTGTTAAAAATTGGACATTTAAAATTATATAATGTGGAAAACAGATTCTCCCCCTCCCCAGAATTTTGTTTTTGTTGCTGCTGGTGTTTATTTGTTTAGTGGCTTTTTTTTTTTTTTTTTTTGAGATGGAGTCTCACTGTCACCCAGGCTGGAGTGCAGTGGCATGGTCTCAGCTCAACACAGTCTCTGCCTCCTGGGTTCAAGTGATTCTCCTGCTTCAGTTGCTGAATAGCTTGGACTAAAGGCATGTGCCATCACACCTGGCAAATTTTTGTATTTTTAATAGAAACAGGGTTTCACCATGTTGGCCAGGATGGTCTTGACATCTTGACCTTGTGATCTGCCTGCCTTGGCCTCTCAAAATGCTGGTATTACAGCTGTGAGCCACCACACCTGGCCTGTTTAGTGGCTTTTATGAATTAATTCTGCAAAGTCTGGATTATTTGTCATGTTTGGTCACAGAAGTCTCTGCTTGGTTAGCTTAGTGGTCAGCTAACGATTATACAGCGATTTGCTTAAATTCATGGAGCGAGTAAGTCTCCCAGTCTTTACCAAGATGCTCTGTGTGTGTGTTGGGGGCATTCCCTCAACATTCTGCCAGTCAGTTAACAACTTAGCCTTAGCACTTCACTTGTACAGAGCTTGAAGGCCAGCCATAGGTGAGAACTTTGGTCTTCTCAGGTGTTTTCTGAGCATTTGTGCACAGCCTTGGGAATGCATATCATTCTGTGCATGTGCACAGCCTTTTAGATTCCTAAGAATTTTTTGGAGCTTTTCAAAGCCCCGTATGGACATCTCATTCCCCAGCATTTAGTTTTAAGCTTTTTGGTTAGCTTAATGCTTGCCGCAACTGTTATCTATTACCATAGGCAGCTGTAAAGTTAATCATTTGTCTCTAATTATTTTTGACAAATACCCCAAGGAAAAATACCCCCAAAAAAGTTTTTCAACACTGAGCACACTCTTGAATCATGTCTAATAAAAAAACCTTGCAGCTGGGTGTGGTGGCTCACGCCTGTAATCCCAGCACTTTTGGGAGGCCAAGGTGGGCGGATCATGAGGTCATGAGATCGAGACCATCCTAGCCAACATGTTGAAACCCTGTCTCTACTAAAAACACAAAAATTAGCTGGGCATGGCGCCATGTGCTCATAGTCCCAGCTACTTAGGAGGCTGAGGCAGGAGAATCACTTGAACCCAGGAGGTGGAGATTGCAGTGAGCCAAGATCGTGCCACTGCACAGCCTAGCAACAGAGACTCCATCTCAAAAAAAAAAAAAAAAAAAAAGCCTTGCAAGTGGAGTCTTCCAAGGAACCACTAGACAGGCCAAATAATAATTCTTCAGAAATGAGACTTGGAAGGATCTCCATATTCTGTTCCTTCTGGTGGCTGCCAGGCTGCTGGTTTTCACCATGATTGTAGGCTGCTGGTTTTCAAGGCTATCATTTCTACCCATTTTTGTAAATAAAGTTTTATTGGAACAGAACCACATTCATTCATTTACATACCGTCTATGACTGCTTTTGTGTACAACAGTAGAATTGAGTAGTTGGGACAGAAACCATATGGTCTGAAAAGCCTAAAATATTTATGGCCAGCCCTTTATTCTAAAAGTTTGCTACTCCTACTCTAGACCAGTGCTGTTTAGTAGAAATATAATGTGAGCTAGATAAATAATTAAAAATTTTTGAGTAGCCACATTAAAAATTTTTTTAAAAAGTGAAATTGTTTTAAGAATATGTTTTATTTAACCCAACCTATTCAAAATATTATAAATTTGACATATAACTAATATATAATTACTAATAAGATATTTCACATTTTCTTCTTACTACATCTTTAAAATCTGGTGTGTACTGAACATTTACAGCACATCCCAATTTGGACTAGCCACGTTTAAAATGCTTACTAATCACTAGTAGCTACTGGTTATCATATTAGATAGCATAGCTCTGGGTTCTTGGTGCTCAAAATGTGGTACCTGGCTTGGTAACATTATATCATACCAGAACTTGCAAGAATGGCACAATTTCAAGCTTCAGCCTGGATGAACTGAATCAGATTTTGCATTTAACAAGCCCTAGATAATTAACATGCATATTGAAGTTTGAGAAATAGAGCTCTATACCATTTTGCTATACTACCTGTCTTTGGGATAAGGACCCAGTGTACCCAAGGTATTATTCTAAAATAAAATATAACCCTCTGGCTGTCATTCTATCATAGATTGTGGTGAAACAGTCTGAAAATAAATTAACCAAGATGACAATGTGCCAGGTGGTGTGCTAGGCTAGGCACTGTGGGGTTTGCTGAGCTGAAGAGGACATGGTCTCTTCTTTCAGGGAACTCATAACTGCCCAAGGATGCCTGGAGAATAATACTCTGCATGCGAAATCCAATCTTCTCCACTAAAATCCTCTAAACAACTTCTCCATCTCAAATGTAAATGTGGCAACCAGGCACTGGATTGCTCAAGCAGGCATTCAACTCAAGAGGTTCATGGGACAGAAACAAAACAGTTTCACTCCATTTGAAATTGGCTCACAGCAACGGTCTGAAGCAAACACTCAAGCTTTAGGATATGAACTCAATGGGTCATTCTGAAAGGGTAGCAACCCTGTGTTTGTATAATAGGAAAGTTATAACATTCATCATGCCCAGATTCAGGAACTGTGCACTCAAGTCAAGAGAAATCTGACAGTCTGATTTCCAGGTTCCAGTGACTTGGAATAGAAATTCCTATTTAAAGCAAAGAAAATAAGAAATGAGGAAGTGCCAGTCCTTGTTTCTCTGTGTAGGTGTTGACAAGCTATTAAATCATTAGGCTGTCCCTTGCCAGAAGCAGCAGAATAAATCTTGGAAGTTGACAAATGGTCAGCAGCTCTGTGTGTGCCTGCACACTCAGAAGCACACACAAAGGGCACACTGTTTCCCTTGGTTTATCTCCTGGCTGTGTAAATATTTCATCTGACATTTGGATTGGATTCTGAGCTAGTTTCCCACCAAGCTGATGGTTTTTTAATCTGCTTTCATCAGGCTACAATAAACTGTCTAACCTGTCTGTACAGTGCAGTGTACTCTGCCCACTGGCAAACAACAAATGGAACCAGGAGATCCCGACATACTTTTCTCAGATGTCTGAAGACAAGGAATTGCACCCAAGCTCTGACCAAGCCAGAAACACAAGCTGTGAGGCACTTGTCTCATCCCGTTATACCAGCACCCACGAGCCCTTCCTAGTCTAGACCAGTGCCAGCAGGAGGTCACAACACATAACTTGGGCCTGCCATCCTATTAAGACAGATCTTTGGCTCAGCACAAATATGCCACTGCCAAAGATGAGGGTGGCTGTAATCTCATTCACTCTAGGTTGTATTCATGCTGGCTTCTTTTCAGTTTCAGATGAGTTTCTTCAGTTGTCCAAAATGTAGGAAACGCTGTGATAACCCAAACCACAAATTACTGGTTCAGAAAGTTTATATACAGTAATATAAACAAATAAAGGAAGTACTGATACATGCTGCAACAAGGATGACCCTTTAAAACATTCAGTTAAATGAAAGAAGCCAGTGATAAAAGACCATATATTGTAGGATCACATTCATATGTAATGTTCAGAATAGCAACTCTATAGAGACAGAAAGTAGATTGGTTGTTGCTAGGGGGTTGGGGAAGAGAAGATTGATTACTAGTGGGCATGGGATTTCTTTTAGTGGGGATAACAACGTACCAGAATTAGGTAGTGGTAATGGTTGCATAACTTTGTGAATATACTAAAACCCACCAAATTGCACGCTTGAAATGGGTGACTTTTGTGATATGAGGGTTATAACTTGAGAAAGCTATTTAAAAACAATTGAGTTATTAGATGATTTTTCCCTCTCCCCCTAAAAAAGCTCCCACACATCAATCTTCGCAGCCTTGCTATTTTATATTCTACTTATAGGAGAAAGATGTAAAAGAAAGGCATACAAGCTGGTACTAGGAAAGCTGTAGGATCAGAAGGGTCTGCCCAGTCTACTGCTACAGTCTTCTACCATTCATTCATTTATCCATTCATTGAAAGTCTGCTATGTGCTAGGCACTGGGGATAGAGCATTAAGAAACTCTGCCCTTTCTATTAGGAGCTTATGATAATGATGTTTCTAACATTGACCCTGAGATCCCCAGATTCATGAATTGCCGTCTGTATCACTGAATATTAAAATGTATAATTGCATTAACTGTACAGTATTATTTGTATTCCAGTTTTTTTGAAATTGGGAATTCATGGATTCATGGATGATACACCTCTTTAAAAGTTTCAATACCTGAGGTGTAAACTATACTGAATAATTTATACTAATAGTAAAGCAAAATATTTAAAGATCAAGGCTGGATACAAACTTCCTGTTTCCCCAAGGAAGTTTCCCCAAAATGTTGTAAGCAAAAATTCTTGACAAAAATAGCCAAGCCATGTACTTTGAGGTTTCCTTCTTCACAAAGAATTGCTTTTGTGAATCCACAGGCTTTATTAAGAGGTAGCCTTTTCCTCTTTGTCTCAGTGTAAATAAAGACATATATCTGCTGGTATACTTCTGGTGTTAGTGTGGGGAAAACTGGCACAAAGAAACTCAGTTGTTCATTTCTTTAGGCAGTGTTAGATGGAGAAATATAATAACATTTGACCTTTGGAGTGAGGCAGGCCTGAGTTCAAATCCTAGCTCACATTTTAAATTCAGGCCTGCATTATCTCTTAACAGCTTCTGAGTTGCTCTTCCTATCTCTGATCATGTCCCTCTCAAGTTCACCCTTTATACAGCAGCCTAAGTAAACTCAAAAATAGAAACTGGATCTTGTCACTCCCTTACTGTAAATGTTTTAGGGATACCACAACTTTGGTAGGAGGGTCTAAGCTATTTAGCATGAGTCAAAAACAGTTGGCTCCACAGCTTGGCCTCAAAACACCTCTCTAGCTGCATCTCCACCTTACAATTTTTATATGACTGTTTGTAGTTGCACACAGTCAGAAACCCACATGCACCCACTCTGCTCAGGCTGTTATGCTCTTCTGGAATCACTTTCCACCCTTCTGTGCCTGATTAACTTTTGAACTATTCTTGCATTGGGGTGGGGGGTACAGCATAGCTAGTAAGAGGATAGACTCTAGAACCAGACACCAAGGCCAATAAGGGCCCTGACTTAGCCTGTCTCTCCTAACTTTGGAAGCTAGATTAAAAGTAGTTGAGATACTGACAATCATTGCAAAAAGTCTGTTACATTCTAGCATAAACTACTTTAAAATCATTGTATTGGAAAAGTTTGAGTAAGTAATACATGTATTTAGTTAAAAATTCCAAAGGCAGAAAAAGATATTTTGTAAAAGATTAAGTCCTTGCTGTGTCCTAGATACCCAGTTCCCTTACCAGTGTTTCTGTAACTCTTTCATGAGACAGACTGCATATGTAAGCATAAAAATTATCATTTTAACACAATAAGAAAAGACATTGTACACAGTGTCCTGTAATCCCCTTTTCATTTAGATACCTTATCTTGGAGATTCTTTCTCATGTATTATATGTAGCCAATCTTCTACTGGTAAACATTTACATTGTTTTTCAACTTTCACAAAGCTATTTCTTATGACCTCTTTTACTAGTCTTGCAGAGGTCCTGCTCACCAGAAATAAAATTCTTTTTTTCCCCCCAAAAATCTCAGTTACTTTATATTCTTTTCCATTAAAAGTTGCATTTATTGTGATTTTGTTTTTTATTTACAAAGGTAATACATTTCATTTGTAGGAAACTTGGAAAAGGCTGGTGCAGTGGCTCATGCCTGTAATCCTAGCACTTTGAGAAGCTGAGGCAGGAGGATTACTTGAGGCCATCAGTTTTAGAACACCTGGGCACCATAGGAAGATCTTATCTCTACAAAAAATTTAAAAAATTAACCAGGCATGGTGGTATATGCCTGTAGTTTCAGCTGCTTGTGAGGCTGAGGCAAGAGGATAACTTGAGCCCAGGAGGTTGAGGCTACAGTGAGCTACGATCACGCCACTGCACCCCAGCCTGGCTGCAGAGTAAGACCTCATCTCAAAACCAAAACCAAAAAACAAGCAAACAAAAAACTCGGAAAATAAAAAGAGCATGAAGAAAAAATATCACTCATATTTCCAACACTGGTTTACATGTTAATGAATGTCTTTCTAGTATTTTTTATATTCATATATCTGTACTTTAGAAAAGGTCTACTCTCAAATTTGAGGGGGAAATATGTGATAAGGCATAGTAAGAAAGAAAAATAGCTTACCATATTTTGGTCACTAATGCACCTTAAATGCATTATCCCACTTAATTCACACAACAACCCTATGAAATATATACTGTTCTCCTCATTTTACAGATGGGAAACTGAGGCACAAAGAATTGTTCAGAGTCACACAGTTTGGGGAGTAACACACCTGGGATTTGAAGTTAGATATATCAGACCCCAAGTCCCACCTCTTACTCACTGTACTCCACCACCTCTGCCAGGTCTACAGTGTCCAGTAAAATTGAAAAGGCACAGACCTTATGATCTAGCAATTCCATTTGCAGGTGTGTGTTCTAAAGAAACTTACACATGTACCCAAGGAGCAAGTTTAAGAATGTTCATTGCAATGGACTATGGTGGCAAAAAATTGGGTCCAATCCAAATGTCCATAAAGATGTGGATGGTTAAATAAAACACAGAATATCTATACAATGAGATACTATAAAGCAGTTAAATGGCCTGAAATGGATCTATGTGGGTAGATCTTAGAAATGACATTGAATGTCTCTTCACCGAGTAAAACAATAAAAGGAGAAAAAATTTTGAATGAAAAAAAGCAGGTTGCAAAATAATATGTACAGTATTAAAGAAAAAAAACCCATTCCCCCCAAATTCCAAATCTTGTTTCTGATCACTGTGAGAATGAACTGAAGAGAAGCACATCAAATTCACGACAATGGATGCCTTGGGGGCATTGGGAAAGAAATAGGACTGGGGATGAAGGTCACAGGTTATTTGACTTATCTACGATTATTATTTTTTTAAGGATTTAAAGATAAAATCTTAACATATTTTAATTCTGAATGGTGGAAATAAGTGTGCTTGTTATAGCCTCTGTTACTACACTATATTTAAAAAATAGTATCAGCTAATGTTTACTGAGCATTTATGAACCAGGTAGAGTTCTAAGCATTTCATGTGGATCAATTCATTAAATCCTAACAAACGTCCTATGAGACAGGTACTATATTAGTACAGATGAGGAATCTAACAGGTAAGACACAGGTTAAATAACTTCCCTGCATCACACAGCTAGTAAGTGGTAAAGCTGGAGTCCAAACCTGGGTGTATCTGGCTTCAGGAACCCTGCTTTCACCCTGTGTCACCTCTATTCTTTGGAACATTCTCAAAATCTAAACAAAACAGTACAAAGCCAAATCCCTAAATGCTGAGGGAATTCAAAGTGGAGAAATGAATGTAATTGTGGAGTTGTTGCCCTGATTGCCACCTTCTCTTTCTATTTGCTATATTAGCCTGAGGGCTCCACTCTGGAGCTGAACTAGCTCTAGTTGAGAGTAGAACAGCAGGGACCTCTTTCTTGAGGGAATCAAAACTGAAAACTCTACTCTTCCACAAAAACAAACAAACAAACAAAAAACAAAGCAAAATAATAGGCAGAGCACAATGAGCTAGGCCCCACTGGGGATATTACAAGGCACACACGCAATTTAATCCTGTATGTGAACTGGAGTTCCCACAGGTTAGCTAAGCCTAGTTCCTTGGCTACAAAGGTTGGGGCAGGGAGAAGCTGGCAGTCATATAGAGTAGAAAAGTGAGACTTGGAGGAAAGAGGGAAAACCTTTGGCTTCCTCCGGTGGCTGCTCCTCTCCCTGCAGAAAGATGTGCTATCTGGTGCTTAAGGAGTTTAGTAGTAGGAGGAAAGGGAAAGATGGAGGCCAGCAGGGCAGGTTTCTGTAGCTCTCTTCCTGCTGTAGCCTCTGGTTTTAGTAGAGTAATTCCCTCACTCCCTGCTGTCATCATCAAAGCAGCTACCAGGCTCCAAGTAAATAACAGACAGGGAAACAGTGGGCAAGAGAGGTTGTGTAGGGTAATGGTGAAGAGCTCAGACTCCAGAGCCACCCTGCCTGGGTCTGAATCCTGGCTCTGCCACTTATTCATTCTGCTAACTTGGGCAAGCCATCTATGAAACGGAGATAGTAAAAGAGTTATTGTTAGGATACAGATAAATTAATGCAGCTTAAGCACTTAAAACAGTGCCAGGTACACAGTAATCACTCTCTAAGTACTTGTTGTAATTCTTCTTTCTGAGTACCTGCTTGTTTTCAGGGACTGTGGTAGGAATTGGGGATGAAGGAGAGGATCAGACAGTGCTTGCCCTTGAATTTGGTTTAGTTGAGGAGACAGATGAGTAAATTAATTACAATACAATATAATAAGGTCTCAAGTAATTATGTGTCACATATTATAGGATCACAGAGAAAGGAGTGACAAACTACAGAGGGGAGGGGTGGCCAGGGAAGACTTCACAGACAGATGACATGGGAATTGGAAGAGTAGGACTTCATCCAGCAGGCAAGTAGGAGGAAGGACATTCCTAGTAGAAGGAGTATCTTGGTCAAAGGTGTAGCTGGAATCAGGGTCTCAGGCAGGAGTAGGGTTAGCATTGTGGGAAAAATAGATTAGAGCCCAATCTAGAAGGATCTTGTGTTCTCTGCTAAGAATTTCAGACCTATAACTTGTGTGTGTGTGTGTGTGTGTGTGTGTGTGTGTGTGTGTGTGTGTGTGTGTATATTTGAAGCAGGTAGATAACATGATTAAAGTTGCATTGTTAGAAATTAACTGATATGAAGGAAGGATTATGGATGGAAAACTGAAGAGATACCAATTGAGTTGCACTGATCCCCCAACTCCCACCCCCAACTCCTCCCTCAGTGTTCCCTTTATCAGTCAACCATTCACCCAGTTGCACAAGAGCGAGCCTTGGGGTGTTTAGTGAGCCTTTGCTCTCCTTCACTCCTATATCTATTTCATCAACAAACCTTTTTGGTCTATCTCCAAAATGCATTTAGAATCTAAAGGACCACAAAGCCCTCATAACCGGAGCAAGGAAGGAATTAAGGTTAAATAAGGTCATGGTGAAGGGGCTAGCTGATCTAATAAAGTTAGTGCGCTTCTAAGAAGTGACACCAGAGAGATCTCTCGAGTTTTCTCTCTGCACACACACCAAGGAAAGGCCATGTAAGAATGTGGCAGGAAGGTGGCTGTTTGCAAGCCATGAGGAGTGCCCTCACAAGAAACTGACCATGCTGGTACCTTGATCTTGGACTTCCAGCCTCCAGAATTGTGAGAAAATACATTTCTGTTGTTTAAGCCATCAGGTTTATGGTATTTTGTTATGGCTGCCGGAGCTGACTAATACAATTAGTTTTAGCTGCATTATTAACACTTGTTTGTGCACTGTCTTGTGTAATTTTTTTCTCTAATTGGTTGTCAGGTGCAGCTTTGTCTTTCCACTAGTCTGTAAGTTCTTAGAAGTCATGGATCACGCTTTTTTTTTTTTTTTTTTTTTTTTTTTTTTGAGACAGAGTCTCACTCTTTTGCCAGGCGCCAGGCTGGAGTGCAGTGGCACAATCTCGGCTCACTGCAACCTCCGCCTCCTGGGTTCAAGCAATTCTTCCGCCTCAGCCTCCCAAGTAGCTAGGACTACAGGCGCACACCACCACGCCCAGCTAATTTTTGTATTTTTAGTAGAGACAGGGTTTCACCATGTTGGCCAGGATGGTCTCGATCTCTTGACCTCGTGATTCGCCCGCCTCAGCCTCCCAAAGTGCCCGGCGGATCATGCCTTTTAAATCATGAGAAGCACCTAAACCAAGTCAGGCACACAGTCGTAGGCAATAAATGCTTATGAAAGGAATGGATAAAACTGCATAGGAAGACATGCTGAACATTCATAACTAGAAAAGGATACTGAGGCTCTGAGTTGGTGCTAGCTTTGTCACAGATGTCCTAAGTGTCTCTAAACAAATTAGCCTATTTCTCCCTCTCTATCCATTTTTTTCTTCAGCTGTGCTGTTTCTTCCCTCCCTTATGGAGTTTTGGGGAGGCTTAAATATGATCCAGTATTTTCAAAGGCCTTGTGAAGAAGCAGAGAGCCTAGGTTTTTGAGTCAGAAAGATCTGGGTTCAAAATCTAGATTTCTCACTCACCCTGATAAGAGCACTAACCTCATGAGACATGCTTTATACACACAGAAGCATTCAGTCTTTACAGCCACCCTGCAAAGTGGATAATGAGGATCACCATTTTAGGGATGAGGAAACTGAGCTTCTGAGAGACTGGGGAAATTACTCAAGGTCACACTTCTAGTTAAAGGATCAGAATCATAAATTGTTTGGCTCAAAAGCTCATGCTCTTTCTACCCTGCCACAGGCTCCAAAAGAGAACAAAGCTTAACCTCTAGAAAGAATGACTTCCTAAACGGGATTTAACAAGATCCCATGTTGTAGGAACAAAGGTTCTTGCTTTCTTTTGGGAGACAGGAAGCTGCCACCCTAATATTTAAGTAATATAAAACCAGTCAGGGCTGGGTGCGGTGGCTCATGTTTGTAATCCCAGCACTTTGAGAGGCTGAGGTGGGCAGATCACCTGAGGTCGGGAATTAGAGACCAGCCTGACCAACATGGAGAAATCCCATCTCTACTAAAAATACAAAATTAGCTGGGTGTGGTGACGCATGCCTGTAATCCCAGCTACTCGGGAGGCTGAGGCAGGAGAATTGCTTGAACCCAGGAGGTGGAGGTTGTGGTGACCCGGGATTGTGCCATTGCACTCCAGCCTGGGCAACAAGAGGGAAACTCTGCCTTAAAAACAAAACAAAACAAAACCAGTCAGAATCAGATTTTCAAAAGGGACCAGGACCCAAAAGGAGATTATGAGCTATTTTACCAGGCTGAGGGTACCATGGAGGGCAGGGATGTAGAGGTACTTTTTATTATTATTTTTAATTGATAATAACAATACATATTTATGGGTACAGTGTGATATTTCTCTTTTCTTTTTTTAATTTTTAATTTTTATGGGTACATAGCATGTGCATATATTTATGGAATACATGAGATATTTTGATACAGGCATACATATGCAATAATCACATTAGGGTAAATGGGGTATCCACCTTAAGCATTCATCATGTCTTTGTGTTATGAACATTCCAGCTGTACTCCCTTAGTTGTTCTAAAATGTACAACAAATCATTGCTGACTATAGTCACCCTGTTGTGCTAATTTGATAGTCTGATCTTATTCACTGCCTCTAACTATATTTTTGTACCCATTAACAATGCGATATTTTGATACATGTATGTAATGTATAATGATCAAATCAGGATTATTAGCATATCCATCACATCAAACATTTATTATATTTCTTGGTGTTGCGAACATTCAAAATCACTTTTCTAGCTATTTGAAAATACATAATAAATTATAGTTAATTATAGTCACCCTATAGTGTATAGCTGTTTTATTTACTTCAAGCACAGTGTACCTAGCATTGTGCTTGGCTCAAGGAAGCACTCAATGACTATTTGTGGAATGATAAATTCCTAGTGTAGCTCAGAGGATGAAAGACATTACATTCTGTGGCCTGGTACTGTGGCCACTAGAAAAGTGTAGCTATAGAGATTAGGCCTGAAAGAGCTAGTCACTTAGGTGCCAAGGTTTGGAACTGAAGAAGTATATTTTTGATACGTTTTAGAGTCACAATGAAACAAGATTCCCTAATGGAAATTTTCCCAAAGACTGGATCCAGATACCCAGTAAAAGGGTTACAAGTGTACTTGCCTATAATTTGCAAATGGTTTATGTCTAACTACATTTTCTGTCATCTATTCCCTGGTGATTTTCAAGGCAAAAATTCATTGCTACCCTAAAGGTTATTGCATAATTTATAAAAATAATAAAAGTTTATCTTCTCTTCCTTAAAAAACAGAACAGGCAGTACCATATTTCGCTGTCAAGGCTGTTCAGCACAGACATCTCATATCTTTATTACTGCCATGGAAAGTGTTTGATCAATCGTATTTAGACTATACTATAAAATTTAAAATGTGAGATGTGCCTGTATTAGCCAGTATCACTAAAGTTCCTTGGACATCAACTCCTATGTCATCGACATGAGGACTATCCTGTTTAAATGGCACTTATTTGGATTTCAATGATATAGAGGCCCTCCATGTAGGAATCTGTGTTACTGAGGACTCAAAGCAAGAGTAGTTTTCCCCACTTCTCAGAAACACAGTTAAGGCCCACTGGCAGAAATCACTCTTCACAAGAGTAGAGGAAGCTGGAGTGACAGAGAGCAGAACTGTGAATACCCATTCCTAACTCACAGGCAGAAGTTTTGCTTTGTAAGCTGATCCTTGACAGAGCAGTAATTTATAAATGGAAAGAGATAGGGAACTCATCATTCAGCAAGCATTTATTGAGGGCCTGCTATATGTGCAAGGCACTGGATAAAGCATCACAGCTTAATAAGAAGAGCTTTCAAATGTATCAGGCCTTTTCTTGTCATTGCTTTAAAATGCCATGTCCTGTGTTTAAAAATGGCAATGTAATCATGAGGAAAAAATCCAAACTCAACATTAGTACAACTTATATTTGCCCTCTCAAGTGATGGTAAAAAGAACTCTCTAAATGCTTTAATGAGCTTTTGCACACACTGTTCCCTCTGCTTGGAATTCTCTTCCCCCTTTCCTGTCTGCCTGGTGAAATCCTACCCTCTCTTTAAATAACAGCTCAAATATCATCTCCTTTGTGAACCCTTTTGACACCTCCTGAGCAAATTAATCATTCTCCTCTATACATTCGCAAAGCTCTTTGCAAGGAACCTCTACTCTCACACTGTACTGTAATTTTTTTATTTCTCACACTTTACTCTGAGCTCCATAAATCAGGGCACACCTCTGATTCATATTGGTATCCCCAGCACAACACCTGCATATAGCAGTAGTCAGTAAATGACTGCTGAAATTCCCAGACCACTTTGAAAAAGACATCTATTAATACATTACAGAGAACTTCATAGAAACCTAACAAGGCTTTGCACATAGTAAGTGCTTAATAAAGGTCTGCTTACTTTGAATGTAGTAAAAGTGGTGCATCTCTTAGGTCAAATCTATAGATAGCAATTCTTGCTAGACCCTTCATGGTGCCACAACAGCAGGCACCAACTCTACACAGACAGACATCCTTATGATGTTGCAGGCACTGAATATTACACTTGCCCTAACCATTCACCCCTGCCAGCTTACCAGGTGGCACAAATGTCTCATTATTAGTCACTTCTTGGAGTTAAGGCATTAGCTACAGAAGTGCCCTATTGGGCTGCTTTCAGATGGAGGAAGAATACGCCAGAAACCACCTGAAAGACTTCACATCTTTCAGAGGATCTGGAGATCATTCATGCTTCTCTCCTTCTCTCCTTCCAACTACGATCTGTACTCCAGAGAGAACTCAGAACACAGGAAAAGAACCTAAAAGGAAAGGAAAAAAAAAGCCTAAAAAGAGTCAGTGTTGAGCACAATTTAAATGGTACCCTGTATTAAAGTTGACAATATCTATTAGCGTAGAATTATACATTGGCTGTTTGTAAAAGTGCTGTGAGGTGCAAATCTAAAGAAGGTTAAAAAATGAGTAAACATTATTTATATCAAAGCACTAAAAAATTCCAAACTTTGGCATTTAATAATAGCCATTTTAAAAATTCTGTCTTTTCTCTGGATGTGGGAGAATAAAACCCTTTTTCTGTTCTGAAAAGAGATGTGTAGAAGGGTACTCTTTTTGTAGTTTGAAAGTTCTAATTTTGGCCTGGCACAGTGACTCAAGCTTGTAATCCTAGCACTTCGGGAGGCCGAGGTGCATGAATTGCCTGAGCTCAGGAGTTCAAGACCAGCCTGGGTAACATGGTAAAACCTCGTCTCTACTAAAATACAAAAAATTAGCCAGGCATGGCAGCATGTGCCTGTAATCCTAGCTACTTGGGAGGCTGAGACAGGAGAATCGCTTGAACCTGGGAGGTGGAAGTTGTAGTGAGCTGAGATCGTGCCACTGTACTCCAGCCTGGGTGACAGAGCAAGACTACATCTCAAAAAAAAAAGTTCTATTTTTATGGAAAATACAACTATCTTGTAGTTCTTCAGCATATAATCACTACAGACTTTTTTTGTTTTTTTCAGAGCCGGGGTTTCTCCATGTTCGTCAGGCTGGTCTTGAACTCCCGACCTCAGGTGATCCGCCCGCCTCAGCCTCCCAAAGTGCTGGGATTACAGGCTTAAGCCACTGCTCCTGGCTTTACTAAAGACTTTTAAAAAATTATTATTTTGGCTAACACAGGCACAAAATTGGCAATTAATACTATGTTAGCTAGAAACCAGTTAGGCAAATACCAGATTTTCTGAGCATTCTAGTTAAGAGTAATGGAGATGATCTTTCCCAAATTTTCAAAATCCATGAATGTTCTGTGACTCATTGATTACTTAGGGAGTTCTTACTCAGGGTTGGTAGTTTAATAAATTAGGCAGAAGTTCAAAGCTAAAATCTGTTGAATTTAGCTGAAACAAAGAGCAGCCTTGCTTCCAAATCATTGTTAGTGCTATTTGAACAGTAAAATACTGTAGAGCACAGAAGTAAGAAAAGTTCCTCAGTGTAATCCTCTTCCACCTCTGTTAGCTTGAGAGACATGGGTGAGAGAGGGACAATGCCAACACAAACGGAATTGCACAGTGAAGAAAGCAAAGGAGGGCCAGAACAGTGGGTGAAAAGTTAACTTACTTCACTTAGACCACCATATTAAAACCAGATGTGTCTAAAATGTTGGATGTGGAAAAACTGGTGTTACTGATAGCGTGAACAAACTCTTTGTGCTTTCCTCCCGATACAGTATCATTACAGGGTGCCAGAGGTGTCATTTTCTTTCATTCCACATGTAGCACATTCTCAACTAGTTAAACCGTTTCTAATCTTATGTAATTAGATAGGTCTCGCTACATCCCTCAGTTGAAGGATTTTATGAGCTGCCTTGTTCTGTCTCCGTTTTGTGACAGCTTCTTTGGGGCTGGAAACTAACATTTGCTAACATTTCTTCCCTTCTGGCACCTGTCAGCTGGATGGGCTCTGGGAAAAGGAGGATGGGGAGGGAAGGAATGTAACACCCCCCCAATCCCCAATGCCCTGGTATTAGAGGCGTCTTTGTCTCTACTTAGGGATAACTTTGTTCTGTAAAGTGCTGTTAAGTACACACTCAAAATAAACAATGGGCAGATGGATGAACGTAATGATGAAGTTCTTGTTTTTTTGAATTTAATTTCATCACAAATTTTGAGTTCCTCGGTTTACTAAATATAGAGCCTAGGGGAGGTACTAACCAGAGGTAGAAGTCCTTTAACATGGCCCAAGGTTGACCCACCCTGCAAAGTGGATGAGGTTTGGCTCTTTGATCTTCCCAGTCCAGTCACTCTGTGCAGAGCTCTGCCACTGGATACAGAGACTCCAGCATGACTGCCTTTTCCTTAGTTCAGAGCAGAGTTGTAGGGAGTCATCAGATATTTGACATCAGAATCAAAGGCTATATAAACACAAGGGCTTTTACTTCAATGCAGAAATAATAATCGCATTTTGGAATTGAGAGTTTTTCCTTCCAAAGCCTTTAAAGCGATCCCGCCACAAAGAGCTTTCTTAGGGTCATTTCTTGACCATTCTATGATGTCTTTGTGAGGTCGCTGACTGGCAAATTCTCTCCATGTGTAGACGGGGGAATCCAGAATTAAGGCCAATTTATGCTTCTATCCCTTCGGACTTGTGCATGATTGATTATATGCAGGGCCTGACCTCTCACCACAAAATTCTGTGGTTTTTGTCCAATAATGAGAAAAGACAACTGAAGGAGTGCAGAGTACAACAGAAATGGGTGAGTGACAGGGCCACCTGATGTCTCCCAGTACTTTACAGTTTATAAATCGCTTTCAGAATTGCCCTTTCATGGACAGGCAGCGTACACTCCTATTTCACCAAAGCAACTGGGCTGTGGAAATAAGAGCCAGGGTGCTGGCACAGTTATGGAGCCCTGAATTTCTCACGCTGGGGGCGGGGCAGCGCGTGGGTAAGCACTTTGCCTTCCAGGAATAGTACTGCTCTGAGACTCCTCTGTAGACTGCCTGGAACGAAGATTAAGCCCAGGGTTCTCTTTGCATTCCATTTAGCAGTTTGCTCATGCTTTCACCACAGATCAGGCTCAAGAATTCCTCTGCCAGCTGAGAATCTGAATGTTGCTTTGGCTGTAAGACAGTATCTTATTTATTCTCATAAATCCCCTCCTCCTCTTGTCCTTGATTATTTTCACCATAAAATGGAAACAGTGGCAAATTATGTGAGCATTTGGGTGCTGGACTACAGCCACCCTTGGCAATCTTTGTCAATCTTTGAGATTCTCACCAGCTTTGACTAAAGAACAGTGACTCACCCAGAGTAACACACAGTCCCTCTTGCCTTTAAAAAAGGAGTTCCTCAAAAGTGTTACTAAAGAAAACAAAACAAAACAAAACAACTATAGTTCAAGGAAAAAAAGTGCTAAGAGCAAAAGATTGATTTTAAACAAGGCCAGAAGATTTCAAAGAAGGGTGATTATTTGCAAGTGAAAAAGTGGTTTGTACATTTTAGATTTCCTTTCCAGTTCCAAATTTGAGGCTTAAACATCTTTTGTCTTGGGGAAGTTAGGATATAAGGAAGTTAAGTTACCTCAGCCCCAGCTTACTACTTGAAAATGCCCAGGAACTCTGAGCAGTTTGCTGCTCAGCACCCCTGGCCAGAGGGGTAGAAAGGAGACAAAAATTGGGAAGGAATAAAAGTGAGAGGCAGCTGGCACAAATGCTGGCTAGCACTCTTCTCATTCTAGCCAGCTGTATAGACAGCTGTCCCTTTAATTTAACCCTTAGTCCATCCCCCAGGGACAAAGCTCATTTTGCATACTGAAGTCTCTTCTTGTAGCGATTGTGGTTGTTTTAAAGCACAGGGAAAATGTACAGGTAAGGGAGGTTATGTGATGAAAACTTGACAAAGAAAGTTTTTTTTAATTCCCCCTCAAAATGCATACACAAGGAAGAACTCATGAGCGCTACATACAGAGAGACAGGAATCACTGTAATCAAAGGCAGTCTGGAGGAGGAAGGACAGGCTGCACAGACTTGAAGGACAGTTCTGCTTAAACTTCTATCTATATTCTCAAAGCTAATTTTGTAAATGGGAGTTTCTTATTCAAGAATGGCCATTTGTAGATGAACGTGGGTTTGTTTTTCCGTAATTCCAGAAAGCCAATTCATCAATACTTTCAAAGGTAACCTGGAGACTAGGAGTGTAAATATGCAAACTGTTTTCCCCTTAAGCAGACTTAAAATCAGAATCCTAAGGTGTTCAGGCTGGAAGTGATTTTAATGTGCTTTCTGGTTAAATCTTGAAGAAGACTGAGGAGAAATTTGAGTGTGGAGAAGGGAAGTCAATTGCCCAAGGTCACATGAGCTAGTAGAAGATGCCATTAGAAAGAAACTAGGTATCTCTCTACTAGCCCAGTGGTTTCTGTCCACCCTCCCACTCCCCACTTTTAGATACCCCAAAATGTACCCACTGTGGCAAAGTCTGTTGTTTTTTTTTCCTGGCTATTTCTTTCTTTTTTTTCTCTCTCTCTCTCTCTTTTTTTTTTTTTTTTGTATTTGGGCTCTGGGGTTCATGTGCATGTCCTGCATCCTGCAGGATTGTTGCATAGGTACATACATGCCAT